>NC_139592.1:20316686-20584186 GCF_946808225.1 Silurus aristotelis
CCCCCAAAATCACCCAGTTCTAGTATATTGAGGCAAACTTTTGCTATAAATCACAGACCAAAAAAAATGTAGAGTAAGCATTTTTTCACTGATGCTTATACGTGCCGTATATTTAATCATACTGTCACCACAATGCAGATCAGATCCCAAGTTTTTGCAATCAATCTCTCACACTGACTCCTGGCTTATGTGAGGTTAAAACCCAGTGTTTTACAGCACTGAGAATGCATCTGCCCAGTGGCAATTTAACATTGTTAGCGACGTTATCACTCCAATTTCCTGGAATCTGTTGTGTTCGGGAAGCTGTGTTTTCTATGAAAGTGCCATTTGGACTCCCCTTAGGGGATGTGTCTCTCGAACGAGCACAGCCGAGACGGCAGCACACATGAGATGAGAACAAATGGAAGCTGCGTCAGGATGTATCAGGGCTTCAGCAGACAGGAGTGGCTTTAGGATAAATCGCTAGGCTTATTGTAAGGTAAAGAAAGTTCGTAGATCTGAGAGAGGGGTGGGGTTTGGTATACTGAATTTAAAATGCGGAAAAAACCCCAAAAACATTCACTCAATGAAATTCTGTAGAGGCATCGAGGGTACTTGCCAATAATTCGGATTTGATGAAAAGATCAAAGTCTGCAAGACATTAACCAGACAAAAATTGCAGGCAGCAATTAAACTCAAGGTCCAGTTAGAAAGATCCAAATCAGCATGATTTCCTTGGTCATTACCATACATTAGATCGATCAAGTATGGCACCACTGTACATTTATGGTGCATTTGTAAAATAAGCTTTCATGCACTGTGTCAGCAGACTGTGTCTTGGTTCAATTAGATTCAATTAATTGCTCATGATCTAAACAGTCATAAGATGAGTCATAAGAGACATAAGAGATAACTGACTGCTAGTTCATGATTAAAGCCCGGATAACAACTGCTCCAATACTCACATATCCAATATGCAATATAATGTAAGATTCCATTTCATTATGATTGGCATTATTATCATGATGTCCCAGGAGCTTCACTGCTAATAGATAATTCATGTCAGAGAAAGACTAATTGTAGGTTGTTTAAAATGAGCCTGAAAAAACACCAAAAAGAGACAGATGCAAGTTTTTTTTAATCATTGCAGGGAACATAACTCTCACAACCCTTTAAAATATGAAAAAAAAAAAGCGATTCTGCATACAAATTTCACACATCACAGCATTCGTATCAATAAAGCTGTTTAATACTCACATCTGATTAGTCAGAATGTGGAATCACAGGTTTGTGCCTTTAAGATCTAATTTAAAGGTGTATGATGGATTGTACATATACATGGCAAAAAAAAAAACCCCAGATGTAATTATTGATATAGGAAGGTTTTCTGTGCGTAGACATTATTTAGCATTACTAGAACGTCTCCAGTCTCAGAGCTCAAAACTCAAACGAGTCAAAAGTTTAAGTTTTACATGAGGCAAAATCTTCAGAATGTAGGTTTTCGCTTTTTTCTGCTTTATGAATTCCAAGAGTGAGAAAAAGAGAGGCTGGGAAAGAAGCAGCTCTTTATAGTCGCTACAAGAAGAACCCTCCAGGAAGTTCCATGAAACAAGCTACAGTCGTTATTTTTCTAGAACATCATTTGCCCTGGTTTTTAATCTATGACAAGTAATAGAAAAGTATGTACTACTACATGTGCATGTGTAATGTTAAAAAGTAAAATAAAGCATAGAGTAACCTTTCAAGCACCCTAATGATCTTAAAGTATTGAATATAAAAATTGGAATCCAATGGGTCAAAATATTGATTGCTTTGTACCATCTCCCATGTTGTATTATTGAGTCAGATTTGTAAAGGCTTCAATGTTTAAATTTGTGGTGTAATTCATTATCGGTTAGCAGTTACGGTATTACACGTGAAATGAATGCTTTATCATCAGAAAATATATTTATATAATTATATAATGTTTATTATTATTGCACCTAGAATTTTGAAATTATTCTAATATATAAATAGTCTACGTAGAAAAATCTGGGTACTGTTGAATATTTATATATCTATTATAATTTTTCTATTATAACAGTGTCATCTATCTATGTATCTATTTATTTACACTATATGGACAAAGGTTTGTGGACACTTGGCTATAACATTGTGCTTTTTAAACATTTTATTCAACGTTTTGTTCCTATTTGCTGTTATAATTGATTAAGGGTGAGGAGGTCTGGGCTGTAATCAGCTTTCTAATTTATCCAAAAAGTGTTCAGAGGTCAGACTTTACTCAAGAGCTTCCATTCCAACCCATGTCAATATGCATGTCTATCTTCATGGAGCTGGATTTGTGCACTGGGGCATTGTCATGCTGGAACAGGTTTGGGTCTCGTAGTTCAAGTAAAGGGGAAATAGTACCACATCGTATATAATTGTGAAGGACATTCTATATAATTGTGTACCTCCAACTTTGTGTGAACAGTTTGGGGTAGAACCATATATGGCTGGAAAAGTCAGGTGTCCAAATACATTTGTCTATATAGTGTCTGTCTGTCTGTCTGTCTGTCTGTCTGTCTGTCTGTCTGTCTGTCTGTCTGTCTATCTATCTATCTATCTATCTATCTATCTATCTATCTATCTATCTATCTATCTATCTATCTATCTATCTATCTATCTATCTATCTATCTAATAAAATAAGGCTATGACTTTGCAGTTATGAAGAATCCCATCATTGATTGAAATATGACCAAAATGCACCTATGTGCTTTACTAACCACTAGACAGTCAGCAAACTTGTCAAATAAATAAATTTAAAGCAAAGTCACATCTGGTATTTTACAACCTGGGACACAGTGTATGATGCTATGAGTTATTACATTTTAATAATTGGGATAATTACTTGAAGTACTGTTATTAAATAATATATAATGATATTTTAGTGAAGGACTTTCAGAATACTGTAAGAAAACTATCAATTTAAATACGTGTAAATGTTTTACTGTACAATATACAATGTTAAACACAGTTTGAGGCACCCATCTGTGTTTCCGATGACAAAATCACTGTAATGTAGCTGTTAAATATTTTGCTATGTCATGCCCTGTGAATTTGCTCTGTTAAATATGGCTTACGGGAAGCACTTCTTATTCTTTTGGAAATGATAAGGCCTGCAATCGTGCTCCTAATTATACAGACCACACAATCATAATGCAAACCTCACAATGGTAACCCATAGCGCTAAAATCGCTCGATAAGCTGTATGTAATCATCTAGAGAGGCCTGACCCTGGAGTCAACTCAGTGCCGTAGTGGTTCCGGCCTCTAACCATTTTAAGCTGATGGATTCAATTTTGGTTGCTCGAAGTGGAAAAAAATGCTGGTATTCCTCCATGTGTGTGTATACGTTAATGGATTTAGCTGAATATTAATAAAAATTCTGTAGAGAATGCTATAATATATATAATATACTGTACAATACAGTATATGCAGAGAAAAAGTTAATGGACATCTGACTATAAGATTGGTATGTGCTTTTTGAACATCCCATTCCACATGTACTCCTTATTTCCTCCACTCTTCTGGGAAGATGTTTCACTCAATTACGTGCATTGTGGAGATTTGTGCTGATTCAGCTGTAAAGACAGGTGCTGATGTAGGTGAGGTGATGAGGCCTGGGGTGCAGTCAGTGTTGTAATTCATACCAAAGGCGTTTAATAGGGTTGAGGTCAGAGCTAAATAGCAGGCTACTCAAGATCTTCCACTCCAACCCATTTACAGCATATCTTTATAGAGCTGGCTTTGTGCACAGGGATGTTGTCAAACTGGAACAGGTTTGGGTGTCCTAGATCAGGTAAGGGTTTTCCTTCCATGTAGTAGGAAAAGTGCGTGTCCTGATATTTTTCTCCATATAGTGTTCTTTTAGTGAACATCATCTATCATTGGTCTGTACGGCTGATTAAATGACAGTTGCCTGGTTTCTGCTAGTCACGTGTTTAAATAAAAATATATGATCATACAAAATATATTGAACGTTTTCCAGATGCCGAGAACTGCCACTTCCATTAATGTGGGTGTCAAAAATGCTGTTATCGGCTAGATTGCTTGAAATTTGATTCTGTACTGAGACCTGGGTGAAGCAAGGTCCCAGGAGATGATGAAAGATACCAGTACTACTTTTTAATCTTTTTTTTTTTTTTCTGTGGGTAACTGAAAATAAATGCAGCAACCATAGTGGGTCATCATAGGTACCATTGTTACCTCAGTTCTGAGCTGGGGTTAGTGTGTGTGTGTTGGAGTGGTAGGGGGGTTCATGTTTTCCGAATGTTTATGTTGTTTTCTGGCAGGTTTTCTGTTTCCGACCACAGTGGCACCAGTAAGTGGATTAGCTACTCTGAATTTCTATACGTTGTAATCTTCCACTTTTGAAAGTCTGGATCTGTAGCCAAAAAAGCTTTTATTATTAGCTAAAGATTAAAAATTTGGTTCTGGATTTCCTGCAAAAAACCTTGCCATGGCTATCAAAGCCTGAGCAAAGGCTAAACGTTTAAACCTCAAGTATACTGCATTTAACAAAACCAAGTGAAAACAGAGCTTTTTTCACGTTTGTTTGCAATGCCTGAATGCTGTTTTTAGCAAAATAATATATTCTTTTACTGAAAGGTAGGGTGCAGGGTTTGAACAAAATGTTTTCCCTGCACTTACTTTCATATAATCACACTGTGGTGCGAATTTAACCGAGATTACTGCAGATAAAAATCCCAGTTTACCTCTTTGCGTCTTCCTAGCTAAGTTTAGCGTGCAAAAACAGACAATCAGTAAATGTTTAATGTTCAGTGAGGAAATTATAGACAGTCCATTAAAACCTCGGTGATAAAACAAGCAAGCGTTTGTCATGTGAGGGACATGTGTTGAATATTAAGCAGGATTGTTCCAGGTATGAATGTTTTCCATGGCAAAACAAACAGAAAATCCTGTCATGTAGCTGATAGACCGGTTTCTTGTAATGGCCTTTCTTGTGATTAGTGATCAAACATGCAAAACATGAATTTTATAGAAATAATATTGCAATAATGGTTACTACTGCTACTACTGTTTTACTTTCATTTCATGCCTGACTAAACAGACACTTTATGGATACAAATTACTCCACATTTACACAAAGACTTTGTATAGTACAGCAATTCACTGGAACTAGGAGATCCAAACCTGTTCATAACTATGCTACTGTGCACAAAACCAGACATGATGTGCTAAAGTTCAAGTGTCCTGCACAGATTCAAACACTCGCACAAAATAACCTCACAAATGCTCTTGTGGCTGAATGATCACAAATCCTTATAGGTATGAATCCAAATTCTAGCTGAAAGACTTGAGAGGGGCGTGGAGGTTATTATAATGGCAAATGGAGTATAAATCTGGATTGACATATTTTCAGGTGCTCAAAAACATTTTATATAACAATGTAATGATAAACATTGAGGAATAGAACTATACCTGCCCATAAAACTTCAAGGTTTTTAAAGTTCAGAGTTCAAGGTTTTTATTTGTCAGTGCCACCAGTGCAGAAATACAGATGAATCAAAATACCGTTTCTTTTCTTTCTCTTTAAGGGTTTACATTGTCAATGCAATATAAAACGTTTGTATAATTATATCAGCAGTCAGTGCAATATATGAAGGTAACAGCAGTTTACTTGTCATGAATGGATATATATAAACTAAGTGAATATATATTCGAAATGGAAATAAAAAAATCAATCATTGAATACATGAGATAATTGTCAAATAAATACTATAAAGCAATGATTTAATTATACAGTAAAATGATATAGTATAAAATATGGTGTACTGTACACCATGAGTGCATTTGTTTTTCCTATATAGGGGATAAAACTGGAAATTCCCAAGCGCTACAGCTTTATGGGCGATATATCTGAATATTGTTGTGTTAGATCTATTTTAAGTAAATTTGCTTAAAAATAGTGCCTCGATGCTGACTGTCGCTTTCTTTTTATTAAAAAGCTCGGAATTCGCTGCGTTGGCAAAAAAATAAAAAATAAAGTCTTGAAATATATTAAGGTTCACAGCAGTGCTAGGTGAAAAAAAAAAAAAAAAAAAAAAAAAAAATATATATATATATATATATATATATATATATATATATATATATATATATATATATATATATATATATACAAAATATTCCAGCAAATATGGTGCGAATTCAACATAGCACTCTTCGGATCAAAGCCGGTCTTTATTAGTGTAAAATACGTGTGTCGAGCGTGAACAGGGGTTCGTCTAAAATTCAGCTGCTGCTAAAGGGCTTAGATAAACATTAGAGCAGTGTGCTATCATTAATTATTTATCTGTGCCAGCTGGGACAAAGCATCATCATTTTATTATTTCAGAGCTTTTTGTTACTTGTTAAAAAAGTACAACAGCCATAGTAATTTAAGCTGACGTAAAAATATACTCTGTAGAAACTATACAGATGAAATTGCAGAGAATTACAGCATCACAACTTTTTTTTTGTGTGTGTATGATTAGCAGGTGATTGCCAGGATGTTCTTTCAATGACTATTGTGTAATCCACGGTATCATCTTGAGAGGAACAAGCACTGATATACGAGGTAAAATGGCCAGAAAGTGAGGAGAAGTGATTGAGTTCATTTGTGTGTGGTAATGGTGAAGTGCACGCGGTTATTTGTCTGAAACGAGCTAAACACTCCATGAGAAAGATCTTGGTACAGTCCACTCCAGTGGTCCTGTACTGTATGAACCTGATTTTGCTGTAATCTTCCCCCTAATGCTCTTCAGTGTGTCCTCAATCTTCTCCGGGAGAAAGTGTAGTGGTGGAGAGAATACAAAGCACACTGGCTCTAGTAAAAGTACTTGCGGTCAAGAAAAGTAAGATGTAAGATGAATAAGTTGTCGGGTAAAAAATCCGCTTGAACGATTGCTTGGAAAATGACTTTATAAACAGACCTACAGTTGAGTCTACTAAATAATAATGAAAATGTTATTGTAACTAACCAAATAAGCTAAACTAAAAATAAAAGCTGTTGGTGTTCACTCCTTGTGCTTTAAAATATATTTCTCATTGTAACCGTTTATAAATATATATATCTTAAGATTATATGAAAGATATACGGGCTCTTACAATGCATCATTTTTAAGATATTTGCATCAGTAAAAAAACATTATATTTAATTATTAGTAGATGCATTCTACTTTTATTATTTAGAAAGTAACAATAATTTGTGACCAATATTTTATATGTAGATTTTCTCCTCGCTAAACTGTTTCTCAAGCAGATGTTCTCAGCACGACTGTTGCTACTGAAATATCTACTGTACATATCACAACACTAAGGCATGTCCTGAGAGTCACATAGACTGTAGATTAACATGGCAAAAGTAGAGCTGCTTCTTCCTGGAGACTGAACTGGAAAAAAATGTCTGGCTTTATTAAATTCTATTTTCTTCTCTTTTTTTTTTGCACTACAAAGACCTGTTTGTGAAAGGGCCATGCGTCAGTAATCAGAAGGCACTTCGGTAAATTTAGAGAAAAGAAAGAAAAGAAGAAAGAAAGAAAGAAAGAAAGAAAAGCAAACTATCTGTACATGTTGAATTTGCATAGCGTCATATTTTTTACATTGCATCATATTACGATGAATGAAATTAAAATCACACTGCATTATAAAAGGGGTGAATCTCAGTAGCTGCTTCGTATGTGTCTTAAATGTATCTTATCGTTGTCTATGCATTGGGATGCCTATTGCAATGGTCTTAGTTATGGAGATGCACATCCCTAAAATATATACACGCACACATAAAACACACAGTTACAGAAATCTGTGTATTTACATACTGTAACATAGTATGTTGTTTTCCATTCCTGGTCATGGGAGATTTCTTTGGTTCTTTCAGATTACAAAAATACCTTTTTAAATAACTGTTAAATTTGATTCCGGCAAAATCACTCTAGAACAAAAAACCCTCCCTCTCTCTCTCTCTCTCTCTCTCTCTCTCTCTCTCTCTCTCTCTCTCTCTCTCTCTCTCTCTCTCTCTCTCTTTCTCTTTAAATCTCTTTAAGATTCTTCAGCTGCAGAAAGAGCTGCTTCAGTGCTTAGAGCCCAAGGTGACAGAGGTATTGATACATGAATCATTAAGAGGAGGAACAGACTACGCTTGGGCATGTATGACGTGATGCCTTACTCTAAAATAAGCTGGTACGCCTCATATTTATTCAGATCGCCTCTTCGGCTTAGTTCACATGTTCTCACCATATAGGAGAGTTCTCTATAGGAGGCCTTTAAGAGAAATTCCCACTAAGGTCCATATGACAAAAATAGATTAATTCTCATTGACTTGGTTAAGGTTCTCCTTTGTGGGCAGCATAGTGCATAACCTTTATACATTTTTAATACAAATCTAGGATTTAATGTTTTTTTTTTTTCTACATATATCATAGTCGTACATAATTACCAGGCACATCATAGCTCTTCTTTGGCATAAGGGTTCTGAAATGCTGTATCTAAATTGTTCAAATAGATATATCAAGCATGAAAAACCTCTTAAAACAGATACCTTACATATACATATATTTCTTGTTTTTCATTCATACATAAACCATGAACTGACGTGTCTAGTCTGGTGCTAAGGCGGTCATTAAAACTTTTGCTCAGTCGATGCTCTAGTGCATTTAATTTACACTAGAATTCGGATAAAGGCTCAATCCATCATGTTTCATTCCTCCCACCCGGCTCACACTATGTTTTCCCATCTCCCCTTCAGCAAATGTTTTTTAAACTGTTGTGTCCCACACTGCCCGTCTCGAAAATAGCTCATAGCCATGGGCCGTAGAAACTGACTAATGACTGTATTGCCTACGCTACATGTACTGTACATGTTTACTTCCCATTTCTATACAGGACTCTGTCTATTTATGGTCATCCAGTACATCTTCTTCTTCTTCTTCTTTCGGCTGCTCCCATTAGGGGTCGCCACAGCGGATCATCCGTCCCCATACCACCCTGTTCTCTATATCTGCCTCTTTTACACCAACTACCTGCATGTCTTCCCTCACCACATCCATGAACCTCCTCCTTGGCCTTCCTCTTTTCCTCCTACCTGGTGGCTCCATCTTCAGCATTTTTCTACCAATATAATTCATGTCCCTTCTCTGCACATGTCCAAACCATCTCAATCTCGCCTCCCTCACCTTGTCACCAAAACATCCTACATGTGCTGTCCCTCTAATAAACTCATTTCTAATCTTGTCCATCTTCGTCACTCCCAACGAAAACCTCAACATCTTCAGCTCTGCTACCTCCAGCTCCACCTCCTGTCTTTTACTCAATGCCACTGTCTCTAATCCATACAACATCGCAGGTCCCACCACAGTCCTATAAACTTTCCCTTTCATTCTTGCAGATACTCTTCTATCACAAATCACTCCTGTCACTCTTCTCCACCCACTCCACCCTGCCTGCACTCTTTTCTTTACTTCCCTAACACACTCTCCATTACTTTGCACTGTTGACCCCAGGTACCTGAACTCCTCCACCTTCTCCACCTCTTCTCCCTGCAACCGCATCACTCCACTGCCCTCCCTCTCATTCACACACATGTACTCTGTCTTACTCCTACTGACTTTCATTCCCCTTCTCTCCAGCGCATATCTCCACCTCTCCAGGCTCTTCTCAACCTGCTCTCTACTCTCACCACAAATCACAATATCATCTGCAAACATCATAGTCCAGGGAGACTCCTGTCTGACCTCGTCCGTCAACCTGTCCATCACCACTGCAAACAGGAAAGGGCTCAGGGCCGATCCTTGATGCAGTTCAACCTTCACCCTGAACCAGTCTGTCGTACCTACTGCACACTTTACTGCCGTCACACTGTCCTCATACATGTCCTGCACCACCCTCACATACTTCTCTGACACACCTGACTTACTCATACAATACCACAACTCCTCTCTCGGCACCCTGTCGTACGCTTTCTCTAAATCCACAAATACACAATGCAGCTCCTTCTGTCCTTCTCTATACTTCTCCATCAACATCCTCAAAGCAAATAAGGCATCTGTGGTGCTCTTCCTCGGCATGAAACCATACTGTTGCTCACAGATGGTCACCTCTTCTCTCAGCCTGGCTTCCACTACTCTTTCCCATAACTTCATGGTGTGACTGATCAACTTAATTCCCCTGTAGTTACTGCAGGTCTGCACATCTCCCTTATGCTTAAAGATCGGTACCAGCACACTCCTTCTCCATTCCTCAGGCATCCTCTCCCCTTCCAGAATCCTGTTAAACAATCTGGTTAAAAACTCCACTGCCATCTCTCCTAAACATCTCCACGCTTCTACCGGTATGTCATCTGGTCCAACCGACTTTCCATTCTTCATCCTCTTAATCGCTGCTCTCACTTCCTCCTTACTAATCCTATCTACATCCTGCTTCACCAACTCCACATCCTCCAACCTTCTCTCTCTCTGATTTTCCTCATTCATCAGCTGCTCAAAATACTCCCTCCATCTTCTCAACACACTCTCCTCACTAGTCAACACATTTCCCTCTCCATCCTTTATTGCTCTAACTTGCAGTACATCCTTCCCAGCTCGGTCCCTCTGCTTGGCCAATCGGTATAAATCCTTTTCTCCTTCCTTAGTGTCCAACCTCTTATACAGTTCCTCATATGCCTTTTCCTTGGCTTTCGCCACATCCCTTTTAACCTGCTGCCGCATCTCCTTGTACTCCTGCCTACTTTTCTCATCACTCTGTCGATCCCACTTCTGTTTTGCCAATCTCTTTCCCCTAATGCTCTCCTGCACTTCCTCATTCCACCACCACTTCTCCTTGTCTTGCTTTCTATTTCCAGATGTCACACCAAGTACTTTTCTAGCTGCCTCCCTCATCACTCCTGCAGTAGTTGCCCAATCATCCGGCACCTCTTCACCACCACCAAGCCCCTGTCTGACCTCTTCCCTGAACCTCACACTACACTCTTCCTCCTTCAGTTTCCACCATCTTATTCTTCTTTCAAACCTTACTTTCCTCCTCTTCTTCTTCGCCTCCAAAACCATCCTACAGACCACCATCCGATGCTGTCTAGCTACACGGTCCCCCGCCAACACCTTAGAGTCTCCAATCTCCCTTACGGTTGCATCTCCTACACAGAAGATAATCCACCTGTGTGCACCTTCCTCCACTCTTATACGTCACCCTATGATCCTCCTTCTCTTTTTAAAATACGTGTTCACCACTGCCATTTCCATCCTTTTAGCAAAATCTACCACCATCTGCCCTTCCACATTCCTCTCCTTAAAACCATACCTACCCATCACCTCCTCATCACCTCTGTTCCCTTCACCTACATGCCCATTAAAGTCTGCCCCAATCACCAATCGTTCTTTCCTAGGTACACCATCTACCACTTCATCTAATTCACTCCAGAATCTTTCTTTCTCCTCCATCTCACAGCCAACTTGTGGAGCATAGGCACTAATGACATTTATCATCATCCCTTCAACTTCCACCTTCACGATCATCACCCTATCAGAAACTCTCTTCACCTCCACTACACTCTTACTGTACGCTTCCTTCAGAATCACCCCTACACCATTTCTCTTCCCATCCACACCATGATAAAACAGTTTAAACCCACCTCCAATGTTCCTGGCCTTACTCCCTTTCCACTTGGTCTCCTGAACACACAACACATCTACCTTTCTCCTCTCCATCATATAAGCTATCTCTCTCCCTTTACCCGTCATAGTACCAACATTTAAAGTACCAACCCGAACCTCTACTCTCCTACACTGCTCCTTTTCCTGCCGTCTCTGTAGACACCTTCCTCCTCTCCTTCTCCTCCTTCGGCCAACAGTAGCCCAATTTCCACCGGTACCCTGTCGGCTAACGATACCTGTGGCGGTCGTTGTTAACCCGGGCCTCGACCGATCCGGTATGAAATTCTCATTTGTGATCCGCATATTTGATTTGGCACATGTTTTACGCTGGATGCCCTTCCTAACGCAACCCTCCCCATTTACCCGGGCTTGGGACCGGCACTAAGAGTACACTGGCTTGTGCCCCCCTAATGGCTGGGTTTGGTCATCCAGTACATATTACACTTTATTGTACCAAAGCTATAATGATCTTACTGATCATTTAGCTATTGAAACAAAAGCTTTGTTCTCTGCTATATATAAACCATGGGCAATATTCCCTCTTTTCTTCTTATCATGAATTATTTACTGTATTTGAATTGTATAATATTCTTTACACACAAGAGTAAACGATAGTAAGCCTCGCACCAAACTGAATTGATGTTACAGACATTCAATTTGTCGCTTTTGAACATCTTATTCCACATTTAGTCCCCATTTACTTTTATAATTATATCCACTCTTCTCGAAAGATGTTCAAACTGATTTTGGAGTGTGTTTGTGGAAATGTATGTTCTCTCAGCCACATTAGCGTAAGATCTGGTGCTGATGTATGGTGAGAAGGCCTGTGGTGCAGCCTCATTAAAGCTTTTTTTTATTTTGTATTTGTTGAATGTGTATTGACATACAGCGACCAGATTTAACTTTATGACCAACAATCAGGCATTAACATTATGACCACTTGCCTAATTTTGTTTTGCTCCCACATTTGCTGCCAAAACAGTCCTGACCTGTCCAGCATTAACAGTATTAACGTTTTCAGTAATTTGAGCTACAGGAGCTCGTCTGTTGGATCGGACCACACGGGCCGGCATTCTCTCCCCACGTGCATCAGTAAGCCTTGGCCACCTGTGACCCTGTCGCCGGCTCACCACTGTTCCTTCCTTGGACTACTTTTGATAGATACTGACCACTGCAGACCGGGAACATCCCAGAAGAGCTGCAGTTTTGGAGACGCTCTGACCCAGCCGTCTAGACGTCACAATTTGCCCCCTTGTCAGATTACTCAATTCCTTTCACTTGCCCATTTTTCCTGATTCTAACACAAAGGACAAAATGTTCACTTGCTGCCTAATACTGTATATCCCACCCACTAACAGGTGCCATTATGAAGAGATAATTACTGTTATTCACTTCACCTGTAATAATATTATAATGTAAAAATGTTATGCCTGGTCAGTGTATATAACCGCACTTGCTGATTTGCACAATGCTACGATGCTAAACTGCATTAAATAAACTGCTATACTGCTGTGCACCTGTACTATGGAATGACAATAAAGATGTATGTATTTATAAACAGTTTTCACTCACCACTCACCATTAATATTTTATAAGGCAAAAGAAAAAACATAGCTTGTCATGTTAATGAGAAACTTCACAGCCCATTCATTCAAGTTCATACAGACTTTTTTCTAACGTATTTTCCAGAAAGAAATGTCGAATATCTTTCGGGAAATCTCACGAAAAAAAAATTACATACCTATTTTACATTTTTCGATTTCCATTAAGTAAGTCAAATCTGTATTGCAATAATATGTCTATATAATCTACACTAAACCTGTAATTGTAACTTTTATAGCTAGAACTATTATAAATTTTGCTCTAATATAATATAAAAGTCAATAAACTAAAGGTGCTTTATACTTGTCACATGTACCTTACAGCATGGTGATCTTTTTTCTCATATCCCAAAAATGTTAGAAAGCTGGGGTTGAGAGCGCAGGGGCAGCCATTTATACAGTGGCCTTGGAGCACAGAGGGTTAAGGGCCTTGCTCAGGGGCCCCAAGATTGGCAGCTTGGCGATACTGGGGCTTGAATCCCTGACCTTCTAATCAGTATCCCAGATCCTTAACCACTTCCTGTGGTAGCCCTACTAATATCCTTACTAACCAATACAAATTTAACAGCCATGTACTATAATTTGGTTTAGATGATGATAATTATTTCATTGAAAAAATGCTTAACCATCATGCGTTTTGGAAAATGAAGGGGAAGATGAATGAATCAATAGGTTTTAGGATTCACTTCTGTGTTTCCTTGTTTAGCAAATGGTGGAGGTGTGTATGTGGGCAAACCTCCAGCTCTTGCTGCAAGTGTTCATTTGGCAGGAAACAGTTTCACAAGAAACTATCACCTATTTTGTCAAAGGAAGCGTTTTGAGGTTACAGATTTGAACGTTAAAAATAAATAAACTGATGGATTTCCAATAAGAGCTCGGTCATTGCTTTGTCCATCCTAGTAAAGAAAAAGCAATTTCCTTCTACACTGTAGCATGTGCGCTGTGCGTTTCATTTACATCATTACGCCATGCGTTCCGCAGTGTAACTCCAGAGCAGGGTGCAGGAGATACAGTATAATGCTGGTGCAGCTGATAACAGAGAGATTGGTGGGTGGGGGGATAGTAAGAGGGAAAGAAAAAGGGGAGGAGAATGATCTTAAGGCTTCTCTTGTCCTATGCTAGAATGAATGCAGTAGACAGAGAGATGGCAATCAAGGAGGAAGCAGGCTGTGGAGTAGAAAATGGAAACGGAAGCCACTGCAGTATGTTCTGACTCACTTGGAAACTGTAGACTAGAGCCAGAATGCTCAGGCTGGAATATTGAATCCAAGCAGCCGTCAGAAAAAAAACTAAACATAAAAACACCTCCTCTTACAACAACGCTCGTCCGGTCCTGTGTCGCATGCAGCAACACATCCTCGAATGTTCAGCAAGAGCGCTAAGCCTGGGGAGTGCACGTGGCTTCTTTTCCCTCTCTCCTTTTATGTGCTTACACTCTTGCTTAATCTCATTTAATAAACACAACAGTAATCAGTCCCTTTGGTGGCTCGGCCTATTCATACATGAGGCGCATTATTCATGATGTTTCCCCTGAATATGCATAAGTTCTTTTTTTTTTATCATTTCTTCTAATAACAGTCTTGAGCTGTTGCTTTATCGGCGGTCGAGTGTGTAACAGGTTTGTGTTGGTGTGCGTGTGTGTGCGTGTGTGTGCGTGTGTGTGTGTGTGTGTGTGTGTGTGTGTGTGTGTATGTGTATGTGCTCACACCCTGGGGATTATGAGCCAGTTATTGGTGGTGGTGTGTGTGTGTGTGTGTGTGTGTGTGTGTGTGTGTGTGTGTGTGTGTGTGTGTGCATGGACGATCTGCCCCCCAGGATCTTGCTGACTGGCTGCCTCACACTGCCATAGAAACGGTATTCAGGAGCGCAGGCTCATTTAGTCTAGGCACTGGCGAGCGTGAGCATCGCAAGGAACGCGGGACAGAAAAAGACACACAGAGGCAAAGAGTCAGAAAGAGAGAGGGAGACCGAGGAAGTGTGAAAAGTGCGAGCACAGGGAAAGAAAGGCAAACACCGGTGAGTACAGATCATCTGTCTCACCTTATTTAAACGCAAGCAACGAGCAGGTGCTTGAATGGCATTTGTTGCAGTGTGCGTGTGGGTGTGTGTTTGTGTGTTTTTTCCCCCTCTCTATGTTGTGTCTGGTTAGATCAGAAACAAAGAAACAAAGTGAAGCCTAGAGCTTTGGAGGGTCCTGGAAGATAAGCACTACAATTTTTAACTAATCGAAGTACTTTGTGCTCACTTAGAGTGTGTGCATGTGTGTGTGTGTGTGTGTGTGTGTGTGTGTGTGGGCATGTGTGTATGTGTGTGTGTGTGTGTGTGTGTGTGTGTGTGTGTGTGTGTGTGTGCAAAACAGCAAATTATGTGATGATCGGTGCCAGTGTTCTTCATTGTTCTGTCTATTTCTGCTTGGGTTTTTATCAAAGTCTTTATCTCAGGGTACTTTACAACTGACCGATGAGGATCATGTGAATCTATTTAAGCTGTAATGTTTTCCTCATATGCCCTTTAAAGTGGCTCGGTCAATATTTAATCAAAAGGAAATACTTCACAGTTTGTGTCTTTTGCTCTTTGCTTTTGGCTTTGCACACACACACACACATATATGCAAACGCACACACATTTCCTTTATGTTTTATCTTCCATTCTGCTTATTGATTCCACTCAGCTGGTAAATGTACCAAATCGACCGATCTTGAACCTTTGCGTGCCTAATGTGCCATTTGACATACGATGACATTACAAGTGTGTATATGTGTGTGTGTGTGTGCATTTGGTTTTGTGCCCGAAGAGAGCAGTCATGTCCTCAGGGTGTGTGCACTGCCTCTTTTGGTTCTACCTGCTAATTGAGTGTTTATCTCTCTCTCTCTCTCTCTCTCTCTCTCTCTCTCTCTCTCTCTCTCTCTCTCTCACACACACACACACACACAAACACACACACACACACGCACACACACACACACACACACGCACACACACGCACACACCAAACGTCTGCACAGAAAGCTCTCTTTTTACTCTGTCCTCTTCTGAAGAGCTCAAACGTGCTGCATGTCAAACATCGCTACAAGTGCAAAATTGGCGAATTTTTGCACTCCAAAATCCCTCACTACGCCTGGGCCTTCATAATTCAGAACTTTTCTGAACACTTGCGCAACCCGAGGAAACCTGCGTACCCTGTGTTCTCCCTATCGCTTTTTTTTCCTCCCCAGTCCTAATACAACCAGGCGAATTGATTTTGTTGAATAATGTATGGTAGCCGACGCTCCATGCTGGATGATACACTGCAGCTCTGTGGATTGCAGGTCTATAAAGAGCTGAGTGGGATCGAGCACAAGTGTGTAAGTGATTTTCACCTGCTGCATGAAAACACAACCGGAATGTAATCCACCATGGCTTGTGGCACAGGGCCAGGCTTGTGGTCTGCTGGGCGCACAGGGCAAAAAGCCATCATGGCTGACATGATGAGGTTGGGCAGACTGACCATGAGGTCACTCTCTCTCGCTCTTTCGCTCTCTGCAGCAATGGATTCGTTTTCTCCCATCTGATATTTAGTTTGCTATTTCTTACTCTTAATAATGCTACTTTAATTACACCGTACACGTATTTTATTTCTGGGTCTCAATTCCATGTTTCCTTTTCTCCTTTTACTTCCTTTCTCAGTTTTCTTGTCTTTGGGTTTTGTTTCATATATTATTTTCTACACGTACACTCTTACGCTTTTACTTTTTACTTCTGTATCCGTCCATAGAATCAGTTCTCCTTCGTTCCTTCTCCATCTCTTTTCTGGATTCCTTCTTTACGGTTTGTTGTTCAAAAAGGTTGCAAGACGTGGGGGAAGCAAAGCGAGCAGTTCTCACAGGTACTATAGCTCAGGCCCTGCAGTGAGTTTCCCAGCTCTCGTTAAAATGCTATGCGAGCAGATCGAGCTTTGCAGTGATCCCATGTGGCAGCCGAGCGCGATGCGCAAACACACACCAGAGCGCGGAGGACTTGCACAGCTCTTATAAAGCTGCTCCACTGGCAGCTCCGAACACTGCTTGGGATCCGTACGAGACGTCTGCGCGCTCCCTAGTGTCCTGTTAAAAGCGCAGTCCATTTCAATGCTATTCAGTATGTAGGGAAAAATCAATCGAGGACATAGCAAGGGATCAGTCTTAACTGGCTCTGGCACAGGATTAACAAATAGTTGGAGATCATGCTAGACTCTGTGATTTTCTTTACACTACTGGTGTGATGCAGATTGTCAGAATTGATCGGTATCTGTAGTGAGCTCAGTACTCCATCAATCAGAATTGAAATCGGGAGTCAATAAGTTATCCGGACAGAATTAAGAGTTTTACATCACCGCAGCATGTAGATCAGTGCTAAACTGAGCACGCGAAAGAACATGTGCACATTGTAGCAAAAAGCTGCTCCAAAATCTCCTGCATCCATGATCGATGCTGATTGATCAATCTTTAATGGGCTGTGGCAAAGCGAGCTGCGTACAGATTCCAGTTTAGCTTCAAGGTTGCGTCACTGAGGTTTTTTCCCAGTACAGAACTTGCAACTGGACTTGCAGAGTTTGGTAAACAGTGAGGAATAAATCACTACAGGGAGTGCTGTTATAATCAATAATGGGGTGTTGTGAGACAGCCAAACATGAAGCGAAGATACATTTACCACCCTATTAAGTTTTGAATAACAGCCTGCCTGGAAGTATATTTTGCCTTTTATACCACAGCAATTACACCTTTTATTTAATACATCATTCTTTTATATTTGTTAATAACTGTGTGTGATGTGATCGTTGAATAATGCCCGTAAAAAATGTTAGCTCCTGTTATCTCTTATGTTATGGCAGCAACAAACCTTGTTGCTTGATATTAAAAAAACATAATTGTCATGTTGCATGGAAATTTGGGAGCCCTTGTGTCAAAAAACGGAAGGGACACTGGAGACTCTTTCTGAATACTGTTAAATAAACATCTCAGAGAAAGCTTTAATAAAACCGGTTTCCTAGACTATATGCCATAGAAGTGCCTCCAGAGATGCGCTATAGAAACAAAAACATTTAAAAAAAAGAATACTAATATAGTTCCTTTTAACACTGGGACCATACTGAAAGAAAATGAATAAATCCTTCCTGCCAACCAGAATTTCCCTTTGGCTTGCTGTATGTGCTACTAATGACTTTACACGCCATTGACTTACATGTGCCTCGGCAAAAACGTGGCACCAGAACGAGCTTGGAAATGTGTAATCCTTCGTCAATACCGTCTGATCCCTATCGGATTATATCATGCGTTCCTCAATGCAGAAAGTGTGAAAGTAAGCAAGAATAATTGTATTACATCAAAACTGTCATGATATTTATGCCACAGATCAGGTCAAAGGTCCGAAAAAGGAGAAAATGCAAAACGTCAAGTCAGCACTGCTATCGATTAATTGTCCAGCTAATAAGATGAAAGGGATTTTCATATTTTGCATTTGCATGGTCAGACGTACTTAACTCCTTCCCCAATATTTCAGTTGCTTCTGAAGGACAATGCAATTATGCAAATTTCCTGACGAGCGTGATAAAATATCTGTGGCCGCATGGCACAGGAATTGACAAGCAACAGGAGCGATAGCAGGAGGAAATGCCACCTAATGACAGAATGAAACTAAGTTTGACAAATAATGACATTTAGGACAGAGAAATCGTGAAGCTGTTTTGCTGAGCAGGACTCAGTAGCGAGTATCAGCTGCTGTATGTAAACATCCGAATGGCAATTTTTGGGCTATTTTGTACTATTTTATAATAACATTTTAATTGATATATATATGTTCAGACATAAACATTATACTGTGTGTTTGTATGTGTAAATTACATACACCACAGTATTTGGATACCTGATGTATTTCTCCATCAAATGTGGCTTCTCCATGTTCCTGTTACCACAAACGTTGGAGGCACACAATTGTACAGAATGTCTTTGCATGTGGGGGCTTTAAATTCAAAGTATTTCAGCTGAAAGTTTGGAAAAACAAACTGTCTGGTTGCCAAGAGTGTATAAATCCTTTATGTACTAAAATACACAAATGCTGAAAGCCTGCGTAACAGAAATGGAGTTACAGTATTCAAAAAAAAAAACATTTACACCAAAAATAAACCCTGAAAAAGTGTAATTCTTTGTTTAGGATTATCTGATATTAAATAAGCTCCAACCCATTTTTTAAAATTAACATAGAAATGTTTTTGGTTTTTGGCTGCTGCAGTGTTGTCAAATTTAATGATGCATATGTTTTTGTGTTTTGCACTTAAAGGCCAATGTGTGTGCAAATGTAGCAGTGTCTTAATAATTCAGGTATGATATATCATGGGTATCGTTGTATTATTTAATTATTTATTTGTTTTTACTGCAGCCCGCATTGCATAACTTTCCAGTCCGGGAATTGCATATTGATCCACAGACTATATTAAGGATATCTGATACTTTAAAAAAAATATATTCTCTGGGCTCTAACCTGCAGTTTAATTACAGCTACACTAAAACTGCAGAATTATATTATTTGCTTGATCAAGCGTCACCATCTATTGCAAATAGCATATAAGTATTGCATAACAACGTTACAGCACGATCAAGAGACAGTCGGAAGACATTAAAAGCAACAGGATTTGCAATTTACAGTTTGGCTGGTGACATCAGTGATGGTCATGGCTTTAAACCTATTTTTCTTTCCTTTTTTTTGGTTTTGATTCAAAGTTTTTGGGTTCTACTACCATACCAACTTTGCCAAATGAACTCATAAAAAGACTTTAATGAAAAATGCATTATCTATATTTCCCTGAAAACTCATCCCCCGGCCAAAGTACAAAAAAAATAAAAGACATTTATAATAGAAGGCATATCAGCAATACTTTTTTTGCTATTGTTTTTCCACTATTTCCTTTTTTTTTTACAAGGTCTATTATGAAACTTAATGACTTAACACAATTACAATCAAATTGTACAAAGGATTCTGAGGGCTGTAAATATAAATGTCCCTCAGGTTTTCCCAGGAGTATTTGAATAAATGTAAACTGGCTTTTTCATTCATAAACGCTACAAGTACGCATAAATTAGTATCAAGCTGAGTTAATATTAGAGAGCAGTCTAAAAACGTTCTCTAACCGGAATATAAAAAAAAAATATCACCCAACAGCAGTCTTCTATTTATCTCTTCCCTTGTAGATTTCTGATGACTCTTCATTAAATATCTATTGATTCCGTCTTCTGCAAACACATTAAAGATCGATCGATTCGAACCCAAATGCACTACAGTTTCCCCGTTCGTAAAAAGTACACAGAAGGTCTTAATTATTGCTGGGAGGTAGCTAATATATAAGAAATTGAAATTAATGCGCTAATCGCTAACAACACAACATTGTTAGCATTATACATTTTATTATCCAAAAGCCACTACACTTCCTTGTTTGTCACCTGTCGCTAATCACACCTGTTCCTCGTCACATTGATTAGCATTTGTGCAGAGTATATATTGTAACTAGTCTAAAAAGGCTTCAGTTTTTCATTAAGATTATTTAGCACTTTATTAAACCTTTCCTGCACCTGAATTCTCTCTTCGCTCCTAACATATGCTACTTCTAGAAGCTGTCAGAAGTTGTATAACTGCGTCTAAATATATACAGCATACCATAATTTAGTATTGAACTGCACATGCTTGGATTTAGCTTTTCATTATTGTGAAATAAATCATTTATTCGAGCTGGATTTACAGATTCAACACTTGTAGAAGGTGACTCATTTGCATAGATGACCAGAAATCATAGAATTAATGCCCGTGCATGTCAAAATCTATTGCCAAGCTTCTGCACATAACTACGTTCTTCTACACACATCCCTGCATTTCTGAGGTCCAGCTAATAAGACTTGCCTTACACAGAGCTCTACAAGTCACCTGGTTAATGAGAGGTGTATAACTAGCGTCAGCGTTATTGCTGAGACCACCGGGTGGATTTTGGTGCCGCTTTTAGTTACAACTGTTTCTTTTTGCATTAGCTCCAGGTGCTGTGTTTGGAGGATGGAACGTAATATTAAGCTTTTGCGGTAAGGTCTCTGCCATATCAGAGCCTTTTCAGACAGACCCAGAGGTGTTTAACAGGCAATCAGACAGACTGGTATGAGAATATTTTATTACAAAATGGAATTAAGCAATTACAAGTTCTGCTGTTCGGTAAGTCGCTCAGGATTAAGGGCGCCTGCCAATTGGCATGAATGTAAATGTAAACGTTTCAGAGTTTCACTGTGATAACTTCTGTGAGAATTAAAGAAAATTGGATATATGAGGCTGCAAATGCAGCATGAACATGGAAATCGTACTTTTTTGGGTGTTTGAATTTTCCTCCATAATTTATGCTCTTCCAAAATCATGTTTATTACTTCAACAGGTTCACTAAACCCATGATCATAGTCTGGGAATATGTATGTGTGTCTGTGTGTGTTTGCACAAGTATGTGTGCCCCAACAATGTCTAAACGTGACAAAGCATTGCAATCAATAATGCCATCATATAGCAATCATTTCTTAGGACCTTCTCATCAAGCTGGTGTAGAATATGAAGGACAAAGTACACTAGTGGGATTTATAGAACAGTTCAATTCAATTCAATTAGTTTTTATTTTGTATAGCACTTTTAACAATGAACATTGTCTCAAAGCAGCTTTACACAGATAATGTGGTGATACTAAATAAATAAGATGTTCTTTATAAGTGTAACGTTATCCCTGATGAACGAGGCCGGTGGCGACTGTGGCAAGAAAAAACTCCCCGAGATGGCATAAGGAAGAAACCTTGAGAGGAACCAGACTGAAGAGGGAACCCGTCCTCATCTGGGTTGCACCGAATGTCCATTTATTGCAGAAATACGATGTTGCGGGGTACAGTGATGGTGATCAGAAGCAAACTGTAGTCCTGAGTCAATGTAGCAGTCTGTTGACATTAACTACAGTCCCGTTATTACTCCAGAATTTCATGGACAGTTACATATGTATTTCCCATTCAATTTTCCCCCTTCTAATTTCCAGAAGTGCCATGAGGAGCAGAACTCACCTTTCAAACTGCTCCGAATGGTACTCATACCACTGGGATTGGCAATGTTTAGTTTGTTGTACTGTGAGAAAGAGCATTGCTGGGGGTCAGGGGTTCAGACTTACATGAAAAGCACATCTCTAAATAATGTCTCATTAATTATGGCAATTAAAAATGAAAAATTATATATATATGGGCAAATTGTTCATCTTATTGTTGCGTTCTCAACATTAAATGTAAAAGTATACAGAACAATTATTAGTACCACAATAAATATGACTGTAACAATAGAAACACAAAAAAGGTACAATATATAAATCGATAAAAAGAAACGAGAATATTGACCTGCTGACAGGTCGGGGAAGTTTAAGAGATTGAATGTGAGACTGGTGCCTGCTGTAATGAATACAAAAAGCCATATTTGAGGTGGACACCAGAAGTCCTAGAGATTTCCCAGTCACACAGTTTAGATCCAACAACCTTCATTTCTAATATTCACATGCAAGTAGAGAATCAGGAGCCAAACACTCTGCAGGAACAGGGCTGGGCAGCAATACACCATATTGTTTAATCTGTAGATTGGCACCAGTGAATTGATGGACACCATGAAGTCCTCCGACGACCAAATCAAGACAAAATCACTTTCTGCAATCAAGACGCCATCTAGTCAACATGATGGCATCTAGTCATCAATAATTTTTCTCTAGTGCTTTTTGTGCTCCAGTGATCTGATCCCAGAAAGATCGTTTGCTACACAGCATCTGTTGTCTCAACATGTCTTTTGTGCCTCACGCCTAAAATTGGCACATTTTTGGACGCATGAGATGCGGATGTGAGAAATCGTGTTTGTGCTATCCATAATTTGTAACACCTCGCGCAGCGAGAAAGCCGGTGATGGAGTTTACACATGGTGATGGACACAGATCAATAAACACCACAGGGTTCTATCAAACCCACAGAGTTAGTGCAAAATCAAAAGCGCAGCAGGAAATGAAAACCTGTAGAGGTTCTTGAATCAGACTCGCATTTAGGACATAATGTCAGCCAAGACTAACCGTGTATAAGAGCAGGAGAATGCAACTTTATACAGCTAACCTCGCAAAGTCAAACAGATATCATAATGGGAAATGTCAGGAATTTTTTATATCATTATCACAAAGTTGCAATTCGATGATACCGATACGTTGGATGAAATTTCTAATCTCTGCATTTCGAAATTTAATTGAGACCTTTCAAGATGCCTTCGGATGAAAGAAATAATTGGTAGCTCCATTTTTTAAAAATCTGCATCTTCATAACATTCTAACACTTCTCAATGACCTACAGCTACATAATGAGCTCGGTATTAAAGGACATTGTAATAAGTTAGAGGTGACTGTGTTTCTGATGGCTTATGCATAATGATCATGACCTTTTTAGATCATAGATATGTGACAAGCCACGATAAAACCTGAAAAACTGTAAATGTAAACGTATTAATTCGTTACCCAGGGTGTTTAATCAAACCTGTATTCTTTCCTCCCCAACTTGTTCAAAGTGTGTCAATAATGTAGCAATATTCCATCGCTGTTTTTCTCATTAAAGTTTCCCAAACTTTTCCATATAGAAGGAATTTCAGCCTTCATCATAAAAGTTGAAATATTCAGATCGGCCCGAATGAAGTGACAAAACAAAGGAATGAAGGATTTCAAACGAAATGCAGATTGTCAAGTAAATGAAGGCGGAAATCGAAGCGAAGGTGGATGCAAGCGCTTTGTGACTTTTTCTCAAATCAAAAATGATGAAAATCAACACCATTGATACTAATATAAAATTCTCAAAGACTAGGAATAAAGCTAATTATAGAAAATCAGGGTGGCTCATATAAAGCTGCTTTCTTTAAAAAAACAAACAAAAAAACCCTTAATAAATTTTTTTAATAATAAAAAAATACAATAATATTAAATAATTCTTATCTTGTGATGCATAAGGACACTTGTCTAATGTGATGCATAATTCCGACAAGACATGAGGGGCAGTTGATGGAAAAAGTGCTAAAATTCAAAGTGGAGTTTTTTTTTTTTTTTATATATATATATATATATATATATACAATTAAATTCAAGTTATAATTGTAATGCACCACTGGGTGGACATGCTGGTCATTTTTAAACAAGGCATCTCAAAGGTCAGGGCGTAATAAATAGAGGGCATGAACTGTGCAACCGTAAGAGAGGACTTATTATGTAGTCGAACATCATGCAACATGTTGTCTTTTAGTAGTTATCAGAAAAGTAGGTTAGCTTTTAAAAATTTGCACAATACGTATGAGTAAATGGTACAGTATCTCCATGTCGCAAAACACTAGTGACTCCAGTCTTTCAAAATCCTAATAATGGCCGAATCAACTTGAGTTCCATGAGTTGAGTATTGCAATATGTTAAGCACAATTCAAGGGATCATTATACACTATATGTGCACTAAGCACTATATGCTTTTTGAATATCACGTTCCACATGTAGTCCCCATTTGTTTTTATAATAATCTCCACTCTTCTGAGAAGTTGTTCCATTAGAGTTTGTAGTGTGCCTGTGGAGATTTGTGCTCATTCAGCCATGTAGGTGAGGAGGTCTGGGGTTGCAGTCAGTGGTTTATTCCAAAGGTGTTCAATAGGGTTGAGGTCATAAGATCTTCCACTCCAAATCATGTAAAGCATATCTTCATGGAACAGGTTTTGGTTTTTTAGTTCATGTGATGGTAAAGATGTAATGTTATTATATCCAAAAGCATCCTTTATACCTCAGTGTCTCAGAATTCCTTGTGTTTTTTTTTATATTATTTCCTTATCGTGTTAGGCCACAAAAATGTCATTTTCTTTTTTCAATTTTTTGCTGCATAGTGTCCCTTGTTCATTGTTTACAGTAGTTTTGACTATACTACAAAATTTTCAGCAAGTCTCGGATTCTGTACGAACGTCCTAATCCTTGCCGTCTTAATGAATAATGGACGACATCTGGTGCTCCAATCTGCAATCAATGGACTACAATCCCATTTGGACCCTGAACCGTGATACATCTCATTCGCCGATCCCTAATTTCTTTTTGTTTCTTGTTTATGTGCTGAATTATAGAGATCAACCATTCAGCAAAGATGAGAAGAAGTGACAAGGAAAATTAGGTTAGGTTTCTCATCTCACCGGTTTTAACGACCTGTTAAGACGGAGCACCGTGGTATTTCTGCATGACACAAATATCGACTCGGGTGCTCAGGAAAACCTTTAGCTGAGCAAAGCAATAATTATCATTTGTGCCTATTTGGATATGCAGCACATGACTGGAAATCTAATCGCACGTATTATGAATATTATCATGATGTAGTCATGTATGAAATAGAAAATGTTTGTATTTGAAAAAGCTTAATTACATGGTATTCATGGATGTTTGACATCATATTTGTGGGATTTTGGATCATAACTAATACCTCATAATAAATGCTTCCTCTCCATTTCCTTAGAAAAGAAAAAAACATCAATATATCCCACTGCTTATACCACTGTAGCTCTAATTAGCTGCTGTTACTGACCCCTGTGGGGATATTTGGGTGTCAGATGGCTCATTAGAACATAGCCATCTCCCTGTTTTTTGGCTACTGTTAAACATAACGTGACTCTGGGTTGGTTATTACGTGACATTTTATCAGTTTACTTTTAAAACTTGTGATTTCTTGTAGTTATTATCATTACAGAAGGTAAGTAGGGATAATCATTTTTTAAAGATATAACAAGATTTGCAAAAGATTGAAACCAATGACATTTTTAGCAATAAACAAAAATGCTAAATTCAGCTTTTTCTTCTATTTTAAATGGGACAGTTAATAACACATTGTAAGAACCCTTGGTTGATGACTTTTTTTTTTTTCAGTTTCCGCTTCGTACTAAATTTAGATTTATTCATAATTCATTCAGACACTTTAAATCCCTCTTAAAAGTAAAACAGAGTACAGCCTGAGCACATCACAGTGCTGAAGGTTCCAGTCCTCATTCCAGTGTCTGATATTTCAATTTATAACCTTTTGAACAGTACGCTAAGCCACTATGGTACCAACATTAAGCTCCAGGAAGTAGGAGTCAGTATTGCTTCTGGCTTTCAGCAGTGCAGCTACTGAAAATCACAGATCATTTCATTCAACCAGCTGAAAATGGTGTCAGCTGAAGCGTAACGTGATTTATTTTTGCAGCAGAGATCATCTCTCTTTTTTCCATCTTGTAGCACAGCTATTATATATTCAGAGCACCTAGTATTTTAATATTTTTGTATATATTAATATTAATTGTAATATTGTATAAGTGCACAAATGTAATGCAATTATTAGTTTAATTAAGCACATATTAATCCAATATATACACCCAAAATACTGGTGATAAAGTATCTAATACATCTGCTTTTATTTCAAACTAAAAGGTTTATTTTAACACACTTACATACATTAGAAATTCTATGCTAACTTCTTATATTGTCTTTAATGGTTTAATGTCTACATAAAGTTTGTGGTCACTTGGTCATAAGGTTTGTAATTGGTTTTTGAATATGGATTGTGCTTTCAGAGTTTTGTGCTCATTCAGCCACAAGGGTGTTGGTAAAGTCAGGTACTGATGTAGGTAAGGTGAGGAGGCCTGTTGGTGCAGTCTGGTGTTCAATAGGGTTTGAGCTCTATAGCAGGCTCCTTAAAATCTTCCACTCCAACCCATATGTTCGTGGAGCTGGCTTTGTGCACAGGGGCATTGCTATTCTGGAGCAGTTTTGGGTCTCCTAGTTCAAGTGAGGTGAAAATGTCATTCTATGACGTCCAAAGACAATGATAATGGCGTGCCTCCAACTTTGCGGTTGGGGAAACAACACATACAACCGGAAAGTCAGATGTCCCAATATTCTTATTCCTTTAGTGTAGTTTAAACATGTTAAGTGCTATGTAAAGTGTTTAAAAATGAATATTGCTTTTACTGTAGAGGCAAAAACAAGGAAAATATTAGCATAAAATTAGCATAAGCAAAGCAGTGTATGTCTATTTGTACAGCACATGTTTTACATAATGTGATATGGTAAGTCACCTTACCAAATATTCCGTATTTGACACTTTGACACTTGTAGCCATTGTAACTCACATGTAATCCATGTATTTAGAATTAGCTTGTTTACAGTTCTATTAATGAATGTGTGGAAAGTATTTTTAATTATAAAAAGAAGGTATGACAGTAATGTAATAATTTTTTTTTGCCATTATTGAGATATAAACATCTCAGATTATGAACTAAAAGAGAGAATTGATGTTTAATAGAAAATCAATGTCAGCTTTAGGGGTTTTTATTTTCATGACAGATCAGGATCCCTCAGGTGCTTCAAGCAAAGCTGCAATCCTTATTTTTTTTTTTCAAGGTTGCAGATTTCAAAAATAAACATGAAAATAAAAAAATGATCTCAATTCAAGTTTCTGATTGCTAGTTGTCGAAGAGGATTAACCTTAATGTATTGATTGGTACCAATAGGAATATCTATTTTACTTGACAAGGTAATGAAAAAGTGAAAAATGTTTCATCTTACACCATTGTCCATATATTGATTGTTCACTCAGGCTGACAGAATTTAGCAGAGTGTCTCTTATTTTTGATGTACAAAAAAATGATAATGAGGCATCCTTGCAGAGTGTTGCATAAAAACTGATTTTGCTAGCAATGTTACAAAGTAAACATTTTTATTTGAATGTCTAACACACAAGTCCGTGTTATTATAGAAATTATACAATCGATATACATTTATGGTTTGCTTTGCGGCTTTTGACCAATCAGAAAAATTAGCTATGTGCTATGAACATCATAAACAGTGTAATTTTCCTAACATTACAGGAAAACAGAAAAAGAGCTGGCAACTGAGCTGTTTTTCTACCAATGAAGCTTTTGGTGTTAACAACAAAATTTTTCGCTATATTTCTCGTTTTCTTCTTCAGTTCATCGTGTGCGTCAGCTCATACAAAGTGGTATCAAAAAGTTACGAGACGAGTTTTGTAAAATGCCAACAGATGGCAGCACAAGGCTGCATGCACAGTCATAGGGAGCACCGTGTACATTGAGAGCTGAGCAACCGGTGATAATCTGACCATGGCATTACCACATCTGCGATTTCATCTTGAACAGCAAGAGAACGAAAACAAAAGAGCAAACGTGAAATTCTGCATGAAACGGGGCAAATCTACCACAGAGATGTTTGAGATCATTCGAACAACAAGATCTCATTTTCGCACACCCAACCTACTCATCAGATTTGATTTGGCTTCCTGCGTTTGCCGTATAAGTTAAACATATAACATCATATTCAACATATAAGTTAAATGACATGCAAAAATTATTTATTTAACTCAGTAGGGTAATTATGAAACATTTACACAAGCTGTCTCAGTCTGTACTATGTTACTATGATAATGATTAAACCTTTGCATTCAATATTGTACACCCACACCTTCCAGCCAATCAGAAACGAGTATTCAGACTTACCATGGTATAAAGCTTATATAGCTTTTTGTAACCGTATTCTACTGTACGTCACCGCTGTGCACACATTTTGCACTAGCACAGGCCGCTATATACTTGAATGTAACAGATTTCGCTGTTTAACATGCAAGTCATGTTTAAAAGACTTTACTTATCCCCATACAACATGTAAAACACTGTAGCCCTGAACTCATCTTAAAAAAGTGACAAAAATGTATATAAAATATTGGTTCTTCCTAGCATACCTACTGACTATATTATCCCTGGATTGATAAAAGGTATCAAATGCTACAAATTTCCTTTTGGATAATAGTGAAGGTTACATACAATGCTCTTCCTCAATCACTCCGAGTGAGCTTGCTGTATGCCTCCAGCATTCTGCAATCTGGGCGGATTATGGGATTTGAGATCTCAGAGAAAACACTGGCCATGAAATACTGCAATCTAAAAACGGTCCAGGTGTGGCATGGAGATTTTCTGGCAGTGCTGATTGGCGCCTCTTTAAAGAGCTGTAGTAAATACTCCTCCTGCATTTGCCTGGGGTTTCTTGCAGCAAAAAAAAAAAAAAAAAGTGCTGCCTCACCTCCAATCAAAGGAAGGATAACACCCAAAGCTCCTTCTAAAATCCTTTTCTTGTCCACTTCCATCAGCTGTCTGCTCTTAAATCCACTCTGATTTGTTCTTTTTTTTGGCAGTAATATCTATGTTATTTTTATACCGCAGTTATAAAAGTAGAAAGTCTTGGTTTTAGGGAGGAGAAAGGAAAGAAAAATGCATCCGCAAGCATTTTTTTGGCAGCCTTGTCACAAATATGGAGCCTGCCAACTTTATTCAGCCAACGTATTCGCACCTGGCAGTTGACTGACTAACACATTACTTTCCGATTTCATGCTGGTGACCATCAATTTTTGCAGAAAACTTATGAATATTGAATGGAATATTTGGAACGCAGAACCTTCTGAAACAATGCACTTTCTGCTTTTACACAAGTCACCGTCGGTAATGCTATGATCCATCACTCTAGATCATGTTCTGGGGATATATCAGGTGTCATGAATCCACAGCATGACAAAAGAGGAACTCGAGGCAAAAAAAAGTAACGTGTATAGCTGTATTAGTCAGTATAGTGTAAGTATCTCTGACCTCAACCTTAGTTCACTCATATTGAGTGCATATAGATGTGCAATCATTGGTTTTTAGGCCATTTCTACAAAGACTTTATATTTTCTAAAATATAAGCTAGTAGCCTTCTTGCAACCACCCTCACCCTGACCACGCCATAACTTAAGATAAGTTAATGAACAATAAATGAATAATTCAGCGACTCACATTCATACTAAGAAATGTGGTCTTTTTTGTTCCTCAAGCTTCATATCTAACCTTGTGATCCTAATGCCAATGCTTGTAGCTAGCTTATACAAATAAAATTTGTGTCCCCTAAAATCTCAGTTACATGCACTTTTAATAGTATGTCAGCCCCTCCCCAAAAAAATTATAATTTCAGGTCAAAAACAACAAACTTTTTTTCGGCTTCTCCCGTTAGGGGTCGCCACAGCGGATCATCCGCATGTTTGATTTGGCACATGTTTTTACGCTGGATACCCTTTCTAACACAACCCTCCCCATTTATTTCGGGCTTGGGACCGGCACTGAAAGTGGCTGGGGTTGGTTCCCTGACCGGGGATCGAAGCGGTGAGAGCGCCGCATCCTAACCACTAGATCACCAGAGATCCCTTCAGGTCAAAAACAATAATATAAAAAAACAAACAAAAAAAACCAACCTTTTTACAGTTAAAAGCATAATCCATGTTCCTGCAGAAATACAAGAGGAGAAAAAACTTAGGAGGCATTTTTACTTCTAAAAGAGCACAATAGCATACTTATAGTAAAAGATGCTGTAGTTTATAATGTGATTTTTGAGATAGAAATATTAATCTAGGGGTTTTTTGGTACTTAATAAATCAATTGCAATAAATTATTTGAATCAACAATCTTAACAGTATATGACTTTATTTCTGAAGGCCTATTTGTTCTTCATCTTCTTCATCTCATCCCAAGCTACTTTATTAGCATTTAGTCATATGCGCTAGCTTGCGCCTCCACTATACACTCTCCCTTTAAGTCTTTCTTTCTTTGCCAACCAGAGATAAGCCAATTTACAAGCAAGCAGGTGACCAGGGTGGCGATTGGCATCTAATAGTCCTGTTTCCATGGAAACCAGGTTATGCTCGAAGACACTTGAAATCAAATGAACCCCCCCACACACCCCCACCCACCCCCAAGGCCACGGTTTGCTCTCCGACTTGTCTTTCAAACAAAGCTTAATTGAATCGGTGGGACTGCCAAAATGGTACCTATGCTGCACATCCAGGCACAACCTAGGTGAACTCTGTGTCTCTGGAGAAAACTGGAAGAAATTAACCACCTTCGTATTTTATCAGCTGTCTCAAGCTCTAAGGCACAGATATTAATTGGGGCTCAAGATTTTATTTTTTATTTTTTTGGTCAGAATACAAGCGAGGCATCGAGGCAGAGAAAAAGAAACATTCATTATCTCCAAGCTTTTTAGCTGATACATAAATCAGTCACTGCATCAAAGATTCCTTGGTTCCTATAGAATTATTTAGGTCATTTAGTTTTAAGGCGCAATATTTGTTTTTTATTATCATTTCTTACTAAAAGCTATTAGCAGGAAAACATATTGGACTTGATCAAGCCAATGTGTGAAGTGCATTATTTTGCTGAGAAAATCTGTTTAGAATGTTGTTGATCAACCTTCTTGTGTTCACATGGACCTTTTTAAATAGGCACACACAACACACACAACGCATCCTCACTCTTTCAAAATAATTTATAAATAATAATTCCAAAAACACATTATTATTATTAATATTATTATTATTATTATTATGAAGGGGATGAAGCTGGAATTTATATGGACAGGTATATTTGCCTTATTTAAATGCTTGCTTTACAGACAAAATCAAGTAAAAATAAATTGAAATAGGTAGATGTTAGGGCCAAAATCCTTAAGGGGAGGTGGTAGCTCAGTGGTTTAGGCATTGGCCCATGGCATGACGTCATTTCCCAGCACTACCAAGCTACTACTGCTAAGTCCTTGAGCAAGGCCCTTAACCCTCCAGCTGCTCAGTTGTATAAGGGGGTGTCTGCCAAATGCAGTAAATGTTCTCAGAAAATTCTGAGCTTGTTTTGACCCAAACATCTGCTAAGTAAATTAATCTAAACTAAGGTATTGAACTTCAATTTACTTCCCAAACACATCTTCACTCAGAAATATATAGTAAAAAAAAACATGGCTAAAACTGGTAAGTGCAGTGTTTTAAAAAAGTGACAAGAAACCAGAAAATAGTCAAATAGTTGAACTAATTTGGACTGCGTAATTAATTTCTAATACTTCTACACTTGCTTTGGCTAGCATGTCTGCTAAATGGATGAATGTTTTAAGCTAAGGGATTGAACCTATTTGTTTCCAAAAGCATGTACAGTACTCCACTGATTTTCAGATTTCTACATTGACTATGTTTTATAGTACACTCTAAGCAACCTTAAGGGTTTCTCAGTTTGTGTCTGTGGGGAAATGCTTTAACATTGTCTACAGAGATCCCTACAACAGAGCCAGTTTGATTCCCGTTAGGAAGCTAAGCACCTACACATCAAGGGCCCTTCAGGAAGCCTTTTCATAAGATTGCGGAGCTTCAAACACCAATAGTCGTGATGACTACTGTAAAATGCTTTGTGTTTCATCAATTGACATTTACTGGGCTTAATTTCTTCCTTTCCACATGGTTGAACATTCTATTAATGTTTTTAATTATAGGGAAAATTCACAATATTTCTTCTCAGACAGTGTACATTATAAAGAGCTTTTTTTTCATTCTATCAACCTTTAAAAACATGCCATGCATAAACTTTGAGTAACTTGGTAGTTATCGCTTTGCATTTTCTCTCGCCTATGCATTTTAATTCGCTCATCAAGATCACAAAGCAGCAGTTCCAGACATGTCTGGTAAAGTTTTTGAATTCATACTGCAGTTTGCCACATGACTGAGAAGTGATTAATCCATATTATTATCTCAGAGTGACTTAATGAGGTCCAGGTTTATTAAATTATTAAAAAGAGCTGCGTCTTAGCTATATTAGGTGCCACAATGAGCTCACGTTCCCTTATGATACATGATTAGAGCGTGGTAGAGCAGCATACGCTTTAATGAACACTTTCAGGACAAGTGAAGTAAACCTAAAACGACGTTTAGAAACCCTGGTTTCAGAAGCTTTGTGTCTGACTAGCATTCAGATCGAGTTAGTGTGGTCAAATCACACAAGTATTCATTATTTTATATTCAGATTACCATAAAAAATATAAATAAATTCTCAAAAAAATTTTCAAGGGTATTTTATAACAAATATTTCTGTATCTATTTTTGGATTAATGGCTAAAAGGGGTGAGCCATAAAACAGATATTTCCATTACATAAAAACTCTGTGAAGCTCTAACTGTCTGTTAAACATCACTGTTTATTATCATGCTACAATTCTTGTACCTGATCATTATATTTTCTAAAAAAAAATGTAATATAAAAACATTTAGTAAACATGACCAGGCAGCTACTAAGGATGAATAAATGAGTTATGCATTTTGCGGTGATCTGCAGACCAAATTAACAAGCTTTGATTTTTTTCTTAACCAGGTGTGGAAAAATAGGCCCCTACTCCTTTTTGCATTTGCGATGGTAAAGTGCACATCGTCTGTTCGTTTTCTAAATAACATATTTGTATTTAGTTACACAGTGTTCTTTGGTCCTGACAAGTGGTTGATTGCGAACCTGCAATCTGCAGACAAGTGGCTCATTAATGGAGCGTTAATCGTTGTGGTGGGACGATCAGGCCCACAGGGCCCAAGCTCCCACACCTTTGTGGTTCATTAGCCGTGTCTCCTAGGGGTGGAAAATTATACCAGGCTTCACTTGTCATGTCCACTTGATGCCTTCTGATGGATCTTGCACTTCAGCAGTACATGACAAGAGAAGTAAAGCATGCAAGACAATCTAGCTGGTTCATACAGACATGAACATATTATGAGAACGTTGTACTGCACTTTGAGAATTGTGCATGACCACATTTTTTTTTTATTTGTCTATTCATTTAAAATACTTTATTGATCCCACAGGGTAATTGTTGTTTTTTTGCATTTCCAAGCAATGTTAGGAAGCTTGTGTCAGAGCACAGGGGCAGCCATGATACTGCCCCTCGAGCACAGAGGGTTAAGGACCTTGTTAAAGGACATAGTGGGAGCTGGGGGATACCGGGGCTTGAACTCTGACCTTCTGATCAGTAACCTAAAGCTTTAAACACTAAGCCACTACCTTCACTGTTTGCTGAGCCTATGATTTAAATAATGGTACTGCTGTTGAATTCTTTATTCAGTTCCAGTGTCCAGGTCTCAAGATTAATAATAATGCACTCAAATTTTCAGCAACAACTTACACACTGACTTATGGATAGTTCTTTACATTTACAACTTACACACTGACTTATGGATAGTTCTTTACATTAATGTCTTCTGTGGGAAGATTTCTCCTGGGTCCATGTTTTGAAACAGTCAGAGAAAAAGCTGCACAAAAAGCCAGAGGACTTTTCACTAACATTTCTCACTAAAGTATTACGTTGGATTGGGTTTTTGGGGGGATTTTGAGAATGAGTAAGAAAACCAAATTTTTTAACAGCTCTAATGTGAGTTGAATTTGTTTTGTGGACATTAGCATTACTCTGAAAAATGTAAATGGGAGAAAGATATCTATAATATCATTTATTTGTAATCAGGGCAAATGCGGGACATGCTTTTAAATAAATAAATAAATACATACATACATATATAGACTTCATGATAAAAACAGTACCTCACTTTAACCGCATGTAAGGGTTCATCCCTCCACCTCCTTCTCCTTGATTCATTTTCTATAATTGCAAATCCTATCAGGTTTATTTCCTGCTATAATTTCCATTTAACATATGAATGGAATAGAGAGCATGTGAAATAACGGCCACCTGAGAATATTGTGTGACTGTATTAAATTGTTTTACAGCTTCAGATGCTTCCGAACCTCATTATCCCCAGCTTTATATTGCTCACTTGTACGTGCTAAAGTTCTAGAGAAAAGATTTTCTAACATGACAAAATTATTCCACCCACCTATTATCATCTCTATTATCCCATTATTAGAAATGAAAAAGTCCTAAAAAAATTTTTGTTAATTTTTTTTTATTGCCACTAGTATAATTGCCAAGTTAATATGTAAAGAAACACTAATTGAGTTAAGTTGAATTACTGTATTAATAACTGCACAAATGCTGTATCCATATTACGGGCTGAATATAATCATATATTTTCCTGAACTTCCTTTGCAACTTTGCAGTGATCGTTCTCTTTGTTGTCTTTTGTATCAATAAAAGAAGTTAATATTGTTATGGCCGCAGAAAATCAGGCAAATTAAACAATTCACAGTGACAGGAACTGTTTCTGATATTTTATGTAATGGAGGTGAAGGCGGATACAAATGCCTTTCCACTAAAGCTATTTAAAAAATGTTTCAATTTAAGTATACTTTCTTTCGGCTTCTCCCATTAGGAGTCGCTACAGCGGACCATCCGCATGTTTGATTTGGCACATGTTTTTACGCTGGATGCCCTTCCTAACGCAACCCTCCCCATTTATCCAGACTTGGGACCGGCACTAAGGCTTGTGCAACCCTAATGGCTGGGGTTGGTGTCCTGACCAGGAATCGAACCGGGGCCGCAGCGGTGAGAGAAATAATGTAAATAAATGTATATTCTACGTAAATGAACATTCAAAACCTTCGCAATTTGATGTTGAGGAACATTATTCTGAAATTGTTAACCAATTTGCATAAATACAGAGTGGTGAAACTTGGCCCATCTTTTCTTCTAAAAGACTCTGCCTCTCTACTTTACACTTTTTATACCCATTAATGTTACTGACCTGTTGCCAATTAAACTAATTAGTTGCCAAATGTTCTTTCAGCTCTTTTCTTTGAGTAACACTAATTTTTTCCACCCTTTTTTTGCCCTGTCCCAAATTTCTCAAGCTGTGTTTTAGCCATGTCCTTGTGCAAATTACGATAGAAAAGTAGAAAGAAGTGGTCACTTAGTGATTAAGGCATTAAGTTAAGAACTTCTGATTGGTTGGTTATGAGTCCAAATGCCAGAATCACTCCTGGCCCCTAGAGCGAGGTACTCAACCCTCAACTCTTAAGTTCTTTCAATCAGAACAGTAAGTCACTCTGGATAAGGGCATCTTCCATAAATAGCCATAAATAAACACAATATCTTATTAATACACATTCAAACCAACGTGAGACAGTGAGTGTCTTGAAAGGTGAGACGTATATACTTGTGCTAACTACAGGGCATCATGATTGAGGTGCAAAGGTGCATGAACTGTAAAAAGGCATGTGAGAGTTTAATAGCTAATGGGAAATGTAGGCCAGAGCCATACTCCTGACAGCTTCTTTTTGAGGAAAAGCTCTTAGATGCTGTTATTCCGATCTTGCCATCTATTGGGAATGGGAAATGGGAACAGGACAGACATTTCAGATGACAAGATATGAACCTGTTTAAGTCTATCAGCCACATAAACTGCACATTTTGTGTTTATTCCACAAGGAATCTGTCTTGGCTATTGACACTTGTATGGGCACGGGATCGAAACAGGGACCCTGGAGCTGTGATTCTGAAACCCTCCCCTGCTACCATGCCATCCTAATATCAAAGTTACGAAGCATAATTAATACAGCCGTTATTATTATTCCAGGACTGTAAAACTTTTTTTTTTGTAATAATGGAGCGTAAAAACTGATTAGTTTAATTATCACAGATTGGCTATTAAGACAAGGACATGCAATGTCACGCTCCACACTTCTATATTTTCCCTCGTGGTCTGCCAGCGAAAAGCGCTACGGTAAACTCAAGGACAGGGGGTTGAAATAAACATGGGTTACAATATACAGTGTACAGTAACTCATAAAATTGAGTACACCCCTCACATTTCAGCAAGCACTTTAGTATATCTTTTCAAGGAACAATACTATAGAAATGAAACGGGAATTTTTCAGAACAGTCAATGTGCAGCTTGTATTTCAGTGTAAACATGTTGCTTTGCATGATTAAGCAACCTACTATTTTAACAATATTGGTTGTATGTTGAGTTATATTCGAAGGACAGTAAATTTATACTGCTAGACAACCTGCACATTGACTACTTTAAAATATATCCAAGTTTCATTACTATAGTATTTTCCCTTGAGAAGATACTGTATGCTAAAATGGTTGCTAATATGTGAGGGGGTGTACTTACTTTTGTGAGATACTGTATAAAAACCTGGTTATTGTGCACGCCCTGTTGAAAATGTTCTGTTAGTTATAGTCATAAAATCACTGGCTTGCTGTAATAAGGGCCATCTTAAGTAGTTGATCATTTCACAACATCGTTGAATTGTTTTCCAGTAACAACATACCATGAAGTGTTTTAACATTTTACATTCAAGAATAACTTTTTTTTTTACCCATTTCTAGTAGAGGTTGATTTGGTTTTTTTTTATCAGTTTTTATGCGTTTGTTCTTACTTATGTTGCAGCAACTCGAAAGTTGTTTCATCACTTACTAATGTTTACCTCTGGTTGGCACATAATAGTGACACTGGAGATTCTTCGAAAAAAACATGTTACTATAGAAACAAGTTGGAACAATTGGTCTTTCAGTGGTTAAGACATTAGATTTCTGATTGGAAGGTCGTAAGTTTAAATCCCAGAATCATTGTGAGGCCTTGAGGAAGGCCTCAGTTGCATCCATGATATCATTGTAAGTCACTCTGGACAAAAGTGTCTGCCAAATGCCCTAAAAATTTAAGGAAAAAATAAACATATAAACATATTAAACCAAGTGCATTTGAATTAGAGCCAGAACTCCTGTTTAGTTTAATGACCAATCACAACAGAGAATTCAGTAACGGTTAGATATTTGGGACTGGACTGACACAAACACACATGGTTTTAACCCCCTTTAACAAATAATTGCTGCGAAGCCTAGTGTCCCAGTTATTTTTGTGTTATCTTGTGTTCATTTATGGTTTTTCATGAACATAGTCCTGGTGAAATGTTCTTTCAGTGGGTTCTGTAGTTCTGTAGTTCTACTCTAAGGCTTGACTTTACTTGTTAGATATGCATGCAATTCATTTTTTATGACCAATAAGCAAAATTTAACCAGTAATGCAGTTGTAAAGTGGTATAAATGTGCACAAGCCACTGATATGCAGGGCTACAAATGGTTACTTTTTTACAAATTCTTGACCTTGTTCATTTTGATTTTTGTGTCGGCTGAAATTACATATTGACTGCAGGTTATCAAAGAGGTTATAAAAAAAAAAAAAAAAAGAAAAAAAAAATGTTCTTTTCTTTTCTTTTCTTTCCTTTCTATAAAGCGGAGTGTTAAATAAGCACTCACAGTAAGAACCGACTGCTAAGCTGGTCAAAAGGCCCCAGCTGTGCTGTCAGCACACAGGGAATGGAAAGTTGACGTCTAGACAGGCAGACTTAGTATTGCTTTTTCAGATTACAAGGGAAAGCTATGGACAGGATGATGGTGTTAATCTACTGGCAGAATAAATCATTGGTTCTAGACGAATCACTCCTTCATCCAGGCTTATTCGTGAACCCTACAGTGTGGACATATGATTAAGAAAAATCTCTAAGGCTACGTCTACACTAATCCGGATTAAAGAATTCATCAAAAAAAGGATCACAACATTGTTTTCAATCGTTTCCCAAAAGTTGCTCATCCACAGTAAAACGTCTGAAAACGATGACGTTTCTGCACTGCGCATGAGTAACACGTAAGGTGCTTTGACCATTATACCCTATTTCCGTCTGATGTTTATTTATTTTCTGGCTCTTTGAAACGTTGGCAGCAATGACAAAAGATGCATCATAGTTTTTGAAAAGAATTTTCACAGTCCACACTGAGACTCGAAAACATGTTTTCAAATGTACCCATTTTAGAGATTGTTTGCAAAAAGCTATGTTTTCGTTGACTGAAATTGCCACCTTAGTTTTGACGAAGAGCTAAAATATGTCAAAAGCATGGAATATCAGATATAATCATCCAAGAATTTCCACTGAGCTCATGTCTGGTGTGTTCTCGTTTATATATTATTCTAGCATTAAATAATGTTTAATTTAATTACCAATCAGATGCACAGAGGAAATCTTGATATGAAGTACCATTCAGTTTGCTGTTCCTCGTGTGAATTGCACAAAGCTCATTGTCTTTCTTGTTTGAATTGTTTAAAAAAAAAACATTTTACTCATTAAATTCTGACCTATGTCATTGTTCCAATAAAAGGCTTTGTGGGAAAAAAACTGACTTAGACTTGGCTGCAGACATTCATGTGTGCTTAGAGATTTGGGTTTGATTTGCCCACTCAACAAGCACTGGGATCCCTCCGTGCGCAATACTGCAGATAAATCACAATAATCAAAGCCAGTGGGCGATAGTGGACCTCGGCTTCAATAAAAAGAAACAAAGTCAATCTTTCTTGCACGGTCCGCTCGTCTCGGGGAGAGAGAGAAAAAAATTATAATTATCCTGTCTTGAGATTATTTAAAAACAAACAAAACAAAAAAAGAAATCTCCCAGCAGAGCTCACGGCGGCATGCTGAATGACAGTAGCGTCGTCACTTCTCTTCTGCCTTTTCTTTTTGTATCAGTGTTTGCATAGTGCTTGTCAGCATTCCTTGAACCTCTCTAGCTCATTTCTGAGCGTATTCTATACAGGAGTAAATGTACGCTTCTTCCCTCCTACATCCACTCATGGGCATTTCACAGATGGTAGCATTGCAGCATCTTCCACTGGCATTGTTTCTTTGAAAGAAGATTACAGGCCTATAGCTATGCTGTATGAGTGATTAATTACATCGCAGTGTATTTCTGTGTGGGTGTGTTATGATCGTCTCTTTTCAATAGCCTTTTCAAATCCCCTTGTTTTGCCAACTGAGGAATGCAGATTTCCTGTGAAGCCACCCGCCAGTGAACTTAATGTCAGAGATGATATGTGCATAGCCAATATGTCTATAGCAGGGAAAAATATACAGTATGAATGATCCTAAACATGTTTCTGTGTCTCTTGCTGTCTCTGCCATCTGTTTCCCCATACCTTTCCTCGGTCTGCCTCCTCCTGGCTACAGACGTCACTGCTGGCATCCCCATCGGTGTGCTCGTGGCGTGTAGTTTGGCATTGCTGCTGCTGGTGGCATTAGCTTCCTGGAAATTGTGCTGGATACCTTGCCGCAATAAGGCCGTGACATCCACCAGTTCAGTCGCCCTGACCGCAGACAGCTACCCGTCGCCTCAGCCGCTGTCCCGTGTGCCCAGTCCCCAGCAGCCCCTGGTTGGCATGGCCATGGAGAAAGTGAAGGAGTCGCTGACACCCATGGGCTTCCTGGAAGCAGCCGTGAAGATCAGTCACACGTCGCCTGACATTCCAGCAGAGGTGCAGCTTTCCATGAAGGAGCACTTCCTGCGGCGCACACAGCGCATGCAGAGACAGACCACAGAGCCAGCTTCGTCTACCAGGTAATGTAAAATCTATTTATCTATCAGAACATACATTATAATACTTTTTTTTAAATAAGCTTCACTCTTCTCCTTCACTAGAGGAGTGTGCTTGTTGAGATTTGCGCTCATTCATCAAGGATGTAGTAAAGTCAGGTATTGGTCAGGTAGGTGAGGTGAGGACTTAGCGTACCAGTTCAACTCTAAGGTGTTCAGTGGGGTTGAGGTCACAAAATGTGGTAAATTTTGGTAAATTTCCCAAGAATGATCCAATTTACAGTTTAATTAACTTATTGAGACGTAAAAAGTTGTATAGATAGATAATATGTCTTTAATAAATTAGATTTTTAAAACACTAATAGGTGGTCCCATAACTAACATGGTAAGTGACCCAAAAAGTGTGCGATATAACCAACTTTTATGATAATAGTGTTACAATACAAAGCATCTATCTTATGCTCTAAATATTTGTATTTGTATAATTGTATCTGTATTCAGAATTAAATCTAAAATAGGAAACATCTAACTCAACTACAATCCACCAACAACATTGGGGGAAAAAAGATTGAAATGCCCACCCTGTCCACAATTCCTCAACCTCAGCTACATTACTGAAGTTATTACTTTTTGTTGGTGCTCACAAGCTATTTTTTCTAATAAATTTTATTGGTTTTATTTTTTCTAATATATTTTATCGGCAAACTTTATCACACTGTAATCCTGACCTGGCAGTTACAAAGAAACAAACAAAAATTCCATATCTGACTGCTCAGCATTCAGCCTTGAATATATAAACGTCCCGCTTTCAACTTCAACTGTTTCTGCAGGATCCTGTTTGCTCGTCTCCACAGGCTGTAACATGAACTATTATTTCAAGTGTTCAGCAGGGCATGTTTTTGCATCGCTTCATTCTGCATAATGTATTTGGAATTGTTTACCTCCCTATTTGATTGACACATTGTCTTACAGTTTATTAATTCATACTCATAAACTAGTTTTTCACAAATTGCGCATCATTTTGGTGGAGCTTATGTACAGAGTGTACCGCATCAACAAGCCAGACTGAAAAAGAGCAGAGCATTAAGAATGGAATTATCTAAAAGAACGATATGAGAGAGAGGCTTGTATCATAATAAGACCCAGAGAAGGGAACAATAGCTGACTGTGCAATAACAGGGGCAACATACCTAGTGGTAATAAGTGCATATTGCAGATTGCAGACTGGTGACAATAACATCCTGGTAACCGTGGTTACAGTTTTCCTGCTAACAAGGAACGTCCCCATAATGCTAAAGATGTCTCTGGTGCTGAATGGTACACACAGATATATTAAGTGTATGTGTGTTTTTTTTACAGTGATGACAATATTGACCGACTGATGACAATAACATCCTGGCATAATGGTTATGGCCTGCTAAAAATGAAAGTCTATATAATGCTACAAATGTTTCTTGTCGTGAAAATTTACAGACAGGTCATATAGAGGTTATTACGGTGGTGATATATGACCTTCAACGATATATGTATTGTGTCTTGTGATTGTCTTAATTACTGCAAACATTTCTATTGCAGAAGGAAGGAGCAGGGGGTTGTATCACAGAAAGGAGTGGATATTGACCGCAAAAACATATCAATAAAACAACAAACAAACAAATAAATAAAAATAGGCACATTCATTAAAAGTGTCTTATACCAATAGGTTATTATATCATATCTCTGACAGTAGAACCACCTGCAAGGGTAAATAACCATACTTGCTTGAAGACCTTGTCAATTCCATTGTTACAGCTTACAGAATAACGTTTATGGTCGACTTTATAACATGCACATTTAAAAAAATGTGTATAATCGGGTATAATTATTATGGTTATTGTTATTATTTTGCATTTATCTCAATTTCCAGGGACAGACATTTGTTAAAAGCCAGAGGTAATTTGACAAACTAATATGACAGTCAAAGTGTTGCTATGATAGCTTAAGTTATACAACCTGTTTCACAAAAATTCAGCAACATTAAGCATACATTACAGTACCTAAAGTACCTAAAGACCTAAAATAAACTTCGCGACATTATTTAGTCAATAAAATATGTCAGCATGGACACACATCTGCGCTACAAGTTCATTAAACACTTCAGGACGTCCTGGTGTTCAAAAATAATAAACTATGTTCAACTAAGTTGTTTTTTTTTTTTTTCCAAAACAGCATGCCCTATTGTGTATTATACTATAAAAGCCCTATAATAAAATCCTGAATTCTATAAAATAATGTCTCTAGTACTACAGTACCTGAGCAATAATGAATTTTAAGCTTATTAGACAATTAAACAGTAGTATCCAGTAGTATGAGTGTTCTTATTAAGAATCTTCTATGCTTTGTACAATAATAAGACACCTTTATGACAAAGCAACCATTCGGGGGGGGAAAGGGTTGTCTCATTTACAGTTTAAATTTATTAAGCCTATTTACTGTGGAAACTGGGAGAGTGCAGTGATGTCAGGGAGGTCAATCATTTCCAAATTGTTCCAGCGTCGCATCAAGCACAATAAACAGAACTAGCAGACTGATGGAGAGAGGGAGAGAGAGAGAAAGAGGGAGAGAGAGAGAGAGCAGCTCGGGGCAGATGGAAATCAGTGGTGTCATGTAGCGAACGTCTTCTTGTGCCAAACAAAATTGTTCATGTTGCCATCATTGATTTTCTGCATGTCCTCTGATAAAGACCAGCTCTTTCTCATGCTAATGTGTAAACCGCCTCGATTTGCCACAGGAAACAAATGCAAGGTATCGCTTGAAGCAAAGACAGCCTCATAATGAAGCTGATTTCTTTTGAACATTGGGACAGAGAAGCTTTACAGAAACCAATATTTCTATTAAGCAATGCAGAGGTGACAGCAGTGAGGAGAAAACATCCTGAGAAGTCTAGGAATCCGACAGAAAAAGGAAACTGTTCTGGGATTAAAAAAGAAAACATGAAGCTGTAGAAAAGGAAAGACAGGCAGTACTAGGTCTACTCAAGGGAGGTATAGTGTAGTGTAAACAAGTTGTGAGTAAGAGCACCACAGCAGCAGTGCTTAGGTACAAATCTGTTTTGAAAACTGCAGGTTTCCTATAGGAGCATCCACAGTAGCAGATATTGAGAATCGAATGCAAGAAACTCTGAGCAAATAATCCTTAGAAGCTTCACTGGTACTTTTGAGCCGAGTTTGAAACCAGAGTCTATACATTTTTATTTCCATCATTCTCGATGAAGAAAGTGTGCGGGAACTATGAGATAATTGCTATAAAAGTGCATGCAGATGGGTGGATAAAATACATACAATTCATTTCTAGTCGGATAAGCCTGTCCTCAAGTTTGTCAAAGGATAGCATGTGCCACACTGGTAACGTCTCTGAAGCCATCAGCTGTTTGAAATCGCACCAGTTCTACAACCCTAAATCCAAAAAAGTTGGGACAATGTGTAAAATGTAAAATAAATAAATAAATAAATAAATAAAGTAGAATGCGATGATCTGCGACGATCTCATAAATCTATATTTTATTCACAATAAAACAAACATACAAAAAACATAGTTAATCGTTAAACTAAGAATTCATACCATTGTTTTATTTTGAATTCAATGGCTCCAACAGGTCTCTAAAAAGTTGGGACAGGACCACGTTTACCACTGTGCAGCATCACGTCTTCTGTCTGTATACATCTGGAAACTTAGGAGACCAGTTGTTAAAGTTTTAGGAAAGAAATGTTGTCCCATATGTGTCTGACACTGGATTCTAGCTGCTCAACAAATCTGGGTGTCCCATGATGTGCTAAATGTTTTTCAAACAGTGAAAGATATTGTCTGCAGGCAAAACAGTTCAGCACCCAACATGCTAATGGACAGTCATTCTATTGGAATAGATGCGATATGCAGTTAGCATTGTTTTGCTCATACAGTATATGCAAGGTCTTCCATTTTAAAGACATTTTCTGGATGGAAGCGTCTAGATCTAAAATCTGTATATACCGTTCTGCACTGATGGAGCTTATCTTTTGGTGTCCCATCCCAGCTTTTTTGAGACATGTTGCAGCCATCGAATTCAAAATAACCCTATATGTATATATATATATATATATATATATATATATATATATATTCAATATTTATTTCAATTTTAACCAGTGTCCCAACATTTTTGGAATTGGGGTTGTACATTAGTTATATTCTAAAGGACCTTCCCTTTCACATACACATAGTGTGATCTGAATAATCCGCAAGCATTATGTGTATGTGTATAGTAAGCGTTTCAGTGTGTGCGCTGGTAAATTTAAATAGTGACGATGCTATAGAGAAGAATAGAAATGAGAAAGGCATCCAGCTTTAGATCAGTGTCTTTATGCCAATGCTCTAGCTATGAATCCTAGTATCATAGAGACTAAATTCATTTTAGTACAGGACCAGGAACTGTGCTGAATAAAAAAGGTAGTGTGATCTGTAATGCATGCAAGCAGCAGTAACAGTGGTGGTATTTGTCATTTAAATTATTTATTTCCCGCGAGCCCATAATGCTATATTGATAACATAATTCACGAGTTCATGCTCTCTAAAAATGAAACTTTCGTGTTTCTGACTGGTTAATCCTGCATCAGTTGGCAGCCAGTAGACTGTGACTAAGCAAGTAAAAAAAAGGAGTACGTTCATTAGATGTCTTTACTGTCCTTTTATTAATATCACTGATGCGGTATTTTGCTCTATTCAAGCTATTCCAAATATATACATACCATTTTAGTTCTTCTCAAAGGACAATACTATAGACATGAAACTTGGATATATTTTCGATTAGTCAATGTGCAGCTGGTATAGCAGTGTAGATTTACTGTCCTCTGAGAAAAGCTCACCATACAGCCATCATTGTCTAATTAACTGGCAACAAATGTGAGTACACCCTAAGTGAACATGTCAAAGTGTCAATATTTTGTGTGAGCACCATTGTTCTCTAGCACTGTGTAAATCCTTCTGGGCATGGAATGGTATATGGCTTGGGTCCTCAGACTTCTAACTACAGGTAAGTCAAGTCAAGTCAAGTCAAGTTTATTTGTATAGCGCTTTTCACAACAGACATTGTCTCAAAGCAGCTTTACAGAAAACAACAGTGAAGGTGAATGGTGTGCGTTTGTCCCTGATGAGCAGCCGTGGCGACAGTGGCAAGGAAAAACTCCCTTAGATGATATGAGGAAGAAACCTTGAGAGGAACCAGACTCAAAGGGGAACCCATCCTCATATGGGTGACATCAAAAGTTTGGTCATAAATCTTTCAACAATACAGAACAATTTGTGATCATCATAGATCCAGCATCAGCTTCTCCATGCCAGGGCCTTTAAACACTCGGCATCTACTTCTCCATGATCATCCATAGGTCCACAATCTTCACATTAAACATTAGCGGTCCAGTTAGCGCACTCTCCAAAAAACAACCCAGGCTTTGATTAAACCTTTGCTAACACCTACAGTAGCATAAATCTTGCAAGGTTACTGAGCATTTCTGGCATTGAACCAGTTATTTGTTTTGTTAATGGCTTCTTAGCCTTGTTCAATCTGCCCCTGATTATAGGATGCTTTGCCTGATTATCAGCTTTGAGTGTGGCTTCACCTTTTCGATTTGTCTTCTTCACTCGATAAAACTGTGCACTTTGATTATAGAATGTATATTTATATTTACATTTAAGGCATTTAGCAGACACCCATATCCAGAGCAACAAAGCTACCAACTCCCCAATTGAACTCCCAACAGTGAATCATTTATCTCCAAAATACTCTGTCCTTTACATCTGCATCTTTCAAAACCAACAACCGGCATCTCTTCGCTTCACTACATACATAAACATCCAACTTGGCCTTTCTCTTTTCCTCCTGCCTGACAGCTCTATTCTTAGCATTTACCTTCTACCAGTATACTCCATGACCCTCCTCTGCACATAACCAAACCATCTCAATCGTGCCTCTCTCACCTTGTCTCCAAAAATTCCGACCTGCCCGGTCATTTCCAATCCTGTCCATTCTTGCCACTTCTGATAAAAATCGCAGCACCTTCAACTCTGCCCTTCCCAGCCGTGCCTCCTGTGATTATAGAATGTTTATATGGAAGGTCAGAATAATTTTTTGGACACAAAACGGAACCATTGCTATTTCCACATGGGCGGTTAATGAAGTGATACTGGAGAAACTTTCATATGGATTACAGAATCAGAGAATGTTTATTTTTAATGTGAAATGCTTAATTTTTTTGACATTTTGAGGTTAAAAGAAATTATAATATATATATATAATTATTATATGTTATTATTTTATTATTATTCGAATGAGGTATTGTTATTATATGTACAATGAAATAGGAAACTAATTTAAGTTTGTTTCTTCATTATGAGTAAAAAATGCCACATAACGCGTCGGCACGTTTGTCGTCCACAGAGGGTTAATTGCCAGATGTGTGCGCCATTACGGATTTTGGTGCTGATTTGAGCCCATCAGTAAAACAAAGTTTGAATCTCGCCTCCTTAATATTTATTTCTTTATATTTTTGTATAAAAAAAATGGTCAGACGGAAATGCGCGCTGCATTAATCACGCGTTAATGAAATTAGTGCTGTTAAAATGAATATGCGTTAATGCGATAACGCGTTCATTTTGACAGCCCTAATTAATATTTTAATACAAAACAAATTGCAAATTGTTACCTAATGAGATAAGTAATAAGGTAATAATAATAAGATAATAATAATGTTACACGTAATGAGAAGAAAAAATATTGACATTTCACCAAATAGATTAAAACTAAAGTAATGAGCTTGGTTTGAAAAGTAAGAAGCAGAAAATACATATATTTGTGTAAAGAATTTATGATAGTAATGAAAGTAAAAATGACTCTTAACTCTAACCAATCAGAATTAAAAAGGCATAGCTTGTGGGTGGTAGCTCAGTAGTTAATGTGGTTACTGTAAGGTTACTGATTGGAAGGTCAGGGGTTCAAGCCCCGGTATCGCCAAGTTGCCACTCTTGGGCTCTTGAGCAAGGCTGTATCATGGCTGACCCTGCACTTTGACCCCACGTCTGAGCAAGCTGATATATGCGAAGAAAGAATTTTATTGTGCTGTAGGTTTTGGAGTGTGCTTGAGGAGATTTGTGCTCATTTATTTACAAGGGTGTTAGTAAAGTCAGGTACTATAGATGTACAATATGTCACAATGCTCTGATGTTGGATCCTACTTCCATAAATTTACATTTACATTTGCAGTATTTAGCAGTATTTAGCCCTGATCCAGAGCGAGGTACAAAGTGATTTGAGTCTCTAGCAATAAAAAATAGGTACGCTACCAGGAGTGGGGTTCGAACCCACGCAGACATATGTCTATTGGATCTTAAGTCCAACGCCTTAACCACTCGGCCATCCTGGTAAACACGGATGTTAAGCAAACATCTCCATACACAAAACTTCTCCATAGTTCCTGTCTAACGTCTCTTACGTCAAATCTGACAAAGCATTAGATAAAACCTTACAACCTGCACTTTCAGAGCTTCTATTACAGAAAGCTTATTGACCTTTTGACCAATCGTATTTGAGAATCCAAAGATACTACGGCATAATTGGTTAACTTTGACTTGTATCATAAACAAGTCCACAGGAGACCGAAAAACACTTATTTTTAATCTGTAAATTATAAGAAACTTGTTTGGCATTTTAAATTGAGACACAATTTCCTCTTTAAACGTCCTCAATTAATTGGACGATGTTCAATCCATATTCGGTTACCTGGGAGATCATTAATCTTTGTTCAGTGCGAAAAGCATTTGCAGTCGTTAATTAGCATTTTGACATGGAATGCTGTTCACAAGGGCCGGCGCGTTTTGCTGTGAAAGTAATATGAAGCACTTGAGGCTAAATTTTATTGCTACCACATATCAGCAGTGCTTAGAACAACTTTCCTCATTGCATTCCATGTATAAATATTAATATGGTTAAATAAAAGCAATTGGTTTTTTTTTCTTACTTTGTGAGCCTTAAATTTTAGACCCTTGTCTAGGGAACCCTGGATCTAAGATCGAAAGGCTGACAGTCTCTTTGTTTCATTCTCAGGCACAGCTCCTTCAAACGTCACCTTCCCCGTCAGATGCAGGTGGGGAGTCTGGACCTGGGAGATGATTATGTGGACATGGACGAACAGCCCACAAGCATCGGCCGTATCAAGCCAGAGCTTTACAAACAGAGTATGCCTGAGAATGAAGAGTCGGCAAAGAAAGGGAGCTCCAAGACGTGTGGGAAGATCAACTTCTCACTGCGCTATGACTATGAAAACGAGACACTGCTGGTCCATGTCCTCAAAGCCTTTGACCTGCCAGCTAAAGACCTCTGCGGCAGCTCAGACCCCTACGTCAAGGTCTACCTGCTGCCTGACCGCAAGAAGTTCCAGACGCGTGTCCACCGCAAGACCCTCAACCCTACGTTTGATGAAATTTTTCAGTTCCCCGTGCCCTACGATGAGCTGCACGGCAGGAAGCTCCACCTCAGCGTCTTTGACTTCGATCGCTTCTCCCGGCACGACATGATCGGCGAAGTCGAAGTGGATAACCTGTTCGAGGTGTCCGATCTCTCCCGGGAGACCTCCATCTGGAAGGACATCCAATATTCTACCACCGTAAAAAAAGATTTTTTTCTTTCCTTTTTATTCAGTTCCAGTGTATGTCCCTGTTCATATCGTTGCAATAATCACATTCATAATTAGCTTATTAGCAGAAAGCGATATTATCAGCATTGTTTAATGGAAAAAGAACCAAATTAGTGTTTTCATCACACACCTGAATGCACATGCTAGGCCCAACCATAGCAGCTGGAATAACATAACATTTTTCTGAGAAGTTAATTATCGCTGGACAAATTCACTTGGAATTTACGATGTCCACTTAATATGACCAGAGATAAATGGAGGCTTTGTGTATGTACAGTGGTTGAGCGAATAATCCAATTTCAAGCAGTATACAGTATTTAATACAGTTTGGCACTGCAGTTCTTGAAAAGTCATGGGTTACACTTAAAGCAGGACCTTATAATCAGAAGCAAAAACACCCCCCTATCAGTCTTACTTCAAAGTGCAGATGTGTTTCGTTAAGATAAGAAAAGTCAATGGCTTGGATTTATTGTGCAGCATTTTTTTACGATGTACTTACGATCTATTTTCCAGCAATCTGCAATTCCTCCACTTCCTTTTTTGTTTTGAGACCTACAGCTTGAATCACAAGTCTAATTAATGTCAAGTCAGACATCTCCTTATCATCTGGCTTCATTGGGATGCACTGTAAAGCATTTTTTTCAACCAATTGGCTATAGAGGATCATCTAATTCACAAGTTAGTCCAGCATATTGAGACCTGCACCACAGTTTTGGACTTTCAGGAAAAAAAGAAATTGTCAGTTTATGGATTTAGTACATCTTAAAGTATGATTTAAAGGTGCATAGCTGGATATGAATCAGATTTGATCTTTAGATGTACAGTCCAAATGAAAAGTCGCAAACTAACAAGATTGCGAGTGTCAAGGTCGCGAGTATCGAGGTTCCACTGTATACTATATTCATCTTATCAGGTAATAGACACACTATTTAGAGTTGCCAAAGTTCAAAGTAACATTATTGATAGATTGTTCAAAATGTAACTGCAATAGAGGCTGGGTTTTCCAATACCATCCAGACCAGCACTTCTAAACTCAAGCTATTGTCTTTAAACCAGAATAAAAAATCTGGGAAATTCAAACTGAAAGAAAAAGGAAATTTGAACTGTATAAAAAAGGTGTGAAATTCAGTCCTAATTCAGCTAATCTATGCACATCCTTGCAGCGTCCAAACGTATCTTACCACATATACGCTGCAACGTTTGACTGCCACTCAAAACTTTAAATATTATTACAATTTTGTCGTATCGCTATCATCATCCTAAGATCGAAAAATCATTAGATGAACCATTGTAAATCAGGGACCACCTGTAGTTAGTTATTCCAAACCTTTAGCTGAAATAATTTGCCATGTCAATGGTGCTTTTTGCTAGTTGTTTTTTTCTGTCCTTGTGATCCAGTTCATCAGAAAACAGTTCAGTTGCCAGGTAGTGGAAGTAGCCATTTTGGATTAGTATTGCTTTCACAATTTGAACAAAATTTAACCTGCATGTATATAATGAGTTAGCATGTTGGACCTATTTTGTTCAAAACCTACCGCTATTGCCAAAGGTTGCAGTTTGATGGAAATGAATATCGTTAAATGACCTAGTTTGTTTCACATTTTGTTTCTCAAAAACCATAAAAGGTTAGGAATTTCCAGACTTTTGACAGGCAGTGAAAATATTCTTACAGATACCACAGGACAGAGTAAACTACAGTTCCGTAATGTTTCTCTCTTGAGAGAGTGTAAAAAATCCTCAAGAAAAATCATAAATAATCCCACCTGTGACTCAGAGGTCCATTTCCTTGGTAGTGATTCCGAGACTGCAAACAACGCATGCTAACATTTATCTTGGAGATTGCTCTGGCGGACGTTTAAGACAACATGCCGTTTTACACTCAATTAGTCGCTCAATGGGAAGAACTGAAGGACAAATCAAAGTAACTCACAGCCATCGTGAGTTCCTCTGTGGGGCGTGGATTGAGGACAAGCACAACATTTAGGCTGATTTGCCTTCAACAACAACAACAACAAAAAACTCTATTTCTAGACGGACGTATTACCGTTTCAGTGGCAGTAATTGTTCTGGTGTTTTACATGCTTAGTAATTGATGCTAGCAGAGACAGGAAGGAAAAAAAAACCTTCCCTCGATTTAATTATAGAAGAAGCAGTGATGCAAGGGATTTAACAAGACACGCAGTCCAGCAGAATGCTGGGTTTCAGACAGCTTTGAAATGGCTTCATGTTCATTACATTGACTGTTTCATCACAAATTAGCGCATTGACAAGCTGGAAAGCCTAATGCGTTTGGCATTTTAGACCCCTGCAAAGGCTCAAAGGACAATTCTCTTATGGCATCAGGCTCAGGGCATTTTCTATCAACACTCAAAACAAAACAAAGGGAAGAAAAAACACAGTTGTCACTTTCCATTATGTGTGTACACAGCAGTCATTACAAATCGGAGTGCACTGTCCTACTTTAGAGTCGCCTAAAAGAATAAAATATCTTGCACTGATCGAGTATACAATTGCCAAAGCCACAGACAGACAATATGGTTTCGATGTAAACGTGCAACACAGAGCAGCAATTTCGATGTGGGTGGCAAAAAGAAATGGTGCCAATTTAACAAGCGCCATTTGAATGTTGTCTTTCTCACTTAATTTAGTTTTCTTTTGGGCGTTGCATTATGTAAGATTAGTTTAGCTTTATTATGATAAGCTCACGGTTCAGTGTTGTTCAATTCCAAAATCAGCACTAGACATATTTACGCATCAGCCCCTACACATAATATGATAGCCACATGCCACAAATCCTGCACACCTGCTCCTTGTTGCCAGAAGCAACATTAGCACACCTATTTAAGTTTCTGGGTGTGTGTTTGGCAAACTTTTGTTGATATATTCATATGTTTCCATATGTATGTCAGCTAAGTTCCCAGTCTTCTTGTATTGTTGTTTAGTATATTTCTTTATGATGTGGGTTTTCCTAGGTTTTGGTGGTTATAATTTGAAATACTTGCATCCACCTTTCCAGCATGCTGATTTGTTTCTTTATTCAGGCACACAATGTACACACATAATTATAATTATATATAGAATTATGGAATTATATAACGGAATGGACTGAAGGAAACCTGAAAGTCACCAGTAGATGACTGGATTCTATAAAGCTTCAATCCTTTGAGGAAAATTCCAGAGGGAGTGAAGACATTTTTACAAATTAGGTTTGGAAAAAGGTTTTTGTTTTTAGACAATATATATATATATATAAATTGTTTTTGAATTACTGTGGCATTTTACTGTATATTTTAAGAAAGAATTGAAATGTTACAAATACATTTAGTTTTTTTTTTTAAAGAAAGCAGATAAAGAAAGCAGACGTTTGACTCGAAAGTATCTTTAAAGCTGTCTGGGGACTGCAGAGAAACAAGCAAGTGTGATAATCGAAATCTGAAACACAACGCTCAGAACTGCATGACAGTGTCGATGTGTAGCAAGAGATTATGAGAATGCATGCCATTTTAAATGTAAAAATACGGAAAGATAGATTCCTTAGCAGGTGGTCCCTCAGAATATTTATAGAGTTGGAGTTTTTATATATTTACATTTCTTTTAGGAACAAAAACAACAAGCACAAAGCCTTCAAGCTGATATGGTGAAAGACTGAAAGGAAAACCTTTATTTAATAATAATCTTTATTTTATATAGCGCCCCTAAAAGTTACATCTAAAAGCAATTTTCGAACATAAAAATGTAAAATAGAATTGAAAGAATAATAATAAAATAAAATAAAGGGGTAAAGTAAACATCACAGATACATCACAAAAACAGTAAGATTTAAAAACGTCAATGTCAATGTCAATAGGAAGAGAATTCCAAAGTTTTGGTGCATGGAAGCAAAAAAGTCTGATCATCCATAGAAAGTAATCGGGTAGAAGGAACAGCTAAAAGACCAGAATCAGAGGAGCGGAGATCACGCTTAGGAGTGCAGACAGTTGTAATGAGGTGCTGTACCATGTAGGGCCTTATAGGTCAGCATAAAATTTTTTTATCAATCTGGAATGTAACAGGGAGCCAATCTAATGACTACAAAACTGGAGAAATATGCTCACTAGAGCATCCTGGGCTTCGTCCCAAATATTATTTGACCCGATCTCTCTTGTATTGGTCAGGTTCTGTCTCCTGGAAGGTGCAGCTCTACCTCTGCCATGTTAATCTATATTCTATGTGACTCTCAGAACACGCCTCAGTCTTTGTAGTGTTGTTACACGTCATTCAGATAGCAGCAGTGGTGCTGAGAGAACACGCTCGAGAAACTGATTAGAGAGGAGAAATCCAATTATACAGAAAATATTGGTTACTTTCCATATAATACATTTATCGCGCATCTACTAATAATGATATCTAAATAAATCGCTTTTTACCGATGCAAATACTGTATGTTAAAAACAATGGATTTTGATAGAAATGGCAACTTGTATCCGATGCACACTTTTTTAAATTGATGCATCACATTCCAAGTACAGATGTTTTCCTCTACTAGGGTTTTTTTTTTGCCCATGACTCATGGCTTTTTATTAGGCAAAGGCTCTGTTTCATTTGCGTTCTTCACATGTTCCTGTAGCTAAGTATGCTTGTTTCTTTTTCAGATTCCAATCAATCTACATATAAAATATCGTTCACAAATTACTGGTGACTTTATAAATAATTAAATTTGAGCGAATCTACTAAAATTGTATATAAATAAATTGTTTTATTTACCAATGCATCTATGCTAGAAACGCTGCATCACAATAAAAATGGCAACTTGTATCTGATACACACTTTTCGAAATCGATGCATCACCGTTAACTTTTATGCCGATGTGAATCAGTGGATTCTACCATCGCTTCTGTTTATATATTAGATGTGGTATCGTGTTTAACTGTGGGTATGGCTTGAAAGGCAGTTGTTTAGTTCTTGGTCTCATTAATTAGTTAATTATTAAACATGGAAATGGTGCCAAAGCAAAGTTCTTGATTGTTGCAGCACACTTGCCCACGCATTCTCTTTTAGCTTCGAACCTCATGATAAATCAGATGTAGTAGACTTTAATATCCGGTAACTCCCCATTCCCTCAAACAAAGTGTACTTAGTGTTACTTTCTGACCAAGTAATTCTCAAGCGTGACTATTTGTTCTTTCTTCAAGCAGCTTGTAACAGCATCATTGCACACACATTAGAGCTCCCAGCAAATCAACTTTGCGTGCGGATCGACGCTAAGCCACAGCAGGAGAAGAGTCAGGGCCCCTGTCCCTCCCTGAGAGGCTTAGCCGGCTCATTTAAAGTGATTAGCGTTTCCGCCAGTCTTAATGCTGTGGACAGGATGAGACTGACTCAGGCACTTTGGTTAAATAACAGTCCTTTCCACTTCAACTTACATGCTTTGAATTGAAACAGGCCTGGGTGGGCTTGGCGTCTAAAGCTATCACTGACAGGTCTGGGGGGGGGGGGGGGGGTTGTCTCTTTTTTGGCCTCGGAAAAGTGTTGAGGAAATGATTGCTAACCTGCAGAGGCAGTGACCAAAAAGTCAGAGAAGTTCAGCAGTATTGATGGATAATTAGCACCCAGTTGGGGTGGCGTCTTTTCTTAGAGAGGTATAACAGCTAATTGGCCAGGGTGGCGGAATCTGTCCAAACAGCCCACCACTCAGACCTCAGCAGTGACTCACAGGCCTATTAAAGTCACAGTCAGAAGTGATGAGCTATCAGCTGCAGATACCTACTTATAATGTTTCCCAGGTCCTAATCACATAGCTACAGAAACATTCAAACTTAGGTCTGTTCGCCAAATTATTCCCAGTTTCAAAGGGTATCTGACAAAGAAACAAGCATACTTGGCTACAGGAACGTGTTTATGAAGCAAATGAGACAGAGCCTTCGCCTGATAACAAGTCATGAGTCATGGCCAAAAAAAAAAATCGCTAGTAGAAGAAATCATTTGTACTTGGAATGTGAGGCATCGGTTCGAAAAAGTGTGCATCAGACACAAGTTAGCATTTGTTTCAAGACACATGGTCAGTTACATAGAATACAGATTAACATGGCAGAGGTAGAGCTGCACCTTCCTGGAGACAGAACAGAAAAAAAAACTTCTGGTGTTATTACATTTTTTTTCTTACTTTTTTTTTGCACTACAAAGTCCTGTTTGTGAAAGGGGCCATGTGTTAGATGTCATAAGGTACTTAAGAAAATTTACGATTTGCTGTCTGTCTGAAGCAATAAAATAATAAAAGCGAACTATCTGAATCATACTGAATTGCATAGCATTATGTCCTTAGTAGTGGAGATGCACATCCCTAGTACATACCATCATATTCCTGTGTTCAAAGTGGGTGAGGTGGAAAAATATAATCTAAACAATTTTTTATTTTTTTTCAGATTTCCTCCTTTTTTATACAACTGATCATTTAAGGTTAAAAGTCTTGCTTAAGGGCCTAGGAGCGGTATCTTGGTCATGCAGGGATTTGAATTTCACAACTTTTTTAACAAAAATCCAACATAATCAAAAGCGAACAACAGCATTACTTTTACCCTAATGAAACTACCCTCTTGATTACTTGAAGTCAATAAACGAGGAAATATGGCAAGTAAACCAGGAAATAATCAACTTCTGAATTATAAAGCAACACTTAAACAAGCGGTTGTTACCTGCCAAAATTCAGACGTAATACTAAAAGATCTAATCTTTTCCCCTGGGAGCCAGAGCTCATATTCCACTGTTTGGAAAATGAAGACATTTTATTTTTGCAAAATTATTTTCATGGCAGATTGGAAAAGCCTGTCAGATATTAACAAGCAAGTATACATATCTTTCCCAAAGCCTTTTCATGCCTAAACTATCACCGTGTAGAGAAAGACTGTGAATGTCATGCTTTGATCAAGTGTTTCCACGTAATTGATGATCGGAACGATAGAAAGGTCATATTTTTCAACTAAAGTGTTCAGTTTAAGACATCATATCAGAGCAGATTCTGTTGTATCATCTAATATCAAATGACTTTCTTATTAATCAAGATTGTCTTAAGTTGAATAGTAGAGTCAGGGGTATCATCAGATACTAAAATGCTCTCATTTGAATTAAAATAATATCTTTTCCCTGTATTGGGAAGAAGTCAGTGGTATCAAATATCAAATCATTGCATTATAAGTGGCATTGAACCAGTGCAGATATAGTGGTATGGTTTATTTACATTTGTATTTACATTGTCTTGTATTGAAGCAGGTTTAGTCTAACCGTATTGTGTTGTAATAGATTCAATGGTATGATTAAGAAAGAAAGAGATATTTACTGGTCACATGGACATTACTTTTTTTTGCATATCCCATTGATGTTTCAAAGCTGGGATCAGAGCGAAGGAGCGGTCATGATACAGCTCCTGTGAAGCATAGAGGATTAAGGGCCTTGTTTAAGGGACCAAGAGTGGCAGCTTGGCAATGCTAAGGCTTGAGCCCTTAACTTTCCAATCGGTAATCCAGAGCCTTAGCCACTGAGCTACCACTTTAAAATATATGAATCAAAATAGTCTCTTGTTGTAGCAGGTTTAGGGGGAAGGTCAAATATTGAATTGTCATAAGAATTCAATTCCTTAACATATTGTAACAAATTCAGTGGCACTGTCGAATATCAGATTGTTGCATTATGGTTCGCTTTGTATGGTAGCAGATTCAGTGGTATCAGATATTACATTTTTGATAGAATTTTATTTGTATAGCAAATTTAACAATAAATGTTGTCTCAAAGCAGGTTTATAAAATGTAACAGATTACTGATATAACTTTTAAATGTATAAATCAGTCCATCTAAGTTTATACCCTAAAAGTTTATCCTTAATGAATGAGCCAGTGGTAAAAGGAGAACCCTTGAAAGGAACCAGACTCATCTACCCAATCCACATCCGTGTAATTATCGAATGTCCATTCACTACGGCTCAATCGTTGTTACAGTTATCAACTGTTCAATGACGGAGACTCGAGTGTAAAACTCGAGACATGGATTTAGCATCCTTAAGCTATTGAAGCAGACTGTTTATATTAATTATTTAGTCCAGATCCACCTTCATAGTTTTTGAGTTTAACCATTCTCAGGAAGCTCTTACTGTAAACCTTCAAACTGTTCATGGGAAACCATTTTCAGCAGTTGCAAGTAAACCATAGGATTAGTCAAGTATTTCTGGAGAAAGGAAAGAGATAGGAGTAAGAATAGAAGAATTGACATTGCATTATATTGTGTGTTTTCTGGTTTACACCCTTACTCTTTACTCTAGTGAAATGGACATAAGCCTAATTAGTTCATTTTGTAATCTGATACCAGCAGACAAAATGTCTGTAATTTTTCTGAGCCACAGTCACAGTGCAATATTTCTTCTTTATTCAACTGTTGGTGATAACCAGACACAAAAACTAGAAAAATATATATATATATATGCTAGAAAATGTCAACATGTGAATTTTCCCAGGCCAATGTTACTTAATGGATCTCTACGTTCCTAATAATAATCATTCTGCATGAGCTGAATAGCATATTTTTGTGTTTTATTAAAGTTGTCATGTGCATGAGATTTGCTTTTCTGCTTTGCTTTAATGAATGGACATGATTTTGCTGTGAGCTTGTTTTATAAAGGAAAAAAATCTTGGTTTAAAAAAAAAAAGTCAGTATTCATCATGCTCACTGAGTCAGCTCAGACTTTTCCTGCTCATTCAGTTTTTCCACAACTTGATTTTTTTTTAGCACACTGACATTGTGTTTGTGTGTGTGTGTGTGTGTGTGTGTGTGTGTGTGTGTGTGTGTGTGTGTGTGTGTGTGTGTGTGTGTGTGTGTGTGTGTGTGTGGGTGTGTGTGTGTGTGTGTGAGACAGGAGAGCGTGGACCTTGGGGAGATCATGTTCTCGCTATGCTACTTGCCTACAGCTGGGAGATTAACACTCACTGTTATCAAGTGCAGGAACCTCAAGGCAATGGACATCACAGGCTATTCAGGTAGTATTCTCTTTTAAAAAATTTATATAGTTCCCCTTTTTGAAAAGTATTGCGTTATGTCGATTAAACCTTACTTTGAATTAAATAGCCACACTACATTGCGGTCACGTTACATTTTCAATTTACCTTAATTTGGAGACCCAAATGTCGCTGTGCACAAAAGCCAGCTCCATGGAGATATGCTTTACATAGGTTGGGGTGGAAGATCTTCAGTGGCCTACAATAGAGCACCCCACCTAATCTACATCAGTCCCTGAGTTTACAATCTATTTACATAGATTTAGTCATAGATATTTGTCCCTGCAGTGTATATAATGTATGTTTCCTATGAATTTTTTATTAACCTGATAGATATAGGTCAAATTTTATTTTGCCAGTCCGGCATCATTAAACCTATGTCTTACTATCAAATACAGTGGCATTCAACGTGAGCTCGAAGCAATAAATGTAAAAATGAAACATCTCATTATACATAATGGTTACTAATAGCAGCGATATCTGACAAAAAAAATTAATGTTTCATGTCACTGGCAGATTCAAGTCACGTGCAGTAAACCCGAGCTATTAGAATGTGCCTAAAGCACATTCAATGTCTGAGTCAAACATCCCCTATCCAATTTGTTCCGCTCGAGCCGGGAGTAGTTTTTGCGCCTGACTGATGCACAAAAATAATAAATTGTACAAATCTCCCACTGATCGGTAACTTTGGGAAATCAGTATGCAATAATGATAGTGGATTGTGTTGTACGGCTGGGATCAGTAAAGAACTAAATCTCAGCCGCATCACTCTCTGAATATTAATTTGATTTATCAGTAGTCTAACAAAGCAAATTTTAAAGTGGTAGCCTTCTTACTGAAAATCCAGTCCTTTGGACCTCCTGCTCCACATAGTTGAATTATTTCCATTCACCTTTGACCTGTTTTAGGGAACTAGTTGATAACTATTCAGGTAAAACCAGTATAATATATTTTGATCAAAACGACAAACAAAATTGCTAATGTAGGAATGCTTTTATGATGTGCACAATTCACTCCATGATGTGGAGGTTAAACGAGCAGTTTTGAGAATTTCATTTGTGATCTAAGAAATGCTCGAAAAGCAACTGAGAAAAACTGTAACACATGCCTATGCTCAGACATTTTAGAAGTATTAGCAAAACATCCTATACAGTAATCAGTAATTGGACTACTGTACTGTAATAATACCCAAATAAGGATGGGCTTTCTTTTGAGACTGGTTCCTCTCAAAGTTTCTTCCTCATTTCGTCCCAGGAAGTGTTCCAACCCATGCTAGCCATATCTTTATAGAGCTGGCTTTGTGCACAGGGGCATTATCATGCTGGAACAGGATTGCGTCTTCTAGCTCAAGTAAAGGGAAAATCACTTGCTAGCATTCAAAGACATCTAATACAATCAGGTGTTTCTGACTTTGTGGTAACAGTTTGCAGGAGAACTACATATTTCTGTCCCAATACTTTTGTCTATATACTGCGTTTTACATTGGGTTGTTTCAGTTTAATTGGCTTAAAATCTGTTTAGCTCTAGGTTTGTTTCCTCAACAATAGCAAGTGTTTTTTATTTTTTTTATTTCTCTATAAAAATGAATACCAGCCGTTAGCAAAGAGGTTGCCACAGAAATCGATTTGCTAATTAGATTTTTTCACGGTTATAATCCCTGTGTTTGCACAGATCCATATGTGAAAGTATCTCTTATTTGTGATGGGAAACGTTTGAAAAAGAAGAAGACCACCATCAAAAAGAATACACTCAACCCCACATACAATGAAGCCATCATTTTTGACATCCCCCCAGAGAACATGGACCAAGTCAGCCTGCACATCTCCGTCATGGACTACGACCTGTATGTAAATGCCAACTCATTCCAATTCAGGGTTCATGGTCGAGAATTTTGTATATCTGGAATTTTTTTATTATGACTGGGGTTGTAAAGGTTAGTTAGTATTGCTATTAAAGTATTGCATTCAGCAGTGTTTAGTAAAAAAAAAAGGTTTATATAAGTGCATATATGTTTAACATGTAATAACAGAAGGTGTTGATTTATAAAAGTTTGACTTACGTTAATGAGTTTGTTCTAAAAAGTGATTATTAAAAGAAAAACCTAAATAATTGTTTTCATTGAGGAAATGTTAATTGAACTTTGCATGGAAGAAGTCTCCATTGTCAGTGTGTTTCCCGCCTGGTGAGATTTTTCAAGAAAAATTAGTTTGTTCTTTCTGGTTCCAAATTTTTTGTATTATTTTATAGCTTTTATACATAGTTTTTTAATCTACACTGACACAAATTTACATCACAAAATGTAACTTCAGGGGCTTCTGATGAAATGGGGTTTCATAACAAGAACATGTCTCATGGATGTTTCACAAAAGTATTGTCATTTATTAATGACAAATGCAATAATTAGTTTTTTTTATTATTGCCTACAGCAATTTTAGTTGCCAAAGAAACATTATGCATGTTGAGGAATATTTTGGTTGAACAACGAGATTTTTTAAAAGCGTATAAAAATATTTTGTCAATCACATTTATTTAAACTATAGTTCACATTATTCGTGAACCTTCCAATGACAGAACACATGAAATCCTAATTGGTATCATTATAAATGACTGGTTTTTGAATTCGAGTTTTGGATTCAACCCATTCAATTCAAATGCCCTGTCAAATAGTCTAATAACTAGGACACAATAGTAAATGTTAGTGATAATACTGATAATACTTTTATAATACTTAGCTGTTATGACATTTCAGACCCCCTGGCTATGTCCCCTGAACCCCCATTTCTAAAGGAAATGAGCCAGTTTTAAAATGAAGTTTTAAGAGTAGGAGTAAATGTCTTGGAGATCATTTTAGCCCTTTTATAGGTAATGCTTCAATTACCTAGAAAATGGCTAAAATGAAAAGGAAAAAATTGCTTTATTAAACATCTCTGCATCTCTCATAGTCCTCAAGGTCCTCTGGATAATATCAGTTCAGATCACATCAAAACATCTCTTGATTAAGTCAGAATTATAGTCCTTGACCTAGATAGGCAAAATTACCCCGTTTATCCACCGCAAGCCTGATAATGTCCTTATGGTGAATAAGCTGTACATTTTCAGTTTCGAGCACGCAACCATAAACTGAACATGTGCTCTGACCTTTCGTTTTTGTTTTGCTCGGCAACGTGTTCGTCACATGTCGCAGATTCAAAGGGAGAACACAGAAAGAGGTGGTGTGCCAGAGAGAAAAATAGAAAGTGACACAGACATTCACATTGTGGCTTGGAGGAAAAGGTCAGGAGAAGGTAGTGGTAGTCACAGGGAGTCTCTGTTTATAAAGAGCTTGAAATGTTAGTGCTGTTTGTGTGATATTTGGACTTGAGTAAGTATAGCACACAGCAAAAAAAATAAAATAAATTGGATGATTGGTGAATAACTGATAATAGAATTAAATGTAGTTTTGTGATAACGGAACATATGCATGAAGTCTACAGTAGACAGCATTATAATGTGTTCTGGTAATAAGAGATTATATTAATATGTACATAACTTTATAGGACATATACACTATATATGCACAAATATATATTTGTCTGTGTGCCATCCAATCCACTTTTAGTCCCAACAGCACATTCTGAACCTCGAAATGACCCTAGGTCTCTGGTTAATAGAAAATGAAATGAAAAAGTTCGCTCTTCCTCTCTCTCTCTCTCTCTCTCTCTCTCTCTCTCTCTCTCTCTCTCTCTCTCTCTCTCTCTCTTACTTTCTCTCAATCTTTGACTTTCTCAAGGCTACAAATAATCATCACATACAAACGTTTTACACACTATACAGGTTTGTTTTGTCTGACATACACCTATCAGGCATAACATTATGACCAGCTGCCTAATATTGTTTTGGTTTCCCCTTTTGCTGCCAAAGCAGTTCTGACCCATTGAACATTAACAGCATTAACTTCCTAAGTAATTTTAGCTACAGGAGCTCGTCTGTTGGATCGGATCACACCGATCAGCCTTCGGCCTTCGGCATCAACAACACTTGGCCACCCATGACCCTGTCTCCGGTTCACCACTGTTCCACATCAGACCGGGAACAGCCCACAAGAGCTGAAGTTTTCGTCAAACTCGCTCAAATCCTTACCCTTGCCCATTTTTCCTGCTTCAAACACAACTTTGCAAACAAAATGTTCACTTGCTGCCTAATAATATTCCACCTACTAACAGCTGCCATGATAAAGAGACATTCAGTGTTATTCACATACCGTTCATAGTCATAACATCATAATATTTTGCCTGGTCGGTGTAAGATTCATATGTGCTTTTTCAATGTCCCATTCCACATTTAGTCTCCATTTGCTGGTACAATAACCTCCACTCTTCTGGGAAGTTGTTTCACTAGATTTTGAAGTGTGGTTGTGGAGATTTGGGTTCATTCAGTAATAAGGTGAGTGTTAGTAAAGTCAGTTACTGGTATAGGTGAGGTGACAAGGCTTGTGATGCAGTACGTTCAAGGTCAAAACTTTCACTTTCACTCCAACCCATGTAAAGCATATCTTCATGGAGTTGGCTTTGTGCACAGGCCATTGGATTGTCATGCTGGAACAGGTTTGGGTCGCATAGTTAAAAGTGAAGGAAAAATGTTAGATGAATCCAGAAATAAATATGCCATTTTTATTAATAATTCGAAATTCATTTCTTAATAACGATATCATTTTGGCTGTGGAATGGCTTTAAAGGAAGTAAGCTCTTGTCATCTACTTTCATTATAGTACCTGTAAATATTTGTTCCACCACCATCCTCGTTTTGTCTCTTCTTCCTTTAACCCTGAAGATTTCCCCAATGCTAGAAAACTTCAATTTGGACTCTGACTGTAAAAAAGCTGATATTGAAGACTCCTTCCAGCAGTGCTTATTAAAAAAGTTAAGCGTCTGCCATAAAAGTCGTTGTTACTACAGAAAACCACCTTCTGACCAATCAGAGCATTTGACAGGGTTATTTTGGAAAAGAAACATGGCAACACAGCTTATTTATACAGCAATATGTTGTTTCCTTTTTTATACTGCATTCACAACATTTAATGTTATATAAGGCGTTATATAATTAATTATATAATGAAATTATTTATAGGGCTGTAGAGGCCATAGAACTATAAATCTTATAATATGAGTTTACAGTTTTTCTCAGTTGTATTGGAGCATTTCTCGAATCATTCTTAATATTTGCAAACCAGAAAGGGCTTTTTTTTTTTTTTTTTTTTAAACAATTAGTACAAACAGCAAATCACAATGGATTATTGTGCTTGCAAAAGCCTGTACTTTTCTCAAAATCCTTTGTTCATCTCTCAAAGGTATTTGTGTGAATGTTTAGGCATGTGGTCAGTATGATGCAAGGTTGCAAAGTGCAAGGTTTCATTATTTTCTGATGTAAACCACAGTGTGGATTACAATGACTGAAAATGCACAAGGCTGAATTTCTTGTGTCATCTGCATCTATGAATTTCAACAACACAAATGTACACATTACATAAGCTTGATAGATTATGACAACTGGTTTAACCATTTTCCATTTGATGGCTCATGCAATGAACTGATGCTGAGATGTTTTGGGGGTTGAGAACCAGTATAATATATTTTAATCAACAGGACATAAACAGTTGATAATGTAGGAAACAACAGACAATTGTTCACAATCAATGAAATGAATATAACAAAGTAATCGCAATTTGTTCAAAGCAACGAGAAATGCTTTTATGATGAGCACAAGTGACTCCATAGACAGATAGATAGATAGATAGATAGATAGATAGATAGATAGATAGATAGATAGATAGATAGATAGATAGATAGATAGATAGATAGATAGATAGATAGATAGATAGATAGATAGATAGATAGATAGATAGATAGACTGCTATCTTCTTAGACAACAGAAATGTGAAATTTGCCTTTTTTTTATAAACCACCACCATGCTTTATGTTCTAAATGATATAATAAAAATAACTGGTATACATATAACCCATGTTGTGTACACCCTGTTTTTCCTTTTACCAGGGTGGGTCATAACGAGATCATTGGTGTGAACCGTGTCGGGTGCGAAGCCGAGGGCCTCAGCAGAGACCACTGGAATGAGATGCTGGCGTACCCACGCAAACCCATTGCACACTGGCACCCCTTGCTGGAGCCCAAGAAATCTGAAAAAGAGGTTTGCCTCCTTTTTTTTAGCTTCCTTGGTGGAAAATACTATAGGTTCATTTAAATCTAGTGGAGCCCTGGATTTGGAAGGGTGGTAGGGAATAATCAGTGGGAATAATATGGTCCAAAAAAAACACCTTGGGTCATTATGATTCAGTCCATGCCTGGTGCCTTTGAAGATGACTTGCAATGAATAATTCAGAGACTGTGTGCAATGTTTTATTATATATTAATATATAAACACGACCCATCCTGTAAAAAAAGTTTGTAAAACAGTGATTTCTTTAATGTTTAATAAATCACTAGTGCATTATGCGTATGTGTTCTGCATCTTGCAAGTTCCAAGTTTATTCCATTGCAGTACATGTACATTGGAATTCTTGTGCGCTTCTCAGAGTCAGCTATTTATACGTGTAGTGAATGGTGTGGTGATCGTTTTTAAAACTTGCTTACTTTCCCCATGTTCTCGTTTTTTCCAGTGGAAAACCAGGACGGCTAGTTTTGACAGTCAGGGCTCATGCCCTTCCCCCAAAGCTCCTGCAAGCCCTTGAATGGAAACACATGTGACCCAGAAGACCTGGCTCCCTTTTCCTGCTGTCTGTCTGTGTGCCTGAGAAAAAAAAAAGCAACAAAAACAAAACCAGAACGTAAAAATCCCTGCCATCTTCAGGTCTCCTTGGTTTCTCCAGCTCTCTGAGGCCTTGTGCACAAATCTTTCATGAAGCGTGACGCCTTTTTCGGTGCAGCAGAAGAAGTTTTTTTCTGCCTTCAAAAGGTGGATGAAAGCTGACCATGGCATTATCGGAAACATCACTTCAAGAGGTTGAAGTTTTCCTTTGCAAGATGATCACATTACTCAGTGCTCGCTGGTTGGAGGAAAAAAAAAAAAAAAAAACTAAAGAGCTTATCTATGAGAGTGTCTGAGCAGTGAAAGGAAGAATGATTCAAGCCAAAACGGAAAAAGGGACTCAATCTAAGGCAGTGAGAAGTGATAACAGTAGAGGAGGAAAATGAATTGTCAGCTATTATATATGAAAAAACCTCTCCATATTATTTTGGGAAGGAAAATCTGACTTAACACTGATGTTGTCGAGACTTTTACAATCGCTGTCCTGAGCTTTATTGATGTCGTAAACAGAATTGTGTTCATTTTGTCTTTAAAAAAACAAAACGAGAGGCGTTTCGGCCGAGCACAATGTTCTCAAGTGCGCTTTCCTTACTGTCTCCAAATAGAGATATTTTAAAGATTGGCTTGGTGTTATTGGTGGATGATAGAATAGAAACCTATACCTTTATCTCTGTTCAAATTCATTAAGTTACCAACTGTAGGTCAGTATGTTAGTACTCATGTTCTCAGTAGTCTCTCTGTATTTTTCGAACTCCATTTCTGCTAAAGATGTAGTTTAATAGTGGAAACTCATATTACTCTTTTTTTTTTTTTGCTGTAATTTTATCAACAAGCCACCATGTTCGTTTCAAACAGGTCTTATACCTGAACATCAAGGGCACATGAAGTGTATATAAGGTCATCAATATAAACCTTTTCTAAGCGTGGTCTATTTGGAGCACAAAATGAAACACCAAAACACACACACGTATAATATATACATATATAACAAATTATTCTAGATTTACAGTGCGGCAATTATAAATCAAGTGTGAATTAGGGTCTCTCAAAAGCGAATTGCACACATAACACTAACACTTTTGAAGCCATTTCGACTCCTCAGAAGGCGCTGTGCACTCCAGCAGTTTACCAACAAGTGCTCTACACGTACATACGAGATATTTATTCATTATGGCTATAATACCTTGGCTGTTGACTGTATGTGTCGCGCTTAACAAACACGGTTTTTTTTACACTGACGAGTTCCTTTTATGATTCCTTCCCTCTGTAAAAATGCGGATCACAGCAGTTTCGAAATGCTCGTCCTGACAAGGAAGGGGAAAAAAAGGAGCACACAATGAAAAAGATGGATGCTGGCAAAGGCAAATTGAAATAATTGGGACTTTTGCAGTTAAAAGTGAGCGGCATTTCTTCTCCGTTACACAGTCTACCTAGCACACAACATTTAATGTAGCCAATCCATTTTTAAAGCTGTTATATTATGGTGTGATTAAAACTATGAGGCAGATGTCCAATGGCATTTCTTGTGAAATGGTAACAAACATCATAACAATAATTTATATATATATATATATATATATATATATATATATATATATATATATATATATATATATATATATATATATATATATATATATATATATATATATATATATATATTCAATTTAAAACCATTTAAAATCTAATGGTTGGATTCGTTACAATATATCGTTTTGTACATCGTCCAATCAAGTAATTTTCTTGTTGTTGTTCAAAACCTAAGAATCTAATCAAGCCTATATTTGTCTTTGTGATTTGATGTTTTCACATTTTAACACCATTACTGACGTTCTTTCTTCTTGTTTTGACTGTAATATACAATGTTATGATGCTATTTGTGTGGCATTCTGGGAAAAACCATCAGATGTTGCTGCAGCCAATTTATGGTAAACCACCAAAAACAGACCTGCCAATCTTCTTCACCCTAGGACCTTCAAATAGACTGTTACTGCTATAAATTATCACTTAAAATTATGCCATAAAGAGCAAGCTTTGGGTTTTTTTCCTTAGTAAAAATTGACATGAATGAATGAATGAATGAATGAATGAATGAATGAATGAATGACAGTTAATTGACTTTCTTTTAGCTTTGCCCCTTTTCTTCCTTTGCTTATTGATAAGTGTGTTCTTATCTAATCTCTGTTAATCTCATGTTATTTTTCTTGCTCTAATGACACGTTCTCACTTTTTGAAAATGTAAATCGCCTTTTTTTTTTAGCTCATTAATGTGAAATAAAACTGATAACTTTTAGATTTGACAATTTATTATAGAAGACACAGGATATAAAGAGACATTTCCTATGAAAGAGTTCCATAAAAATATAATGAAGTGCCAAATCTAATGCTTTACAAATCAAACTAAAATGTAATGATAATTAAAAAGTGATTTTTAAAAAATGGGGTTTTGATCCCATGCATCTAGTGGTTACTGTAAAATCCCTGACTTCAGCAAGCATGTTATTGCTTTTCAGGGTTGGCAGGTCTGCAAAAAAAGCTTTTTTTGGGCTTAGGGGAAAACATGTGCATATCATTTGAGGAGTATATGTGAGAAAATATCAGGGTTTTGCCATATAAAGGTTTTTCCAAGCCAGCACGTTTATGTTCTACACCATAATGTAGATACACATTAGGTTTAGTGCCCTATGTGTGAAGACAAGTCAATCTAGATGTCCTTCTTTGCTTCAAAATCGAACCTTTAGAGTAAAGAAGACATTGAAACTTCATTAGAGTCAAAAGACATTTTCTTTTTGGATGCTTTCCGGAAGGCATCTCAGTGCAGCAGTGTGTTTTAAATCAGGACTCACTCATTGAGGCTTTCAGTGGACATAACTTATGCGGCAGAGCTCCAAGTGATAAACACATGTGGACTGAACTCCCTAAATGACTTTCCATTGCAATCCCTGGAAATAACATCATTGTTTTAAAAGTAGATATTAATTAGAATATGAAACCTCCTTTATTAGCCATCATACATTACAGCTGTTGAGGTTTACATGTTTCTATGTTAAGAAATAGATCTAACATTTTGGTGAATAACTGCAGGTAACTGTTTGATGACTTGACAAATTGATGTACTGTTTTTGATTCCTACCTGTACCGAACCATGTTTCTGATGTCCTCAGGCCCCGGCACTATAGACACAACCTGTTACTGTTGTAGGTGGAATCTGTGAAATGGGTACAAATTACTTTCTGGTGTGTGCGGTTTATGAACCTCTTATTTTTTTCCTCTCCTTTGTGAATTGATCAACTTTCCAATTTTATATGGCTACTTTGTACTTGTAAGAAAACTGTTGAACAACTGTTCTTCTATTTCATACAAGCAGAAATAAAGTTGTCAGATGAGTCGTTTCAGTCCTTCTGCTTTGTCATACTTTATCGCAATGAGAATTGAGTCTTAACTGGTATTGCAAACAAGTCTTGAGACATTTATAGATACATTAGAGATAGAGACATTTTCATATGTCCTTTTTCCCAGGTTGGATGCATGTCATTCAATAAACACTGTCTGCATGAGGTTTTCAATCTGGCTACCTTACCTAAACTTACGTTACCCTAGAACCATTGTTCTCCAAGTGTGGGGTCCATCAAGCAATAGTCCGAAGCATTTTCTAAATTTGTTGTTTTACAAATCACAAGCCAAAATTATTAAACGTTTTATACCAATAAATAACAGCTGGAATACTATATTGATTGAAGTAAAATTGTTAGACCGAAAGTCTACACTTTTCTCCTCCAATAAGAAGCCAAAATTTGATAATTATGTGCCTAAATATTTAAATAGCTTTTTTATGAAACAAATATTCAGTGAGAAGTATGTAAATTGTATTTATTTATGTATTGTTTTACCCATCCTAGGAGCATTTTCTAGAAATTTCTATTAAAAATACTGAAAATAGCTGTAACACCATATTAGGCACTGATTTTGCATTTCGCCTCAACATACGGTCAGATTTTCATATTTAACTTGTGTGAGCTATTCAAAAGTTCTACATTTTTAAAGTTGTGTTGATACAGTAAGTATACTCTTGTGTACAATCTTTTTGGTCAGGTTTTTCTTAGTAGTCTCGTTGCATCTGCAGTTATTCCTCTGGAGGTGGCATTATGGCCCAGAGCTTCTTCTTCAGGGCCATCCTGTAGAGAATCTGATATCCATCATCCCAGGCATAGACCTGCTTCTCCACAGGATTGTACTTCAGGCTTGAGTGACCTCCGTACCGCCTAGGGAAGTAGACAAGTGGGGCTTCTCCAGGGGTTACCATGTCATTAACATCAAATACACACTGAACTCTGGAGCGGCTGGGGGGTCTAGTGTTGTAGACCACGTAGAGTGTGCCACAAACAAAAAATGCTGCTTCAGCATTGTTCCTGGAGCATGATGTTTCCCACATTTGCTCGATGTCCAGTGTATCAGAGTCCATCTTGGCAAGGTTAATAGTATCTCCAACAGTGTACAATGCCCAAAGTCCTTCCTCATCTGCAATCAAGTCCACCATGGTCTCAGGATTGAAACTGTACACTGACAACTTGTCCTGTACCGGAAGCACAGCACTGTCCACCACAGAGCTGTTCTCCAGATGGAACTTGATCACTTGCAATTCTGATCTCTCAGTCACATAGTAAAGAAAGCCATCATAGACAGCATGGCCTGTACCATTCCATGCCATAGGGAGGGTTATCTGCTTGCCTTTGGACATGCCAGATGATGCAGAGAGCTTTTTTACTGAGCTGAACTCATACAAAGTGTCCTCAGAAGTTCCATTAAAGACGTAGACCTTTGCTGTTCTGGAATCCTTGGTCCAAGCTCCTTTGGTGCTGCCCAGCCTTTTCACGATCTTCATGGCGCGGATACTTGACACGATGTCGACGCAAACTGTGAGGAAACAAATTAATTACCCTCAGTGTGCAGTGCCAAACTTATAGTACCAACCTGTATATGTATTTCAATCCTGTAGTCACTGAAATAGATTTACCCATTATCACTTTGTTAGTCTTAAAGGTTTTGATTAAGGGCTCAGGAGCAGCAACTTTGCAGTGCTGGGATTTGATTTCAAACATCTTAACCACCATACTACCACACTAAAGCAAATGCACTTGAATACAGAAATTAGTAAGATACAGACTCATCTGTACAGATACATCTTTTTTTTTTTTTTACACCAATTCCAAAAAATGATAAATTAGCTTTAACAAACAAAAAAATATACACAAAAAGTATGCAATATAAAGATCTGTATTTTTCAATTGTTGAATTTTTTTAAGAAATGCTTCAGAAATAACATTTACCTAAACAAATTATTCAGAACATTCCAGGCCAGGATGTACCTGAAGGAAAACTTCAACCTGGAGGAAAACACATCTAGCCTGAGGTAGTAAATTCTGCAGTCAGAATCAATAACACACAAAAAATTGCTTCCTAGAAATATTTACTCACAACTACCGAGAAAAAAAAGAAGCTGTCAACTCAATGGAAATTAGGCCGAGGTGAAAGTAGTATAGATGCAGCCCTAAAAATTATCATAAGAGGGCATTTATCTACCACTCTATACCAAGCCTTTTCTACTTTTTTTTTTCTCACCGACCTGAAAGCTAGGTGTTGCTTGCAAGTCCTGAAAAGCCTTTATTTTTAAGGTCACTATAGAGCACAGCTTAGATGCTTCCGAAAATTTTAGAGGACTGCAAAAGCCTTTAGCTGTTTTAAAGGTGTCATATTTCAAGTGATTTGTGACAGTTTTGAGGGAAAAAGTGAACTTACATCTTAAGGAAATAGTCTGGTTTAGCTGCAGACGTCGTCTTTGCTTTGTCCTGAAATCAATAAGACATTGCAGCCTAGAGGAACAGAACATCCATCATGAGATGGAATGATCCAGCTCTCTGTACATGATAGAGGACTTTTTCAATATGAGCTGAGTTTGAACAGAACCTCATCTGACCTGTGGACTGGCCGGCGATGCTCCGAGCCATGATCCTGTTCCTCAAAATAACCAACGTGCCAGAACAAACTAACTCACAGATACTAATGGACTCTTTCCAGGCTGTATGGAATTGAGTAATGAATAATAATTTGTGCAGGAAATACCAGAATGGGTCTGGATTTCTTTATTTTAATTTGTTCTTCAGAAGTTTGAATGAGAAAGCTGTTGGAAAGCTGCTGATGTGAAAAATATTTAGCACACAAAAATTATAGAGTATATAAATGGAACTATATTCCCCTATGTAACAAACCTCTGGTCTGGCCTTAGTAAATTAGCATTTGTTCTAGCTTCACTATAAGAACATTACAGCATAGCGGAAAATTGAAAATGTGATTTATCTCCTGATATATAATGGGATTATACTAAGCTTGGTATAGAGGATGAAAAACAAAATGAGGAAAGCATGTGAACATTTCTCATGTAAAAAGATGTTTAGAATTTTGGCTTCTCTTCAATTTAGGGGTCGGTGACCCAGATGCACCTGGATGTAGGAAAGTAATTCAGCAGATCAAACAAAGCACTTGTACATTCTGTAGCATACTGTGCAAAACTGGCAAAAACCGGTCACACTCTTTGAACCATTGCAGCATCTGTTGCAGCAATTTGCATGAAATATTTACCTAAGACATCCCATAGATCGTTCTGGTTTTCTCATGGAAGTGATAAAAAAAAAGTGAATTGGACAAAGTGGGTGTTTGCCGTTAAAAGATCTGCACAAGCTCTTGTCAAAAGTAGCAGTGTAAAACAAACCACTACAAGATAAGGCATCTTATTAATAGGAATTTGATGTAGCTTCAAGAAATTCCTGCTTTATAATGTAACCAGGATTAAGTGATCTTGTGCAGCTTGATGATGATGATGCACATCCGAAGATCTCTTTATCTCAATTCCATTTGCAGTACCTTACCTAAAATCTCAAAAAACTCATCCTTCTTCTTCCTTTCCTTCGTCACAGGCTTTTGTTCCAGCATTTTGTCCACCGCTTTAACACAAGATTTTGGTGGGTATTTGGTTTCGATGTAGTCCATCTCTTTCTCAACTCGGTCCACCCGCACCCCAGCTCCCTCCAGCTCCTCTCGCAGCTTTTCATGTTCACTGCCCAGTTTCTGCAGCAGATCTGCAGCCTGATTCTTGAACTGCTTCAGGTCAGTGTTGTAACGGTTGTTCTGCTCTTGCCATGATGCAATACGTTCCTGGACACAAACAAACAAAAATGTTGATGAGATGCTGTGACATAAAAACATTTTTCACAATATGGGACCTGTTTTAGGACACACATAATGTCTGATTGTCTGTTTTAGTTGCATAGGTGCACATTTATTTAGGATTCAATTGGTGGAGTTTAAGGTTTATGGAAATTAAAATCTCATTGAAAAGAAATAAAGGCATTCTGGCTTGCAGTTGAAATCTGAAAAGGGGAAATCTAAAAAAGACAAAAGCTATGGCCAAGCATGAACTGCAGCTTTTACACTGGCCTACAGAACTGCTTAGGAATACAGTATATAATACAGAATACACGTCCTGATTACACACACATACATAGTATATAATGCGAAATATAGCTAAGTGTATCTTGTTTTCCTGAACCTAGCATTGATATTATGATTTATTCCTAGGTTTGAGTCTTTGTCCCGTTTCCTGGTTCCTGATTACGGTCCTTGTCAGCCAGAATGTTTGCTGATCACCTGAACCTTGCCTCTTATAAAGACTTGCATTTCACCCTGCTTCTGCTATTGATTCCACCGCATGACACAAAACACATCTAACTACAAGGATGCCTGCGGGTGGCTAGGTTTGTGTGTGAGTCTGTATATATGTGTGTGTGTGTGTGTGTGTGTGTTTTGTGCAATTGCCATTTTTTTGCCCTACACCTCATTATGCCGTTGACGAGACATTGATAGATAACTCATTGCTCATCTCTAATGGCTTCAGTGTCTAATGCTATTGATTAAGATTAGATTTTAACCCTCCCTTCTAATAGCACATCCAGCCACCATTGGAACATGATAATTCCCTTAATCCTTTGGCCATTTCCCAAATCATTCCATCCACACCAGGTGGCTGATAGAATCAATCCTAATGTGCGATGCATTGGTACGAAGAATTTACGAACTTGTCCAACCACTGGTAAATGATGAGCGCTTCCTATGCCAATCGTTATCGGAGTTGAACGAAGTCATCGCTGCTGTATGATTATCAGGTAATGTTACTTCCCTTTGAGGCAGAGAGAAGTGGAATTATATATTGATTGAGCAAATACTAGAGCAAGGAGGTTTAATCTATGTAGTGCAGTAATTATTGTTCTCTATATTGGCACATTAGAAGATGAGTTAACAGTATTGGAAATAAAACTGTATTTTTATTGGTGTTTGAAAAAATATTGTTACCCAAGTGTCAGAATTGTTTGTAGTATGCAAACTGTATGCAATGTGCATACTATAATTTGCACGTCCGGATTATAAATAATGCATAAGGAAGGATGTGCTCCATTTCACTGATAACAAATATGCTGAGGTTAGCACTTGCGTCTGGTGTGGAATGGGATTTTGTTGGTCAATGCAGCACTGCGCATCACACTGGCAGTCTGTAACAGTGTTAAACCACTTTTCTTCACAGGTTTATCAGCTGTTTTTTAAAACGGTTGTAATAAATCGGTTAACCCTTTCGTTCGTGGTTTCAAAGGTCTCACAGGCATAAATCATTTTTAGACCATTGTTCTAAATGAACATAAAGCATTCTTGTGTTACTCCTCAGATTATTTGCCATTTTAATATCTATGGAACTGCTTTACAAACCTTCTGAACGAAATTAGATTTAATAAAATTGTTCATCGGGATGCATTAATTCGTTATTTATTTAAATAAACATTTATACATCCAAAATCGATTGCATAGATTTTCCACATGGATGTTAGCTTTTTTTGGTTTTTTTATTCAGGTAAAATGTTTTATTTTATTTTTTTACTTATAATACTTCCACACATAAATGATCCATTTTTATTTTAATTAAATATTTAACATGCAGTTTTCAATTCTAAAAACCAACTAAAGAGCCTGGATAGTTAAAAAAAATAATACATGCGTAAAGTGGTTCAAAAAATGCTTAAGGCAGAAAATTTTCCATTCAGTGTGTATGCACTGCTAATTACAGCACGGTCAATTAATTCTGTTTATACTTCTTTTAGACGGTGCCTCCATAGTAATTTACTCACTGATAAATTCTGAAAGAATAGGAAGAAAATTTAAGTCCAAATGGATTTTCGAGAGAAATGAATTACCTGGAAAAATAACGTCATTACAGACAGCAGATATACAAGCTTCCGTTTGGTATGTTTAGAGATAAGTGTGATTGGCATCTGGCAATTACTCTCTTACCTCCAAAGCAGCCATTCGGCTTTCCAGGTAGTTCATCAGGTTCTGGTATTGGTACTGGGCCTGAGAGAGCTGAGCAAGCAGGCTGAGGAGAACAGAAAAGAAGAAGCCTGCTTTCATGGTGAGTTCAGATGTGGGACACCTTTAAACTTGTCTTCGTGCAGCCCCAGGACTGAAAAATGTTTGCGATGCCCTTGCAGTTTGCTCTAGGCACAAACCCTAGAGATGTATATCTTTGCAGAAATGATCAAAGAAGTGACCATGAACAGGAACAACTGCTGAAGTTTCTTATTCTCTGGCTCTCTTCTTTGACTGGAATGTTTTCCTAAAAGCTGAAGGAGGAGCCATGAATCTACGGCCTCTAGCTGTGTCCAATGTACCAAGCTCTGTTTCAAATATTAACCCTATACAGGGTTTTGTCATTTTAAATACGTGCGAGGAAAACGATAAACATACAATCATGTAGCTAAACCATGTCAGTAAAATTGTGGGAAACTAAATTGCTTTCTGGTTTCATCATGTGATCAACATCCTGCCTTTCTTTCTTTATTTATTTTTGGCAGAAGGATGCAAGGAGATAAACGGTAGCCTAGATAGCATCGCTTGGAAGAAAACGCATTGTGGCAAGTTTAATAATTAAAAAACTTATTATAATAATAATAATAATAATAATAATAATAATAATAATGATAATAATAATAATAAATACTGTAAATGTCTGCGAAGCTGTAAAACTTTCTTTCAGCTTCTCCCATTAGGAGTCGCTACAGCGGACCAGCCGCATGTTTGATTTGGCACATGTTTTTACGCTGGATGCCCTTCCTAACGCAACCCTCCCCATTTATCCGGGCTTGGGACCGGCACTAAGGCTTGTACATCCCTAATGGCTGGGGTTGGTTCCCTGTCCGGGGATCGAACCCGGGCCGCAGCGTTGTAAATAGTAAATATGATACAAATTTTAAAAAGTTGTTTCATTATATTTCTGCCATTTGGACTCCTCATATACAGACTAGAATAGAAATAGAATAGTCTCCTTAAAGGTCCTAAAGCCATCGTCATGTCTTGCTATAATTCGAAGTAAACAACAATTAAATTCAGGGTGATTTATCTAAAGCAGATACAGCACATATTTTCAATCAGCCAACTAAGACAGCAGGTACAGCAAACATGTGCCACCTACACGAAATCTGCTTTATTAAACAGCATATTGGCTGTTTGCATGTTCAGACAGTAACAGAATAAGCCAACACCTCCACAATGGAAGAGCAGATCGTCTCAGTGTAAAAAAAAAAAAGTAGAGAAATAAAAACAGGAAACAAACTAGCTTTATTCTGATGGTACGGAATTTCATTTGTTCCACGGAGAAAGGCAAAGTTAATCATTTAAAAAAAAAAAAAAAAGTTACTAACAAATCATTAACAGTATATAATGGATTTACCATGATAAAGATTACAGTATAGCACAGAAGGCATTGATTAATTTGTTATTTCAGGAGACAGTAATTCGGCATGCAAAGCTTATATTAATCTGTTTCTCCCAAGGCTTATATTAAACTGTTTCTCCAATCAAGCAATTCTCAAAACAGTCAAGCATGAAAACATACAAATACAAGAGCTTCAAGAGCAGTTGTTGTTCACTACATCCAGAAGTGGGAAGTAAATATCTGTACTTTCTACTTCTTACATTTTTAAACCAGAGTTCATACTTTAATTTGAATCTATTTGGTGACATGACCAATATTTTTGTTCTTCTCATTGCGCATTTTCAGTCCATCAACGTACCACTGGTGATGTCTGGATGTGTGTACTTTTGCCATCTCTGACTACATGAAATGGTGCCAGATAAGCTGATTGGAGTATTTCTTAACACAGAAGTCTCTAGAATTTATTCAGAATGGTGCAAAAAACAAAACACGTGAGGAATTTTGTTGATGGGAAAGATCAACAAGGACAGGATGGCAACTGTAACTCAAATAACCACTCGCATGTCAGAATACACAGAACAGGCACCTGATGCTACAATTAAATTAAGTTTTATTTGTTATATTTAAGAATGGAAATTGCCCCAACTCAGCATTACAGAGGTAAATTAAATTACAAATACAAATTTTAAATGTATAAATCAGTGTCTAAGTTTATCGATAGGTTTATCCCACATGAACAAGTGACAGTAGCAATGAAAAAACCCTGAGATGCGAAGAAACCAGTGGGAGGAACCAGACTCAAAATGGAACCTATCCTCATCTACGCTACACTTACTGTCCATTTATTATAGTTCCATCATTGTTGAGGTTATCAACTGTTCACTGAAGGAGACTCAAGTGTAAAACTATTCATGGTGATTGTACTCCTATGTAGCAAACTGTTTATCTCTAATCTGTTTATCTTGGATTTGTAGACTGTTTATGTCTACAACGAGTACAGATGTTTTCTTATCTTCAGTTGTTCGTTTTGATTGAGCCTGTGCCTTCTGTAGTCTCAGATTCCTGTTCCTGGCTGCATGATTTCATCCACTGTGCTGCTGCAACATGGCTGACTGTCTGAATAAGATCTGCTACAAGCATTTCTATTATAGTGACTGGTGAGTGTGTGTCATATTCTGTACAGCAACTTGTATGGCAGATAAACCAGTTTTAAAAAATGATGTAGAGATTGATATGGTAAAGCTTTCTCTAAGGAGACATTTATTTGCGATTTTTGAAAAGAGTCTTTAGTTTTAGAGGCAAAGCTTTGAAATGGGAAAATCTTCAGGATTAAAATTTAAAGTACTTAAGTGCCATTCTGTCATGAATAAATTGGTATTACTGGAAAATTGCTTTAGTATAAGAGGAATCATACGCTGTTCTTGGAAATGTATCCATTTTGTGAAGGAACACTTAAATGGAACCAAAATGGCTTTTACAGTCTTTAAAAACAATCCTACCGTCACGTTTTTACACCAGCCGTACACAGTTTACTGAGATTTTCTAAATCTGTCAGAAATTTAAAGGCAATGACAAGTAGAAGTGGCACTGTGTTGTGTTTTGGGGCAGCACTGTCATATTGTGAAGGAAACAGCTGTTCTGGAGTGACACAACATGATCCACATTAAAAACACAACACATGGTGTCACTTCATCTCGATTTTCTTTATTGTTGTAGAAAACTCATCAGCTTATGGACAACAGAAAAAACATGTTAACTTTTTTAGAGTTAGCTGATGAACATCCTAGGAAAATGAGAGGTAAAATACACATCAGTCCATCGCAGGGCACCATTCACATACTGACTGTCCTGCTTTTAGGAAGTGGGAGGAAACTGGAGAACTTCCAAACACCCTATAGGAGCATAGAGAATACTTGAACTCCACAATGTCGGTACCATGAGCTTCAGCACTACAGTATATACTGCACCAGCACCATGTACCGGAATGTATGTTTTTAATGTAATCATCAATGTAAAATATATAATGTCCAATTTCCATTATGTGTATCTATCCGAGTCATCCAAGTCTTTCTATAAATCGATAAAATATTGATGTGTGATCCAGCCAACTAAAGTTCTGGTAGTTTTTGAAACTACGCTCATGTAGGTAGATTGCACCATCTGCTGGCAATGAAGCGCCACATCACCCTTAAAGAAAATAATAACATCATAATGATAATGGAATAATAAAACACTCTCAAAGACACTACATCTCATTTATCTCTTACAGGTTTACAATTTAACATAGAGTGCCTGTCAAAAGTTTGGAAACCCCTAGACTAATCAGAAAATATAACAGTATGAAGATTTACTTTGACCAAATATATATACATGTACAGATGTCCCACTTTATTTTCCCTTACCATGAAAAACAGATTTACACACTCTTGGCAGAGTTCGTTTCTCCAAACATTCAGCTGAAATACTTTGCCTCTTGGAAAACTTGCAGAAGGTGTTCTTCCCTAGTTGGAGAGTTCTGACCTTGTGATCCAGTTCATCCCAGAGCCATTCAATAGGAACAGTGACTGGGCAGGTCATTCCATGATAGATAACATTCCAGCCGACTGTCTACTCTCAAAATTAAGCTTACAGAGCTTAAACGTAGGATTCAGTTAATTGTCTTGTTCACTGGTGAAGTGAACTGGTGAATTAGCTCCAGTCCGCAATTGCATAATGTTCAAGTATGGAATGGTAGAAATGTTACCTCAGTATTCACCCGGAATAAGTCTCCAATGGAGAAGAGATTGATTTGCACACAGATACACTTACAAGTGTGTTTTCAAGACAGACTTTTCAAGAAAAGCTGGACATCATGTGGAAAGGTCACCCAAAACAGAACCATTTATACTTTTGTGTTTTCTTATGGAATATGCACAAAAACTCTCAATTTGCTGTCATTGCAAATCCCCAGGAAAACCGTAATACAATCATGTACGTAATGCATGGAAAACCCAGGTGGACTGTGTTTTTGTCATTTTATTAGGTTAATATTGATGCTTCTGCTAGAGCTGATGTATTTGGCACAGCTGTGGCTACAGTGAATTGTGTTCATTGCGTTTCTTGCTTTAAAAATGGCATTTATTCTCGCTGCATGAGATACGTGTCTGTAATGCAGCACACCGTTATGCTGGTCCTGCATAATATTGATGGTTTCTATTGCTGTAGTGTCATAATGATGGTATTAAGAGGTGGATTGATTCAGGTAGGACACCACTGAAAGCCTAGATGTGGAACGCATGGCCAACCATAGCTACACTCTGTGCCCTCTAAGGATATAAAACATTTTAGGTGCTAATTTCTGCTTCTAGGCAAAGTGGCCACAGTCTCCAGTTTTGTAGACTTATTAACCTAGATATGCTGAATCCTTTAATCTGATTGGTTGAACTGCAGTTCTAGTTTTTCAGCTCTTTCACAGGGACTTACAGAAGAGCATGGATTAATGGTAAAGGGATTTTATTTTATTTGGCATTTTTGGAAGGAGTCTCCAGTGTCAACACTCTGTAAGAGTCACTCTTCAGGGTTGAGAACTGGGAAGTCTGGAAAGTCCATGCAGAAGGAACTACTTAAAAAGTCCATGCAACTTTTAATGTCAGTACAATAGTAAGTAAAATGTTATTTCATTATTAATGAATTTATTGTTGAATCAATTTCAAAAATGTAATTGCTGGCTTATTACTGTAGAATAAGAGAAAGAAAACACATGAGATGTACTGTTATAAAGAAATAATGAACGCCTTTTAGGTAACAGTAACGTTGCCTGTGCGCTTTGGTGCTGATTGTTTTCCTACAGCAGCTCACCCAGATGTTCCTTATATAACTGAAAGAAGTTATTTTTTTCTATCAAAGTCTCCTAAACTCTATTGTTGTCATAGGAACAATTGTAATAAGTAATAATTGTGTTGGTAATATAATAGTAGCTTTTCTTTGGAAATTATTATATTTAGTATGAGGCCAAGATCTGCAAGTGCATTGACACCCCAAAGTTTTCTTCCCTCTTTTTCTACTTCCTCTTCTACACTCATCCTTTTCTTCTTTTATATATATATATATATATATATATATATATATATATATATATATATATATATATATATATATATATATATATACTATATATATACAACAGCTGTACTTCTTACTGTGTATGGTTGTGTGTGATTTAATAATATTTGAAAATAAATAAGAATATCAACATTTGATCATTTTAATGGTTTAAAGAACATAATCTCCAGCCAGAACTGAATAGAATATACAGAATAGTAAACTTTATAAGAGAGTTCGGATTGCCATGTTCTGCCAACTTTATCCATCAGGGGGCAGCATGACCAAACATTTGGGCTTGATTCGTTATCATCGTGAAAATTAAACATACATGTAAAATCGTACAGAATAAAACTCGGAAGAAAAACTTTTCTGTATTTGTTTTTATTAAAAGGAGAAATGTAATTATAAATACATACCTATATGTATGTATGTATGAATTCAAAATGAAGCCAATTTTTATAAACGTATAAAACTCGATCCATATGGAACTCCCTAAAGCTGCACTAAATCGTTCTTCACACTTTGTCACCCCCATCACCCACAACCTAAACATATATGAAAGGAAACATTTTTTATTGGCCCGAAATAATGATTGAGAGGGTCAGACAACATGACCACCTAGCGCCAGATCGTATAAATGAGCAGGCCAGCGTCAAAGAGCAGTAAATCCTCTGGCCCCTTGTAAATAGCTTTAATACACGCGAGGCGCCAAATCACTTGACCTGCGTTAGCCTTGCCATTTTGGAGCTTTCCGCTTGACTGAGCATACCGAAGCCAGCCTCCCTCGTCAGATTCCCTTGCTGTCAGGCCACATTAATGGTGGAGGGCTTATTAGTGAGGCGTTGTCTTTACCATTCCCATTCCCCTGCCTTTTCCCTGGTTACAACCCCTTAGGGCGCCTTATTTGTGGCTTAGAAGCTAATCAGCTTCCATAAATGACCTACACTTCGTCTCTATCCTTGCCCATGGCTTTCTGAAGGACAGAAAATCCTTTCTAGTTAGAATCTAAAATAAAAAACCTGTCAAATGGGTGTCACTTTAAAAATAATAATAATAATCTCATTTGGGAAGCTGCCGAGGTCTGTGCTTTGGAAGGTTCTTAAACTTGTTCAGACTTGGTGTTTATGTTTGGAATTCTTTGATACCAATACTGAATATTGATATCATTTTCATAATATGCTCATTTACTTTAGTATCACATGAACTTCCAATATCTTGTGATACTACAAACAAACAATAATCTGGATGCATTTCACGATTATTGACTCTAAGCAAAGCGACCTGCAATCTGTTCTGTGAAAATATCAAGAAGATCTGCTCCACTATCCTCCATCACTCCTAGCAGTATCTTTCCTAGAGCACATCAAGGTGGCCAATTTAGGGAGAAAAAAAAAAGTGCAAAAAGTGTTACGAATTGCTTTCACAATTGAAAGAGTATTTCAGCATGTGAGAGCAGTTCAGTTTGGCGAGCACTGAGCACTTGACCTTTATTTACTCATATAGACCAGGATGTACTAGGATCTAATTTCATGGCATTATGAAAATCAGTTTGAATGACCTGATCCTGACATGTGTTGCCCACCTTCCTTAATATGATTTAAGAAAAATAGCACTCGGCGTGAGGAATTTATTGTTGACAACACAGTGGCTAGCACCATAAACAGAGCTAATAGCATTGGTTAAAATTTATTTGTCGCCATTCATATAACTATACACAGTAAGACCTGAAGTGAAATAGTTTTTACGACTGGTTTTGCATTAATAAAAAGTGCAAATAAAACCAGTATAGAGGAATTAAACAGTATTTTATTATATAAAACAATAGTATACGGAGTATATTAGCAAAAAAGTGGATTCAACCCCCTATATCCGTCCATATAACTTATACACTGGTATTCATTGGTCTTTTTCACAACAGGAACTACTAAAAGCAAAAGAAATAGCTTGTATTTCATGCTAATGAGAAGAATGAAATTTACAACTCATAACGATACCGCTGATATTGAGCTGTGTTATTATTTGCAGTGCGGCTATTTATTCAACCTATGCCGTTTCAGACCAGTCGTAACTAAACCCGATATTATGCACGCAGTAAAAATGTTGCCTCGTAGCGTCAAATGCATCCATTTTTTTTTTCTTTATTTTTATAATGTCATCACCTCTACTTATTTTGCATGCATGTATTAGCTCAGCATTAGAGACCTCACAGAATGGGCCAATTGCTTCAGTGCTTGGAAAAATCCTGACAAAGCAGCATTCATGCTAGCGGGCTATAAGTGGCCTACCAGCTATGCCGCTGGAAACAGCGACGCAACTCCAGTGCTATGTCATCACTTGAAAACAAACTGTAAAGCCCGCAAAAACAAACCGGCTCACCGAAAAAAGCCTGGGCTGTCCTCACGCCACTGCCTCACACGTGTCCCGATGGCAGGGAAACAAGTGTGCGGGAGTGTGTTAGCTCTACAGTTCAGCTATCCTACTGAGATGTCTAATTTCTGGAGTTTGAACAGCAATTCCGTGTAAATTTGGGCATATTACAGCCCAGGATTTCTTCCAGGGGGATCAGAGGTAAGGACACATCCTGATTGGGACACCAGGAGTGGGGGATGAAATCAAAAAACCCTGAATGAAGCACACCGAATATGAAAAACGCTAGAGAAACCCAAGCTCATGTGCAAATACAGGAACCTAGGAGCACTGTAGCATCAACACTACCCACATTATGGATTCGTTTTAATTAACGTAGTTTCTTAGCAACTACTTATCCCCTCAAATTTTATTGTAGAAAAAATTTCCAGAATTAAGAATCCCAGAGAACTGTGGAAGGACCACATATACCAATGCCCAGGTTGCACGACTTCACACTTCATGTCACTCTGTGGGAAAGCATATTTTGGTGAGGTTTGGGGGGTTGGGGTGGGTTGTGCACAGAGCATAGCGTTAACCCCAGCAGGCGTTAATTAGAGCAGCGCCTCCCATCCACAGCAGGGCACGGCAGGCCGACATGTCCCCTCACGCTCTCTCGCCTCACTCCTATTAGCGCCGACTGCTCTCACGCACACACTCTATCCGCTCCGCTTCCAATATGACTAATTTATAAAGAATGCTTCATAACCCCTGATCTGTCAGTGGGTTGAGTATGATGGGGAAAGGGAAGAGTGGCAGGAGGCTTGGCCACTTTGGCTGTTAATAGTTACAGGGTTTTGGATGGCTGACGAGAAAAAAAACGAGCATCATTCATCGGCTTGCGTTATGCACACTGATTCGGCGATTGCTGTTGCGCAACGTTCATCTAAACCTGTTATTGTTTATAGACTTTTTTTGTTATTATACTCCAACTATAGCATAAAGTTAAACTTTTATAAAGATATATCATTTATACGATAAGATGAGATCCAATGTTAAATTACATAATATGGACAAAAGTATTGGGACACCTGATTTTTCCAGTCAAATGCGGTGTAATCTAGTGTACCAGTGTAGATTTGTTCATTGCTAGAGACTCAGAGCACTTTTGTACGTCGCTCTGGACAAGAGTGTCTACTAAATGTAAATGTAAATGTTCTTTCCCAAACTTTTACAACAAAGTTGGAGGCACAACTGTATAGGACATCTTTGGATGCAAAAGCATGAAAGTGTTCGAAAACCAGCTCCATGAAGATATGGTTCACATGGGTCCCAGTGGATGATCTTGAGTTTTCAGTTACAGAGCTCCCTTTTGGATGAATTAGAACGCTGACTGCACCCCAGGTCTTCTTCCGCTACCTGATTTTACTAACACTCTTGTCACAGTATGAGCAAAATCTCTACAAACACACTACAAAAACTAGTGGAACATCTTCCCAGAAGAGTAGAGGTTATTATGACAGTGACTGTAGACTAAATGTGAATCTTTTGTCAGACAAAACAAAACTTTATATTATAGTTTGTAAGACGTTTGTATGTGATGATTATTTGTAGCCTTGAGAAAGACAGAGAGAAAGAGAGAGAGAGAGAGAGAGAGAGAGAGAGAGAGAGAGAGAGAGAGAGAGAGAGAGAGAGAGAGAGAGAGAGAGGGAAAGAACTTTTTCATTTCAATTTCTATTAATCACAGACTTGGTGTCATTTCAAGGTTCGGAATGTGATGTCCAAAATAATTTACGATGCATTTTAATGATCATGCTCACTAATGGGCCAGCATGAAATCTGATGTTAATAACAGTTAGATTTTGGGAAATGCATTTCCAAATCCCATTGCCGAGATAATTACTGGTTATAATTATGCACACTTTAGGGCATGGATCATGCTTTAAAATGAACAATACACACACACACATACACACACACACACACACACACACACACACACACACGGATCACATGCAAACCAGCATTTATGACTGTGTGTGGCGCAGACATGCCTTAAAGGCTATTAGCATAATTACCTTGTGGCTTACACACGGCAAATATCTCAGAAACATGTAGCTCAGCCGGTGCCTCCCTGGTTATCAAATCTGTTAGGGGTGAGGGTTCTTTGAGGGATGCCTGTGTGGACCGGCCCCAGAGTCGAAAGACACGTAGATAGAGCTTTCTGCAGCCTGTTCTATGTGTCACACAGTGTGGAAAAGCACCGTCTAGACTCACCTACTGAGGAAGGATGAGAACTTTGAGAGTCAGCGACTGGTGTAAATTCTATTAGAGGGAAAGAGAGATTAAGGGGTTATTTCTCCTGCTGGATAAAAAGAGCAAGAGATTTTAGTAAACCCAAAAAATCACTGTTGAGTATCAATACTGATTGACATCGATTTGCACATAAACACATTTATCTGAGTAAGAGACTTTTTCGTGGAGTTTTTTTTTTTTTTTAGATCAAACTAACTTTTTTTAAGTGCCAACACTGGCATTATTGCAGTACATGTGTCAACTATTGAGAGCAGTTTTGCATTAGCAGCTGGAAATCACAGAGGCATTTGTATTCGTGTAAAATAATAATAATAAAAATAATGCACATTTTAATCATTCATTTAGAAAGCCCTAATACTCAAGACACATTAAAAGACTAAATGTACAGATAGATAGATAGATAGATAGATAGATAGATAGATAGATAGATAGATAGATAGATAGATAGATAGATAGATAGATAGATAGATAGATAAAACAAACTGCACACAGCAAGGACAAAATGGAACAAGCTGAAGATATATGGGACTGATAAATATGGGGAAAGGGAGGTAGGGAGGGAGGGAGAGAGAGAGAGAGAGAGAGAGAGAGAGAGAGAGAGAGAGAGAGAGAGAGAGAGAGAGAGAGAGAGAGAGAGAGAGAGAGAGAGAGAAAGACAGACAGAAAGAGAGAGAGGGATGCTGCCACAGTCAGACTGGCTGGCTACAACAGGATCTGTAGCGCACGGTGTCATATGATTCCTGGGGTCAGAGGTTATCCCCACTGATGAATATCGCAACAAGGCCGCTCACACTCACTGAAGACAGGGGAGACGCTTTCACTCCTCCAGTCTGGAAAGTTTATTGGTGGAATTTCTCCTGCCAGCATGGAACTGTAAACCTGTCTCGTGCCCCGAGAATTACAGCTACAAATATTGGATTGTCTTCAAAATGGTGTTATCTGTCTGGCCAAGTATCTGTTGTCATCATAAAGTCTGATACCTTATTATTCAGATTTGCAGCTTAAAGCATATTGTTCAGCTAGTTTAATATTAACAATAATACAATAATAATAATAATAATATTAATAATAATATAAAATCAATTAAGCAGATTAAATGTAAAATAATGAAAATCTTATTTAATACGTTAAAGCAATGTGGTGAAATTTACCCCTGGCTGTGTTTATGACATTTCTATGGGAAATTTATGCCAAATTAATGTCATGCCATTTGGAAATAATAAACCATGAAGAGGTTTATAAACGTGTGTGTGAAGCGAAGGATATAAGTCTGGACTCACTGACCGGGTCATGGAGATTTATTTTCAGTTTCTATATACACCAAAGCTATTCTTCTAATGTCCATTAAACAACAAAATATGACTCTAAATACTCAAAATATGATTTACCTAGTACAGATGAGCACTGCTATTAATTATTACTGAACACCTTTGTCCACAACTTTGTGTCCACAAACATCCTGAAGTGTTTTATTCTTCTTATATGAGAACAATATTCGTGTGATAACAGTTTATCAGTAAATGGCAGGTTGTTTGTTTTTATTTACGTATAGTTGCATTTAATGCTGTGAATGAAGCTCCATTTACATTTACATAAGTGTTATCATGTATAGTAGGGGAAAATGCTAACACAAGTTAAAAGGTCGCACATAACGCAGCTGCGTGGCCGAGCATATTTTGCCTGCCTGATCAGTCAGAGATTTCTGTCTCTCATATTCACAAAACAGTGTTTCATCTTGTGCAAAGTGGCTCGGAGCTTGAGGCGGCTCAGGCAGCACGTGGATCTCACACTTGCTTGCTTTTGCATTTATATAAGAATGTAACGCTGTCCTCCGTGACAGGGTCTGCGAAGGGCTGACAGATGGAAAGAGAGCCCCGTGGCAGCCCCGCCGTCATGCTTTTGCTCAGGCCGAAAAACCGCGTGCCACTGTGCTATAGTCAGCCTGTAATGAAGCGAGGTGTTGCCAGCTCAGCCATTTATTAACACGGCTAACAAGGAGTGGAGTGACTGATGGCCGGGTGGCCAGGCATGTGTTTGTGTATGAGAGCTGCACAAAGCCGTGTCAAACCGCACCGCATACCGCCACAGACGGGAGAAGAGGAATACATTTGGATTGTTGACGCTGAACTTTATGAACCAGACGAGGCCACATTTCAGCGTTTTTCCCTGTGCGGCTCCTGTCTCGCTCTCACTCCTGTGTTACTCCTCTCTGGCTTTCTGCCTCCAAAGAATGGCTGGTGTTTTTTGTTTTTTGCCCACAATGAAGGGAATAAAAAAAATTAATTCCTGTCAATTTCATGTCACGCTTCTTTAAATGCTAAACCTTTATTCACCTGTGCTAGCAAACGACAAACATTGCTTTCTATGCACTTGTTCAACAAGGAGCTGCAATTTCAATGACAGCAGCAAGCGACCAAGCACCAGCCTTTAACAAGATTTTGCTAAAATTGGCTTAAATGATTCTTTAGATCACGAAGTCCTGTCATTCTGTCAGCTCGCATTGAATGTGTATAGAAACATTGCAATGAGAAAAAGCCTGAAGCAAGAAGCAGAGTTTGTTAGAGCTTTTTCAGTCCAATTCAATTCAATTTTATTTATATAGCAACTATTTCAACAATGGACATTGTCCCAAAGCAGCTTTACAGAAGTAAATAGATTTTGAATATACTTTTTCAGTATAAATCTGTCCAAATAAATGTATTCTTATTAAGTGAGTCAGTGGTGACAGTGGGAAAGGAAACCTTTTTGAGATGGTATGAGGTAGATACCTTGAGAGGAACCAGATTTGAAAGGGAACCCATCCTCATCTGGGTGATGTACGTAGTTTCCTTGCTTTGTTGATTTGCAAAGCTTAGCACATAACATGCAAATGAAACTTTAATACATTTAATATTGTGAAAAATCCAGTAAACAACTGGATAGTGCTCTCCACTAAGCAACAACAGTAGAACGTTCAGCTCTTTGGCCTTTGACTTTGGTTCTTGTTCATTTTAAGGATTACAACCAGAGACATATAAAGACTACCTAAAAATGATACTTGAGTAAAAGTATTGATACCTCAATGCAGACCTTACTCCATTAAAAGTCACCAATTCCAATATGACTTTAGTAAAAGTCATATATAAAAGATTATCTGATTTGAACAGCACTTGAGTATTTTACTTATTTTGAATGTAGGCTCAAAGATACACTTCTTCTCAAAACCAAGACACATGATAGAAAAAGACAAAACAAAATTGATTTATGAGGTTTTATTTCCTAAAATATAAATTAAATCTTTCAAAAAGTGGTCTTCAATAAACAAATAGAATTAAAATATCATGTTGAAGTTAAAGAAACATTAGTATTCAATGGACAAATAAAATGTAAGTAAATTCTTTTACATAAAGTAAAACCAAATCTTCAGAGATGACTGTGATTTGATGCAGGTCTCAGAGAGGGTCAATATTTTGATCCGTCTTCAACAAAAGCTGGTTCTCAAAAGTTTTTTACGAAAAATGTATTCACACTTTGTTTTTTCATGAAAATGAGGCCAGCAGTGCTAAAAAGTCACTCGCAGGCAGTAGATGCAGGTACTGGAGTGTTAACTGTTATCTTCAACAGAGGTGCAAAATGTAATTGTAATGCTCACACTGTAAAAAATCAGTCTCAAAAATCAAGATAAAATATACCTAAATTAGGCGAAAACTGCTTAAAATAAGCAAAATTATCTGCCAGTGCAGTAAGATAATTTAACTTGGTAAGTTTTCTTAAAATAAGACAAAATGTCTAGTTTACAAAAAAACACTAAAATCTTAAAACAAGTGAAAAGGGATTAATATCAAGCAATTTTGTCTAGATTTAAGAAAGGATAGATTAGTGAAGTAATTCAATAATTGGACAAAACCCCTTAGAACAAGCAATTTGCTTTTTATTTCCTAAAAACTAGACATATACCCTTGTATCAAGCACCTTGATATAGAATAAAATCAGGTCATACCACTTAAAACAAGAATGGCCTAAGACTTATCCTTTTCTATAAATGACAACCCAACAACACTGAATTCTCCCAGATGGTCATCTATTCAATGATTCAACACACAATGTTTGGCAAGAGTCTCAAACTACTCTTTTTTACATTAAGTAGGGGTGGGTAATAGAACGATAATATGCCCTGATAACATTCTCATTAAGACTATATTCCCCCCCAAAAAAAAGTGTTTAGTGAAGCAGCTACACTTGTGATGGTACAGTATGTCAATTAAAATACAGTGGACTAAAAAGTTAATATATTGAATCATAAATGTAGTTGAGATGAGAGTAAAAGTTGCTTATATGTTTGCTACTCGGTAAAACTAGAAAGTAGGCAAAAAATTACTTAAGTACAATAACGCTGTACATTTACTCGAATGCTTTACTCCACTGTACAGATGTCGTTGGCATCTATTCCGCATGCATAAGCCTAAATCACCTACCTCATAACTTCAAGCTATAAAAAAGAGGGAGTGAAAAAAAGAGAGAGAGAGAGAAAGAGAGAGAGAGAGAGAGAGAGAGAGAGAGAGAGAGAGAGAGAGAGAGAGAGAGAAAGAGAGCAAGAAAGAAGGCTTGCCACCAGAGTGATTGTGTACAAGTCTAATCCAACATGCTGACAGGTATTTATGCTGATAACAGACTGCATTTTTGGCAAATGAGGCAAAACATGTTGCATTTTCCTGTCCATGTCGGAGACAACACTGCGTGAGACATGCATGTGCTTGTCAGGCTTAAATCGCATGTCGGTCAGATCTGTGCTCAAGCTAATGCGTGTATGTTCATTACCCGGAGACACAGCCTGCTCTTATGTGGTAATCCAGACCTATTTAGCAGGTGGTGCAATTTATGTTTACGCACGTCTCGACCACAAGCGCTCATAATAGAAGCGCTAGTCGTTAAAAGAGCTACACACTTCGGTAATTGTACACACAAAGATGCCGGGTTTGTGACACTGGGCCGGATGATGGGCCACATAAAAAGGTCGTGTCCTATGTGTTTATTCATCATCCAGTCTGTTCCATCTCTGTGTGTCCAGCCCTGCTGTAGTCTTTTCTCCTTATCACTCAGAGAGCAGATAATGGGGGCAGATTTAGCCTTATTAACATCATTAGTGTTATCCCTGTCTAGTCATCCTAGCGGGTAGGAGGTACACGCTGGTGCCGGATGCCTGACATGGTTCTCATAGTGGCGTTGGGCAGTGTGGAGACTGTCTGCCTTGATTGGTCTGAGCTCTGTGAGAAACGGCTCGAGTAGCTCCGGGAGACATGAGAATTTGAGCGTGCAATGTTCTAAAAGACGTCACTCACTTGACTGAAAGTTCGATCAGGAATGTGACACAGTTACACCGTAAATAAGCAATAAGCCTCTCAAGGGTGTGTGTTAGATTTTATCACGTGCAATTTTGCTTTGTAAAAGACTGATGTTATAAAACCCTGATTTTAGAATCATTGAAATACCAAAGTATTTTCATGTAGACACTTTCCATAAAAATTTTAGAAAGAAATTGCTGCCTGAATGATATATAATGTCAAAGAAGTCAGCAATGTTGCCTCACAACTCGAGCTCGAGTTACTGTCTTTTTTCTCAGTGATTTTCTACAATGGATTCTTCCAGGCTCTTTTCACCTCTCCCAAACATGCATGTGGGCAAATTTTGCCAAGAGTGTCCTTTCCACAGTGAAATCAGTAAAATAATATCATATGTTAAACATTTAATAGTCTACACATGCAAGTTGTCTAAGAATTTTGGATCCCATTACATTATATTTTAGATTTAGAAAAAAGTCTTGTGTAAACACTTCCTGATATTTTGTGGAACTCATAATGCGATCAATTTTCACAATAGTCCCTGAACCGGCAGCCAAATAAATGCAAAGCAGCAATCATCCACCACCATAATATTCAGCGGGTTTTGGGGCTTTTCCTCGCAAATATGCAGATAGTGTCCACAGCCAAAGAGATCAATTGTGGTCTCATCTTTGTGCTACTAGACAACATTCCAACATGTTCTTTCAATGGTGTTTGTTTGACCTCAGCTGCTGCATTTTGTGGGTTGATCTCAAAAATGCTAAATTATATTTTTTTAGTAGAATGTTTGTCTGCATTTTATAATTGACACTGAACTATGCCCCTGCTAAACCAGAAGTCTAAACTGAGGTCCATTCCTGTCAGCCAAGAACAGCATTACAGTTTACAGTGGGCAGATGGGTCAACAAAACTGGAAAGAAGATTGAAACATCATGTGGTCATTTCCCAAATGTCAACTGTATTGGTGAACAGGTACCCTGTTGTCTTTTCCACTTATAAACAGTGGGTATTGGAGTTTTAATAAAAACATTCTGTTGTTCTTAATCTTATCAACAAGATTAATCCACCCAGACTTGTCGCTCACTCAATGCTTTTTTGTTTTTCACAGCATTCTGTGTACACTCTAAAGATGTGTGTGGTATTCACAGAAAATTAATCTGTACCTGCATGATCCTGTGTATTGCATTGCTGACACATAATTAGCTGATTGGATACTTGCATGAATGAGCAGGTTTATATTATAATGGCTAGTAGGATTGTATTATCGCTGTACAAGTATCTTGCTGGTTTCTTCATCCCCACAATCCAGCCAAGAATACATTTTTGCCTATAAATCAACTCATAAGACAACATTGTTCGAACAAATGGAGTTAAAGGAAGGGTAACGGCTTATCATAGTTCCCACTGCTATTCATATTCACCTTGCAGGCTTTCAAATGACAAACTGCTACTTTAAAGTACAAACCTACCAGGTGAAGATCATTAAACTGCCCTTGCACACTGTCATGACAAACTGTTCTTGGATCCAAAAGGATGCATTGTGTATGCATGTCTGTCTCCGATTCCACCATGCAACCACCTCTAATTGTGACACAGATTCGGAGAGATCAGCATACTCCGCGCTCTTCAGTTTTTCTGCAGAAGCCTTGGGAACTATTAAGGTGATACCAATCTAAACCAGTGGCTCCGTCTCAGGCCTCCCACAGTCCCACACAACCTGGCCAACCCACAGCATGTGCCCTGTGGAGACCTGGCCACTAGCGTGAGCAGCCAGGCACTGACAGATGTGTGTCAGAGCTTGGGTAATTATGGAGACACTCAAACGGGCACCATGTGTCATCACATGCCAAAGTATCCACGCTAAATTCGGCGCGTCTGGACGGCGCACGTCTTTAAGGTACTTAGTCTAACAATGTGGCGACGCATTACACAATGCTTTTGCCATAATTATTTTGTCCTTGCTTGGGGTCTGACTCACAATGTTGAGTAATAGAGAATAGGTTGGTAGAGAAAAAAATCTAATCAGTACAATATTATTTTTGTTCTGACATCTGACATATATGGACGCATATGTTATAAAAACTGGGTGGCACAGTGGTGCTGAGTGATGCATTCACAGCATACCTGGTCTGGATAGAGCAGTGATGGACAGTAATAAAGTAAATGTTATTCATTACTGTACTTGAGTAGGTTTTTCACATCATCTGTACTTTACTGAAGTATTTCCATTTGGGGAAACTTTAACTTTAACTTTACTACATTTTATAGTGTAATATCTAACATTTTTGAAATCAGTCGTTCCTTTTTATTTATGAGTAAATAAAAACTTTATCAAGCCACCAATCAGGGTTGAGCACGCACTCTTTTGAAATTGTTTTGCTCGCCGCTTGGTGGGATCTACTTATCACCAACATACAGTTCAGCATCAGCTGAACAGTCAGCAGAACATTTTAAGAAAAATAAATGATGGAAGAAACTCCTGACTCAAACTCGCCACAACACCCGTGGCCTTATTTGAGCGATTGCATGATATTTGCACAAAGTAGTTGAAAAGAAGGTTTTGGGCTCATGGTAATTTTATTAGATATCAATCTGTGATTGACTAATTAATATCATTCGATTATTAGATTGATGTGCTAAGAGGAACATTAGAGTCTTTCCACATGAACTGAGTTGATTAAGCAAAGAGTCTTATGACAAAAAAGATAATAGGAACATTATAGCTATAATAAATCATACTACTTTGGATACTTAAGTACATTTGAAGGCAAATACTTTTAGACTTTTACTCAAGTGAAATTTTAAAAGGGGCACTTTTAGTTTACTCGAGTTTAATCTAGTGTATATGTAATTTTACGCAAGTACATGGTGTGTGTAATTCCTCGACCTCTGGGATTGGGGTTTCAAATAAAATCAATTTAATATAATATAAAACAAAAAAAAGAAAAAAGAATAAGAATTCTCCTTTAGACCACGCTCCCTTAAATCCAAATATGGTAACTGACATTGTATCACAATTTAATTGCAAATAAAAGTTCATTTTTTGGCACATAAATCGTACTTTCCAATGTACAATATGTCCAATTATAGTCTTTTAAATCTCTGTTTCTCTATTTAATTATGTACAAAGAAGTTGAGATGTGAGTTGATTACTCAGGCTGAAAAATACACAAAACTGTGAGACACTCGTTCAGAGGCCCCTGTCTAACCCCATTCTTCAAATGATAAGAGAGTAAACAATAACACATGCTTTATCTTTTGGATAGAAACAGTTATCTGGAAAACCGTTAAGGCTGTAAAACACACGGTTATTTCTTATATCGTTTTCGACCTAGAATATATACATTTCACATAGCCTTTCTTATGATCGTTCACTGTGATTGAATTTAAATGCTTTCTCTGTACTATTAGTTATGTTTTCAAATGTTTTTGAAAGCATGAGTGCATGAGGCAGACAGCAGGCGAACCAAAGAGAAGCGTCGTTTTCATTCCTGGCAGGAGCCTCCTGGTCTGAGCAAGCGCTCCTGCTCACAATTTATAGGAAAATCAGTCGCTGCTCACTGTCTGTGTACTTTGTTCATTCCAGAGCTTTACAGCACTGCTCAGTGTAAAGTAAGCTTGGAGAGAGTTCTGTCAGAGACGTTTATTAAGCGTGCCTCTGCTACCAGCAGAGGGATTAATGGAGAAGTGGATAAAATGGTGTGTGTGTGTGTGTGTGTGTGTGTGTGTGTGTGTGTGTGTGTGTGTGTGTGTGTGTGTGTGTGTGTGTGTGTGTGTGTGTGTGAGGGAGAGAAGAGAGAGAGAGAGAGAGAGAGAGAGAGAGAGAGAGAGAGAGAGAGAGAGAGAGAGAGAGAGAGAGAGAGAGAGATTGAGTTAGGGGTGGGTTAGGGGGTGGGGGTGAGACAGATAAAGAGATTTAAAGAAGGTTTAAATTAGGATGTGACATATGAGACAAAGTGAATTTAATGCATAGTTTAGAAATAGACCAATATTAAAGATCTGAATGTATGAATATTTGCAAGAATAACACAGCTCTTCAGAATTCCACTCATCTTTTTTGCTTTTGTCTAACAGCTCACAGTCTCACAGGGCGACAGCTATGGCAACCGTTTCGTTTGTAGCCTGGTTGGTATCAGTGAGGCTCGGGCAGCGTGGAGCTGTTTAGAGTAACGTGGGTCGCCGTGAAAAAAATCCAAAGCATTCACAAAACATAATATACAGAAGCTTGGCATCGCCTAGCAAAAGAGCCTCTCTGTCTGCTCTCATCCCTGTTTGGAAGTGCTGACAAATAGGAAATCTGGAGCAAAAGTTGGGGACATGTGGCTCCTTCCAAAATACCAGCCCCCCTGTGATGAGAATAGTTGTTTGGTTTGCAAAAAGCAGAAAATCGAATCTGCCGCATATTTGGTCTGGTCTTTGGGCCGACACAAGCAATGTTTAGATTCGGTCTGTGATCAAAAGTCCATCGAAGCCGCAGCATATGGAAATAAACCACCTTTTATACGCCTGAACATCAATGGAAGAAATCTGGACTTCTCAGGTTAACGACCATACATTTGGTCAGACACAGTGTCTCACACTCCAGGAGAATGGCTACCATGGATCTTAAGACATGTGCTCTGATAAAACTATCACTCTCTATTTGGATTAGGACTTATTAACTGCTCCAATTATGGATTCAATTCTTTCTTCATTTTTATCAACAACAGATATTGCCACAACACAGCTTTATGGACACAAATAGGTTTTACATTTATAAGTATATCTCTGTTGGTGGTGAGAAAGAACTGAGACATTGAGAAACCATTCTTAAAAGGGAACGCATACTCATCAATTTAGTTCGATTCAATTCATTCCATTTTTTAATATAGCACATTTGATAGACATTGTCCCAAAGCAGCTTTACAGAATTAAATAGATTACAAATATAACTTTTACATTTATTAATCAGTCTATATAAGTTTAAGATTTTTAAGGTAATCCCTAAAGAGCAAGTGGTGATTATGGCAAGGAAAAACTACCTAAGATGCTATAAGGAAGAAACCTTGAGTGGAACCTGACCTACCAAACTCAGACTTTTTCATCATTGCTGAGGTTATTAACAGTCCACATTTAGGTGACGAACCATACTTGTATCCATTTAAACTCACCGTATACATGCCTCAACTGGAAAACAATAAAAAACAGGTAGAAATGCCAGTACTGTCAGCATACTCTCCAAATATGACTGTTCCTCCACCTCAGCTACATCATTCTAGTTCATATAAAGTTATATAAAAATAAATGTTGTAAGTAGTCTCATAATTAAGCAGCATTTAAGACTTCTGTTGAAGAAAAAGGAACTTCAAGCATTCACAAAGGGATCTTTCATGACGGTTGCCTTTCTTTGAAACGGTGGCGGTTGGAAGAGAGCTGCTCTTAGCATTTGGGCAAGAGGTAATTGGGATCACTCAGCTCATCTGATGCTGATAGTGGAGCGATGGGAAATTCTTGTCAGTGAGCCCTCTGTCAGGGGTTTCGCAAGCACCTTGGCAGCCTCCATACCCTCCACACGGGGGAAAAGTGAATGAGTCGCAGCATGCTCGCATAGCTGTCATTAAAGGAAAAGCATGTGTATAAGTGTGTTTTTTAAGAGAACATTATTACAAAATTAAACGTGAAACCTATGTATCCTAGATGAGATTTTCCAGTATTCAAGGTGAACAAACCTTTGACTCATACACTTGGGCCTGTGTTGGAATGTTGGGATTTGTGTTTGGGATGAATGTTATTAGAAAATATTTGCTCTGCATGAATTCAGCATGATTCACTTTACCTGTCATCGAACCTGCTAAACAAGGTTAAAATTCATCTACTTGTTATTTTTTTTTTTCAGTATGGTAACCCTAGTGCTTCATTTAACCTTAGTTAAAAAGTCAGTACTTATTAAGCATCAGATATTTTCCCCTCCATCCTCTGAGAATAATTATCCCCCCACCCAAATTATAGAGTGAGTTTAATACTCATAATAAATCAGGAGTTAGCATGTGTGCCAAAAGAAACAAGATATTATAGTGCCTTCTCTTTCAGACAATAAAAGTGAAATGACAAAATAATAGTCCTGGCTTTTCTTTTATGTCATATAATTGGCCTGTGTGCAGGAGGGTAAGATGGGGTAAACAGTTCAGTTTGGACAATAACAATATTAAGAAAATTCAAAGACATGTCTAAACCGATTAGCAGGAAATGAAATTAGCATAAAAAAATTTTTATTCTGTGCCTTAGTCTTAACATTTACATTTATAGTGTTTGGTACAGCCTTTTATTTAGATTTTACCTTAGTAACTAGTTGTGTGCTTGGAAATTATATTCTTTGGCCAGGGTTATTTTGCCCTAAAGATACTAACAAACAAACTAAAAGGGTTCTGCCAAGGGCTGGAAAAAAATTTAGAAAAACTAATACAACTACAAAGAGATGAGTAGGAAATGATTCCTTCAATTTTGGATTTACAGGAAAAAATGTGTTGAGGAACAGTGCAAATTAGAAAATCACAGGTTATCACAGGTCTTCATGTTTGGCATTTGTCTGCATTTTAAAGCTAATTTCAGACAGCTATAGGAAGCCAGAGATGGAAATACACCAGTGGTGTGAAAACTCAAAATAGAATATAATGTATATGGTAGGAATCTGCTCGCATTCAAAAACAACTGTGCAGAATAGACAGGCCAAAAACAACCTGTGGTAGATTTATATGGGATTTATATTCTTTTAGAAGAAATGAACACAATGAACTGCTCTTATTTTGAGAAGCTCTCTTGATTGTATATGCTATTTATATCTGCTGTATGAACAAAAGTATTGGGACACCCGACTCTTCAAGTTCAAGTTTCAAGTTTGAATTCAAGTTTATTTCTAAAGCGCTTTTCACAATGGACATTGGCTCAAAGCTTTATAAAACTTAGGAATTAAACAGAATGATGTGTGTTTATCCCTGATGAGCAGCCTGGGGCAACTGTGGCAAGGAAAAACTCCCTTATATGGTATAAGGAAGAAACCTTGAGAGGAACCAGACTCAAAATTGGAACCTATCCTCATTTGGGTGATATCAAAAGTGTGTTTAGTAAGAACCAGGAGCTACCTAGCAACTCATAAAATAGCTCAACATCTGAGATCATCATAGATCCAACACCAACTCCTCCATGCCAGAGCCTTTAAATGTTCAAAGATGTCCAATGTCCAAAATCTACATGAAGGTGGATCCAAATGGCGGCATGTGGTTCTCCCCTAAATTGTTGCCACATGTCAGAGGCACACAATTTGCAAAGGATGCTTTTAGATGCAGTTGGATGAAATTTTTACTTCACTTGAACCAAGAGACCCAAACCTGTTCCAGCATGACAATGCCCCTGTGCACTAAGCGAGTTCCATGAAGATACGGTTTACACGGGAAGGTCTTAAGTGCCTGCTATAGAGCTCTAACCTCAACACTACAGAACACTGTTGAAACGAATTGGAACGCTGACTGCACCTCAGGCCTCCTCATCTCACCTCACATCAGTACCTGACTTTACTAACACCCCTGTGGCCGAATGAGCACAAAACTCCACAAGCTCAATCCAAAACCTAGTGAGGGAAAAATGTAGAATGGGAATACGTGTGTGTGTGTGTGTGTGTGTGTGTGTGTGTGTGTGTGTGTGTGTGTGTGTGTGTGTGTGTGTGTGTGTGTGTGTGTGTGTGTGTGTGTGTGTGTCTTGGTATGACAGCCACACATAAATATTGGGATGTATGGCCATGGTACTAAATAAATCATACCATTCCCTATTTGTAAATGGAATTTAAAATATGTTTTACTTTTCCCAAAATATGTCTCATTGCCCAAGACAGGAAATCAAGTCTTTCCTAAACCACAGCCACAATGAAGTGAATATTATCAATTATTTCACAATGTTCATACTTCAGCAAGAGAAAATCACTGGAGCCAATCATGTTGTGTTTGGACAGAAATTTCATCCGTATGCTTAGTCATACTTTATTTCCTGGGGCTATAAGGTGGTCTGGCGAAAGGTATTTATGTATCCCCAATACAGTACATTAAACCAGCAGCAAAGTCATAGAATCCTGCTTAGAATTTACAGCTTATTTAAGAGTTAGTCATTATATATATAAGTAGAAAGCACTAGGCAGTTGTTTACAGATATCAAGTAGTCTTGATGCTGTAATTGCACTCGAATTCGAGTTCTCTCGACCTCGAGTTTTCTTATATTATAATATTTTGATTTTGTTCATGAAATATTCTGAGACTTTAGCATGTAAGACTAAGTGAGTCAGCTTAAATTTTGATCAATCACAAAAAAATTACTCACCTAACCCTGGGAGAAGTGGTCGCTCTGGGTTACTGTTCAGAGGGTTGGAGGTTTAAGCCCGTGTTGGGCCCTTGAGCAAGGCCCTTAACCCTTTCTGCTCCAGGTTTGCTATATTATCTCTGACCCCTGTTTTCTAACAAGCTGGGATATGTGAAGAAAGAATCTCACTGTGCCGGAATGTATATTTGACAAGTAAGTGACACTTTTTCTTTATATAATCACTCTGTCTAAGTGTCAAAGAATATGTCATATGTTGAATATTGAGGTGTAATTGTGTCCCTTCGTTGAAGTTAATAAAGATTGTTTAGTCTCTTTCATCGATTAAGTCTTGATTAAAGTGTGGTATGTGATGTGTGGAAAACGATAATTAAAAGTTTTTTGGGCAAACATGGCTCCCAAGCCTCACTCGATCTTTGCAGCAAGACACTCTAGGCAAGATTTGAAAAAATATCGTTTTGGTAAAAAAAAAAAAAAAAAAAAAAAAAAATGTAAAATTGTTTTTATTAAGTTGTCACAGTATATTATTGTATTTGGGTTTTCTTTTTCTGTTTGACAGAATTTAGCCACAGTGATATACAATACGGGTTTTCCAACCTGCCATGCACATGATGTTGTCTGTAGAAAATTAATACAGCACAGCTCACACTGATTTTCCCTGGGTGTTAATACTGGCAAACTTGCCCGCTAAAAAAAATGATCTGCAATCAGGCACAGTGTAAAGAAGAATGCAGGCTTTGTTTATAACTCGAATTCTGAAGAAATATGACACAGTTATCGTAGATGCTGCTTTTCGGGGTGTACACTTTTTTTAATGTAAGGAATTTAATTGAATGCACTCAGTAGTGTTATAGAAAATAATTAAATTCTCACATTCCACTGAACTCTCAAATTTTCTATGACAGCAGTTCTGATGTTTTAATAAGCATTAATGCACTTGCTCTATAGAAACAAAATACACAAGGAACAGTAAGGTGCATTCTATATAATACATTTTATGATAAAATAGATCTACGTAACTGTTGGGAAGGTGGAGCTTTTTTTCAGGAAATGTTCAATAGGCATTTTTGGAAGGAGTCTCCAGTGTCAGCACTTACAATAGATTATTAACAATTAATGATAGACACGTGCGTCCTAGGAATGTGCGATTCACATCGTGTTTGCAGTGATTCTATTCAGTGCTTGAATTGAGGGGGGATCCAGGACCCCACATAACACATTAGGGACCCCCATGACAAGTAAAAAATAGACTTAGGGAAAAAAAAATTATATGAAAATGTATGAATTACACAACAACTGGGGAACCCCCATAGAACTTGACCCAATTCGAGCACTGATTCTATTACTGTACCAATGCGTCTAATGCAACTGCACTATTTGAACACCAGAGGTCCTAATCTCCAGAACGCATTGAGTAAATTTGTACAGAGAGCTAGATGGGCTCGATAGCTTCAGATCACAATGATCAACACACGTTATAGTCCATTAGGGTAAACAACCACATTCTGAGTGATAAAAAAAAGAGCTCCAAGCTTGCGTTCAAATAATATCAGCCCTATGTCTCTGCAATCTACATTGTTCAAAATAGAGGTCATGGAAACCGGGCATTTTAGCCAACTTTGGAGCTCTATTCGCAGATAAACTGAGACCTCAGACACTTCTACTAATTCTGTTTTAATCAGTTTTTTCTCTGGTTTCAAGATTTAATTTAGTTTTATTCAATTTCTGAGAGAATTTATTAAACAGTATTAAAATGTATGAAGAATGAAAAGGCCTGTTGATTTGGTCCAGTGGCATAGTACCCCAGTTACTAAAAGCCACATGTCTGGAGTCAAAATTATGAGGAAAGAAAAAAAAAAAACAAGAAATACATACACAAATGAATAAATAGAGATATTTATAAGTGTCTTGTTTTTCACGTCAGTTCCCAAAAGGCAGTGAAAGGCTTTCGGACATCACACTGTGGTGCGTCCGGGTGGCTGGCCACAGTCAGCTTGGCAGAGCTGCTCCTACTCACCAAGGTATTTGAGGTAAACCAATGATTCAAAGACGTGTTGTTTTTACTTCACTGCACCAGGTTTGCTGTGTAATGTAACACTGGAGGATTTTAAAAGTTCAAGGAAAAAAAATCCACCAATATGTCAATAACTAGCATATTATTCGCACCAATTAAAGTTTTCTTTACTGGCACCTTCAATGGCATCCAACAGAATTTCTTTATAAATGTACACATCCATTTTTACTTCTTACTTATTGTGCTGTTAATCATCTAAAGAAAGCGATGCAGCAGCACTTTAGTCCTTTATTCTGTCCAGCTCTCTCAAATCTACACTTGTAAAATTCTACTCAAACAACTTACCGTCAACTGTCAAACTATTAACACCATCAATGCTAGCAATCTCAAAGATCACTAACTAGCTATGGCAAGTCTCTGCCGTGATGCCGATGACCCTGTTGTGTAGATGCAATGCTCAATTTTGTAAAACTGAGTCCAACATATTCAACATTTGCTGTCTCTAGTATTTCTAAATTGGATTTCGAGACTAAACGTTGGAAAGAAGCTCTTGTACTTTTGTTTCCTCGGAGCAAACAAAAATGGCTGATGTTTTCCTAATAAACACCATTACACTGCACTGTGGAATGACACTGTGGCGTCAGAATGTCAAAAAACACACACATTTCCACATGAATAACCCCCTAAAAAACCAGGCTAGCCAAATTAGCACTAGATTTGCTAATCACATTACATACAGGTCAATACAGTTTTGGAAACATATTTTAGACATGTTTTTCTTTAAAGATACATAAACAGTGGTGGACGAACTACACAAACCATGTGCTTGAGTTAAAATAGAGATACACTGGGTAAAATATTACTCCAGTAAAAGTTAAAGTTCTCTTTAAATTTTACTTAAAAGTTTCACGAGAGTAAAAAATACAAAAGTATTTTACTTAAGTATCCAAAGTACTATGATTTATTATGGATATAATGTCCCTGGAATCATCTTTATCATTAGAGTCTTTGCTTAATCAACAGTTTATGTGAAAAAATGTGTTACTCTCAGCACACCAATCTATTAATAGAATGATGTTAATGTGTCAAACACTGATTGTTGTGGCAATTTAGAGTCAGGAGTTTCTACCATTATTTATTCCTCTCAAAATGTTCTGCTGTTGAACTTTAGCTGAACTGTATGTTGGTGATAAATAGATGCCACCAAGCACCAAAAACAAGTTGAAAACGGACCAGTTAAGTTTTTTCCACTCATAAATAAAAAAGGAACGAGTGATAAAAGTACAGATATGCGTAAAATCTACATAAGAACAGTAAGGAATTGCATTTACTTCATTACCGTCCACCACTGTGCAAGTTTTCAGCATCACACGTTTCATTTGAAGCCAAATTTATACACAAAATTACCCAAAAATCAACTTTCAGGCTACAGTACAAAATGGTGTTTTTATTCACATTATTTATTATCGCTCATGTATTGACATCCTAATACTCACATAAATACTTTAAACAAACAGTATTTGTACTCATATATTTGTCTGCTATAAATGAATCGGCTTCGCTTTTCCACAGCAAGCACAAAACAATAAAAGAGTGCAGGGGGAATCTCTCGCATGTCTGATTTGTCACAGAGGCACCCCTTCCCAAGTGCCTGCATACATTCCAAGGACCCTCGCTCAAATCTGGAAGTGTTTTTTTTTTCATGCGGTCATAACGAATAAACAGAGTCGAATCATTGCTTTTTATGGTGCGCTCGATCGCCTCCAGGTTTTTGCCCTTTTGCAAGTTGGCAAACGTGTTTATTATGAGCACATCCCATGATTAATTTTCCAAGCGCAGGGTGTTATGGTGCGTTATCTATCGCTGTGATGGTGCGAAATCAACAAAGCAGAGGTGTGTACATTTCCACGTTATAATGAAAACACAATCCCAGGTTCAGTGAGTCCATAGTCCATAGCCAGCGTCTTTGCTTTCATGCAAATTCGCATAACAGTCAACTTTTTTCACACAATGAATCCGTATCATTGTCCATTTTCGGAGCAATTTTTTTATATATAGTATTGTATACATCTACTGCAGATTATATATGTATCACAAAATAAATTCTGTTCAATATCACATATTATATCACATAAACACTCAATAAGGGACCAAAAAAAAAATATTTCCTTGCATGTGAAAATACTCCTGATTTATTTGAGCATGCTTACAGCTGAATAAGAAGTCCATGTTTTCTTTTCATTCCAGGCCGTGATAAGAATCGCATCCGACTGTTTGTTTTTTTTCACGGCGGCGTAAAAAAAAAAAAACAGATGTGCCACAGTCAGCGCAGTGGTTCAGTCGTCTCATACTGAAGCATTTGCAGAGCAGTTAGCTGCCTCTGGCTGTCCACTATTGGATTCAGTGTTTGATGGCAGTCCAAAAGAAAGCAGTCTTAGGTAGAAGGGATTGAAAACGAAAAAAGGAGGCTATACCCCCAACAGCATGCCCATGAAATCAGAACCGTTCTGTATCGTGATGGAAGCTCCTGCTGCGTTGTCTACGAATATCGAGGTGTACTGTCCGGCCTGAGGAGAAACACGCAATGAGGCCACAAAATCATTGACGAGTCATTCATACATCACTCACTAATGTATGTGTTGGTCTTCAATGCTCACCTGGAGCTCCAGCAATCCGTGAACATACACTGTAAAGATCTTGCTGTTGCTTTCCAAGCCGACGATCATCTCCAAAGACCTGCACGAACAAGACAGTGCGTTAAAGAAGCTGTACGTATATATGAAAATACGAAAAATGGTGAAAAAAAAATGCTGTTTATAGGAAAATATTCAATGACTGGGTGCTGCAATGTCACCTGATGCAATTACAATTACTGCGACCACCACGAAGTTATTTCTTCGAATTGTTTTTTCAAAAACAGCACTGAAATAATGTTTTATCTCACTTATATGCTTTTATCAAATTAATTAAAGAAACATACTGACAACAAGCTCTAACCCTGAAGACTCCTTAGCTAACAATTTACTATATTAAAGACGAAATGATTTTCTTTTGTTAAATTTGAAAATAATTTGTGAATAAATAAAAAAAAATCATTTATTATTAATATTCAATTTTGCGGAAGTCCATTTAAAGTGCAATTAAATAACCCTATTTAAATGGACTAATAAATAGTCCATTTAAATAACATTATAGAACCAGCACAAGATGCTTGAATTTGGAACTACAGCAAGAGCTGCTGTGAAAGAAAAGTAATAATAACAGTAATAATGCCAGTGCTGTTAAATTCTCAAATCTGATTGGTCAGAAGCTCATTCTGGCTGGACAAATGCATGAAATCTTTTTATGAAGGCCCCCTTAAAAGCTTTAACTCCAACCAAGTGTTTGTGATCTTGGCAGATGTTCCATCTGACTGGAAAATCAGAATTGACATTTCGACATTTCTTTGGGCAGTCTGAAGATTCGCATCGCATTGCCGCATCCACCCTGCACCCTGCCTTCACCCCCTTCCCCAGCTCTCCGAAAGAAAATGAAGAATTTGTCACGGTGAATGAATCTCGCTGGTCGTATCTTTAGAAACTGCCTTCTCGCTGAGCTTCACCTCACATTCTCGGCATATCCTAGCAATTGTTCCTGGTTGCGAACTGAGCTGGAAAAACCTGGCTCTGCCTCTCCAAAGTGTGTCCAAAATTTTTTACGATTTTGGTCCCCTTTTAGATTGCAATCTATCATCTCAAGTTTCTTTTGCAAACTCTTTTTTTTCAACTGGTGTCTTTTGCATAACATAATAAAAGAAGGACAAAAAAAAAACTTTAAGTAAATAATCTTTTAGCACCCAGGTCAAATTTTTGCAAACACATAACCAACACCCCCTTACTACAAGAAACAACTAAGTCAAAGGTGCTATCCAACCAGGTCAAAGGTTACCAAGGTTACAGGACCAGGCTAAAAGTCTAAAAACATTTCAGGGGGGTTTGTTGTTTTTTTTGCACTGCTTTAACACAGGAAATGCCTTGCTGCTTCCACACAGGCCGGAAAACAGACAACATCATTTACAGCTTGTAAATTTTGGCTCAAGACAAACTGGTGTCCTACGAATAATCAGGTTTATGAACCATCATCTTTTTTTTTTTTTGTAACTAGAGTAACAGCAACAAACAACTAATTACTGCAGCCTTAAGGGATTTGCCTGGATCTGCTTTCTTACTCTTCCCCTCGGTGTCTTTTCTTCTTAAGCTAAAATCATTTTCTCATTTGATTTCTTGAAGAGGACTTTTACGACATGCGTTCACTTGCCCAAACCACTTAAACAAGAACCACATGGTTTTAATTCCAAGAAGAGCCCAAAGAAAAATACAAATTTTCATCACCAATGATGTATTCCTCCAAGCCGGGGTCATGCATGAATTTATGAAGATGTGGATACGGTCTGTGGAAACGGAGTCAAAATCAGGCGTTTGGCTGTAATAAATACATGTGGGGAAATTATACAGGCGACTGACTTTCTTACCAAAATTGCTGTTATAAGCAAAGATGTCTCCCACATGGGCTTGTTAACAGAGTTGACATTGTCTGACAACAGACGCAGCCGAAAACCACCGAAACTAACCATGGGGCCAAGAGAGTCACACAGAACGCGATATACAATTATACGTATCAGATTTTTTGAGTTTCTGCATCGTAAAGCGGTCCGTAAAGTGCAGCGACATGCTGCTACTTAGAAACGGTGGAATAACGGAATAATACACAACGGCATGAACAACACAGCAGAGTCACACTGCTCGTTTTCATTCCACATCGGTTGGAATAGAATACAGACCTCCCTGAGAAATGCATTACTTCATTCACATGAATGGAGCTGCATCTCCAAATAGATAGACTTGATAAGTGCATTCTGTCTAAACCTATTGGACTACATGACTTCCCAGACTGACTGTTTAATCAACACTGAACAGCCTTTTTTCAGCAGCTAACTATCTGCTTTTGCTGCTAATGCACTGCTCCTGTAGATCAAGACCCACCTCCTAATAGGTGAAGTGCTGAGGAAGACATACATTGTTATTTGGACGATTATAAATATGCATATGAATGGAATAGACGATAAAAAAAAAAAAAAAATTCCAAAAAACATTATACTAAGCTCTTGAGAAACTTATATATGTAGTAAGGAGGAGAGCTTTTCTATTTTATAATTCTTTATTATTATCTTTGAAAAATTTATAAAATACAGCATATTTAAATGTGAAATCTATTATGAGGAATACATGCCACTGCCATGTGTGTATATATTTCTATGGTGTTTACGTGTTCTATATTTTATTCCCATTTTGACTAACACTATGAATTGTGTGAAATATATATACTGTGTATATACAGTGAGGAAAATAAGTATTTGAACACCCTGCTATTTTGCAAGTTCTCCCAATTAGAAATCATGGAGGGTCTGAAATTGTCATCGTAGGTGCATGTCCACTCTGAGAGACATAATCTAAAAAAAAAATCCAGAAATCACATTATATGATTTTTAAACTATTTATTTGTATGATACAGCTGCAAATAAGTATTTGAACACCTGAGAAAGTCAATGTTAATATTTGGTACAGGAGCCTTTGTTTGCAATTACAGAGGTCAAACGTTTCCTGTAGTTTTTCACCAGGTTTGCACACACTGCAGGAGGGATTTTGGCCCACTCCTCCACACAGATCTTCTCTAGATCAGTCAGGTTTCTGGCCTGTCGTTGAGAAACACGGAGTTTGAGCTCCCTCCGAAGATTCTCTATTGGGTTTAGGTCTGGAGACTGGCTAGGCCACGCCAGAACCTTGATATGCTTCTTACAGAGCCACTCCTTGGTTATCCTGGCTGTGTGCTTCAGGTCATTGTCATGTTGGAAGACCCAGCCTCGACCCATCTTCAATGCTCTAACTGAGGGAAGGAGGTTGTTCCCAAAAATCTCGCAATACATGACCCCGGTCATCCTCTCCTTAATACAGTGCAGTCGCCCTGTCCCATGTGCAGAAAAACACCCCCAAAGCATGATGCTACCACCCCCATGCTTCACAGTAGGGATGGTGTTCTTGGGATGGTACTCATCATTCTTCTTCCTCCAAACACGTTTAGTGGAATTATGACCCAAAAGTTCTATTTTGGTCTCATCTGACCACATGACTTTCTCCCATGACTCCTCTGGATCATCCAAATGGTCATTGGCAAACTTAAGACGTTCCTGGACATGTGTTGGTTTAAGCAGGGGAACCTTCCGTGCAATGCATGATTTCAAACCATGATGTCTTAGTGTATTACCAACAGTAACCTTGGAAACGGTGGTCCCAGCTCTTTTCAGGTCATTGACCAGCTTCTCCCGTGTAGTTCTGGGCTGATTTCTCACCTTCCTTATGATCATTGAGACCCCACGAGGTGAGATCTTGCATGGAGCCCCAGTCCGAGGGAGATTGACAGTCATGTTTAGCTTCTTCCATTTTCTAATGATTGCTCCAACAGTGGATCTTTTTTCACCAACTTCCAGCTGATAGACAGGTGTTCAAATACTTATTTGCAGCTGTATCATACAAATAAATAGTTAAAAAAATCATATATTGTGATTTCTGCATTTTTTTTTTTTAGATTATGTCTCTCACAGTGGACATGTACCTACGATGACAATTTCAGACCCCTCCATGATTTCTAAGTGGGAAAACTTGCAAAATAGCAGGGTGTTCAAATACTTATTTTCCTCACTGTATATATATATATATATATATATATATATTTATATATATATAAAAGAAAGAAAATACGTTGTGAATAAATGTGTTGCATTGAAGGTTTTAATTTCGCCTTTTTATATTTATTTATAGTTTCAATAAAAATGCCCAAACACAAATGCACACTGCATTAATCGCTCATTAATCAAATTTGTGCTGTTAAAATGAATGTGTCAAAGTCCTCTGATTTCCTCTATAGAAGTTGCCACTCCCAATCCCATTCAAGTGACCACTCTAAGAACTTAGCAGTGAGGGGAATTGAACACATGACCTCCTAATCATACATCCAACATCTTAACCGCTGATTTACCCCTTCCCTATAGAACATCTTTAATAATGATTATCTGTTATTTCTATCACTGTAAAATAAAATCATGGACCCCTTGGCTATGCTTTGAAGACTCTTGCATTAGTAGACACTCACGTGTATCGATGGCACAGCGACTCGATGCAGATCAGGACTCTCACATTGTCTCTGGCTCTGAGTTGGTTTTTAATCTTTTTCACCTCACTGTGGTCTGTGAAGAAAACACACAATGAGCTTCACTCCTGAATCTAAACAACAGGCAAACTGAAGGGAAAAAAATTAAGCAATCTGAGGCCTAAAGCCTGCAATGTCATCAGTGGTATAAACATTAAGGTATTGGCATGGTACTGACAGGAAGTTCAAGAGTACTGAGGGAAAATTGTGTACGGTACCACAAAGAGACAAAGTCAATCTCAGTAGTCCAGTATGGCCCTGATTGTGGACTGAGGCAATAGAGAATTTGTCACGAGATGCTGAAGATTTAACCTAGTCTTGAGAAATAATGGCTGACGCAGAAGAATTTACTCAGTGAGAATCCTCTTTTGGAACAGGAAGTTCCTTCTGTAGTTATTCCTTTGACAATATTGTTATTGCATTAGACACATACTTATTGGTGCCCATGCAGTTTAGAATGAAAATAATTCTTATTAATATATTAGATATATAAAATATATCTAATTAATCTCATGTCATGCACAGGATGAGTGCATTCTTCCATGACACACATATTCACTGCAAAGTGAACCGTATTTCAACACATTCCGATTTTTTTTTTTACTGTTTACTGGTTTGGTTACAGCTCACTTTCCTTCATACAGAATATTTAAAGACAGATTGTGGCCCATGAATAAGAGAAAGAAAAACAATTAAATTATTACATTTAAAATGATAGAAACCAAAGGTTTAAAATCTTATTTTAAACTTTAAATGAGCATTTATTTTATAAAATGCTTGATGAAGTATATTCTGAGGGTTCTGTATATTAAATGAAAAGCTAAATATATACAAAAAACTATATAACACAGCCCTGATATAAGTATACATTCATATTTCCATCACTGCACCTTGGTATAATAGTCATACGCATGCCCTAAAGAGAACAACACGTAATCTGGAGAGAAAATGGAGGAAAACTAAATTGGAGGTATTTAGAATTGCGTATAAAGACAGTATGCTTAGCTACAGACAGGCGCTAAAAGCTGCTAGAGCTAAACACCTGAGCAAACTCATAGAAAATAACAAAAACAACCCCAGGTTCCTTTTCAGTACAGTCGCTAAATTAACAACAAATCAGGGATCTGAAAAATGTGTTCCATCACAGTTTAGTAGTGAAGACTTTATGAATTTCTTCACTGAAAAAATAGATACCATTCGAAAAACAATTGTGGCAGTTCAACCTCTGACAGCATCTCCCGACACAATCGTACTTACAACCCCACAACTACACTGTTTTACATGTATAGGACAGGAAGAGCTGTATGATGCTATTATGAAAGCTAAATCAACAACATGTCAGTTAGATCCAATTCCCACTAAACTACTGAAGGAAGTGTTATATACAGCTGGTGAGCCTCTTTTAAATATTATTAACTCCTCACTATCGTTAGGTCATGTCCCTAAATCCCTCAAGTTAGCAGTTATTAAGCCCCTCATTAAAAAACCTAATCTGGATCCAAGCACGCTATCGAATTACAGACCAATTTCAAATCTCCCATTAATGTCTAAGATTTTAGAAAAGATTGTCGCTGCCCAGCTATGTAACCACTTGCAGGAGAACAATATCTTTGAAGAGTTTCAGTCAGGTTTTAGGCCCCATCATGGCACAGAAACTGCTCTAGTTAAAATCACTAACGACCTGTTTTTAGCTTCAGACCAAGGCTACATCTCCCTATTAGTTTTACTAGATCTTAGTGCTGCGTTCGACACTATAGATCATGATCTTCTCCTCGATCGCTTACAGAATTACATCGGTATTCAGGGACAGGCATTAAGCTGGTTTAAATCCTACCTGTCCAATCGTTACCATTTCGTAGATTTAAATGGAGAGCTATCCAGGATAATGCTAGTAAATTATGGCGTGCCACAAGGGTCAGTTCTGGGACCCCTGCTTTTTACAATATACATGCTTCCATTAGGAAATATTATTAGAAGGCATGGAATTAGCTTCCATTGTTATGCTGATGATACCCAGCTATATATTTCATCCAAACCAGGCGATACAGCTCAATTAGCTCGCATAACTGAGTGTGTTGAAGAAATAAGAGATTGGATGACCCATAACTTTCTGCTATTAAATTCTGATAAAACGGAGATTTTGCTCATCGGCCCAAAAAATAGTACACAGAAGCTCCAGCATCTCAGCCTGCATTTAGACGGTTGTTCTGTAACTACTAGTTCAACGGTAAAAGACCTTGGAGTTATTTTAGACAGCAACTTATCTTTTAAAAATCACATCAATCAAGTTACAAAAACAGCCTTCTTTCACCTTAGAAATATTTCTAAGCTAAGAAATATGTTATCTATATCTGATGCAGAGAAGCTCGTCCATGCGTTTATGACCTCTAGAATAGACTACTGTAATGCATTACTAGGTGGATGTCCTGCATCATTAATAAACAAGCTTCAGTTAGTTCAGAATGCCGCAGCAAGAGTTCTTACTAGGTCAAGAAAATACGATCATATAACCCCAATCTTATCGTCCCTACATTGGCTTCCTATTAAGTTTCGAATAGACTACAAACTACTGCTACTCACTTATAAAGCACTAAATGGTTTGGCTCCCATGTATCTATCCAGTCTCTTAACACGCTACAATCCGTCACGCTCCCTGAGATCTCAAAACTCTGGGCTTCTAGTAGTTCCTAGAATAGCAAAGTCCACTAAAGGCGGTAGAGCATTTTCACATTTAGCTCCTAAACTCTGGAATAGTCTTCCTGACAGTGTTCGGGGTTCAGATACACTCTCCCAGTTTAAGTGCAGATTAAAAACATATCTTTTTAGCAAAGCCTACACGTAACACACATCACACACATCACATCATAACCTTGTGCTCCAGAACATCTGATCACATGCACATTATCAACTTGTGCTGTTAATATCATGAACAGCAGCTACGCTAATTCCTCTCCACTGCTTCTCTTTCTCTCCCCATCCCGAGGCATCCTGAGGTTTGGCCAGCTCCAGTCACGTCCCACCTCGTGAAGATTATGGACCTATGGATGATCATGGAGAAGTAGATGCCGAGTGTTTAAAGGCCCTGGCATGGAGAAGCTGATGCTGGATCTATGATGATCACAAATTGTTCTGTATTGTTGAAAGATTTATGACCAAACTTTTGATGTCACCCATATGAGGATGGGTTCCCCTTTGAGTCTGGTTCCTCTCAAGGTTTCTTCCTCATATCATCTAAGGGAGTTTTTCCTTGCCACTGTCGCCACGGCTTGCTCATCAGGGACAAACGCACACCATTCACCTTCACTGTTGTTTTCTGTAAAGCTGCTTTGAGACAATGTCTGTTGTGAAAAGCGCTATACAAATAAACTTGACTTGACTTGACTTGACTTAAAAATAAGACTCATATCTACATTCTTACTTGAGTTACATCAGAAATTTAAAATCACTGGTTATTAGATTAGACAATTAGAACCCATTTGTTGTTATAATAACCTCCACATTTCTGGGAATATGTTCCATGTAAAGTCAGGTACCGATGTAGTTGAAGTGAGTAGGCCTGGAGAACAGACAGTGTTCCAGTTCATTCCAAAGGTGTTCAATAGGGTTGAGGTCAAACTGGTATAGCAGGCCAGTCAAGAGATTCCAATCCAACTGATGTAAAGCACATCTTTTTGGAGCTGGATTTGTGCACAAGAGCATCATCAAGCCAGAACAGTGTAGTAGTGATGGGGAAGTTGAAGGTTATGTCCTTTCCCAAGATGTCCTATACAATTGTGTACCTCAATCTTTGTCGTAACAGTTAGGGAATATACTACATTTGGGTGCCCTAATACTTTTGCCCATACAGTGTACTTGAGTTTGATTTTCTGCAAACGGTAACAGAAAATAGCTTATTCTATGAAATTTCTCACAAAAGAAGAGCCATCCTTAGGGAAGATTTCTACAGACTGCACTCCCCATTAGTGCTTCATTATGTCTATTGTTAAAAGAAAGAACCAGACATTTTAGAACAGCCTGACAGCATGATTGGAGTTGCGTTGATCTATTGTTTGCTCTCAACAATTCTGTATCTAATGGATACACGGAACTATTTCCAAGCATGAAAAAAACAAGATTTATGGGATTGTCTTACCAATATGGACGTTGGCAGAGAACTGATAAATTCCTGTGATGGGTGCTGTAAATCGTCCAGTGGACTGATCCATCCCCGTCCCTCTGAGAAAGGCACCTTTGGCAGGGGGCTGTAGGTAAGAGGCAAGTGAGAATTTCTGAGCACAGCAACCATCGTCAGACACCAAACTACCAGCTTCTCTGTCGCATCTCCGACATAAAACCTTCAAGCCTTCAAGATCCCTGCAGAGATAATGTTTGTGAGTAGCTTTTAAGTAGCCTTCCAAAGGATTTAAGATGTTTTAAGAAGGCTTGTTTTTTTTCTAAAGTTTAATACACTAGCAATTTAGCAAACCCACATACTGTTACGAAAGAAATCGGGTTTGGGAGCACAGAGAAGTTAAAGGTTTTGAAATATTTAGGATTCTGCCAAGATGCTTCCAGTTCTGTTTTTAATTATCACTGTACGGGACCAGGTCATGCCAGGCCGCGTTATTCCGTATTACGCTGATCAGAATGATTTTGTTCTCGAGTAAAAGCCTTTTTCTGACAAAGGAAGCTAAAATAACAGCAGTTAACTGAGCGTTTATCAGCATAAGTGTTCTGTCATTCTTTTCTGGCATGAAATAATTATTTACAACGTATTCTCAAAATAAAATATGGCTGAGATTGATTGTCCCGAGAAAGCTTTAAAAATCACTCATTTTTATGCACAATTTATACAACGTTCCAGCTGAGCGCACATTCTGTTACTGGTAAGAAATCATGCACCTTTAATCTTTGATGCTGGTTTAGTAGTAGGATGCTTGGCATCACAAGCCTTTTTGGGGAATCTTGTCTAGATTCATCAAAGCCCTATTTTTTCCATTCCTGGTGCACAGGCCACTTCACAAATCACATCTTTTTTTTCCCCTTCCTGCCTCTCCTTATATGCCAGCGTCTCAATTTCCCCATGCCAGTCACGTCAGAATGTCACAACACATAGCTCTTCCCTGAAGCAGTGTGCTGTTTCAAACAGCATCTACTGTTTTTTTTTTTTATCCCTCCCTGGTCCAAGTCCCAAACAGTGTACCTTTTTGTACAGTGCCAAGAAAGCAATGTGGCACATTTAAAAAAGAAGATATTTTTCAGCAGGGGCACTGTAAGTGGCTCAGATCTTGGTTCTGCCCGGAAGATTGGCTAATCCTGGGCATCTCATCATTACTGTCCAGATGATGAGAGCTAATCACACTAAGACATGGCTTCAAAATGTGGGGCGTTGGTCACACTTTATTCTTACAGGTTACTCTTATAGTTCCTTGCCTAAATATTCACCCTTTTTCTATTGCATTGGAATAGACAGGAACTTATAACTACTTAATCACATATTAATGCCATGAATATATATATTTACTACAAATTACAATTTACTATATATATATATATATATATATATATATATATATATATATATATATATATATATATATATATATATATATATATATATATATATAGTAAATTGGTTTTACAACAGGACAATGATAATCCAGACCTCACAATGGCTAGTTATGGATTACTGCCAAGAAGAAAATTATAATTGTGTTACAGAGGGGATTCCTGATTTCAAGGTGCTGGCAAAAGCAGGGTAGGTAGACCCCATATAACCAATTATTTGATTTTATTGTAAGCCAACTATTTGCACCAGCATTAGTTTAGAAGATTTACAGGAATGTGAGGTAAAACTTTATCCAGTCATGACCTTTTTATTCGAAACATAAAATCATTTTAAAGGAAAACCTGGATCAATATTGAAATGGGTTTCAAAGACTGGATAAAGTACAATTTGTGCAAAAAACAAGCAGCAAAAAACAAGCCTGCATTCATACTAATGTGTGATGTGTAAATTGTGTACTTTATTATTACATTATCTGGCAATTTGACACGTTTTTTTTTACGCTGGATGCCCTTCCTAACGCAACCCTCCCCAATTTATCCGGGCTTGGGACCGGCACTAAGAGTGGCTGGGGATGGTTCCCTGACCGGGGATCGAACCCGGGTCGCAGCGGTGAGAGCGCTGCAGCTTAACCACTAGACCACCAGGGGACCTTTTTTTTTATTTTTTTATTATTACATTATCTACTTTACTTCTCTCTCTCTCTCTCTCTCTCTCTCTCTCTCTCTCTCTCTCTCTATCTCTCACGATTGTTTTGCTTATTATGCTTTCTGCACGTAAACGGCAGGCTTATAAAACATAAGGCAGCCCATGATTTTTACCCCAGCCCACCTGCTTTTATTTTTATTCATATGTGCCTTTCATGGCATTAAAGAATAGAGTAAAATTAAGATATTATTGCAAGTGATTAAAGCTCTTGTGGTGAGGCAATGCACATAGGGCGAAGATAAGCCATAAACCAAAGGATGCAGCAAGAAAAACAGACAGAGTGAGGATGAATGTTGGAAAAACACTACAGCCTATCTATAAGAGTCACTGCTAATATTATCATTAGCAGCCTCACCTTTATACATGCGTGCTAGGCAAGCACAAAGTAGATGGATTCTTCAGACAATGCTGATGAACTATTGCAGAGAAAAACGACCGCACTTATTATTTACCCAGGGCTGCACGTCGCCTCCCCGAAATATCCGTCTTTTTAAAAGCTTTTCATCAATTATAACTAATACTTTCACCAGGGAGTGGATTTTTATAACACTTACTGTCTGGAAGTTCTGCAGCTCAGCCAGAGTCTTCTTCTCGACCACGACAGGCCCTTTGAGCTTACAGTGGAAGGCCTCTTCAATCCTGCGGTACGATGCCATACCTTCCAGGGCTAGTAAAGTTGTGGGCAGCTGGCTGTGCCCACTCGCTTTGTCCCCCAAAGCTCTTCTCTCCGTAGCTTCTGAAAGAACACAACAGAGAAAAAAACACAGGACATTTCAGACATGACCGTAACACCAAAATAAAAACCTAATAGTATTGACTTAGCTATCTTCATTAGTTCAGCTTCATCTTTTTTAGCTATCTAGATAGATTTCCAGATACAAACTAAACCAGTGAGAGTAAAACTCACTTTTGTACAATATGTGTAACTTTTTTTTATGTTGTTTTAGCTGTGCTAGCTTCACAATAATGTCGGTTTTGGAAGCTAGCTTTTTTATCAAGTAGAAATGTGGCAAAATTAGCTAGCTCGCTAGATTTCCAGATACAAACTGACCAATGAAGTAGCTATTATGGCATACCCCGTACAAGCATGTACATATTTTTGCAATAAATAATCTACAAATGATGAAAATGTCACTGATTGCTTTCCGTCAGTTTGAAAAAGCCTTTGATAACTTTTGTAAAGCAAATAGCTCGATGAACAGATCCAAGGTCTTCCACATGTGCTAATGGAAACCTGCTTGAAACCTAATCTAGTGTATATTTGGTTATTAATGTGTGAAGGTAACTGTACAAACCCTGAAAGCCTTAGACTGTTTGTGTGCACTAGATTGTCTACAACACTCAATACATCAGTCTTTTCAAAAAGCATATGGTTAACATACATTCATTTTAACAGCCTTATTTCTGTATCATGAAAAGCTCCTTATGTATAATAAACGCAGGTTCTCTGACTTTCTTCTTTTTTTTTTGCACAAGTTAAGATCTTCGACAGTGGCTTTTGTGAAGCCGGTTTGCGAAAGCGTGAAAGTGAAGGCGCCCGAGAAACCGCAGCCGTGTCTATGGCGTCGCTCAGCACATCAGACTTTTTCACTCATCTGGTAAGCATGTGCAGAGTTTTAACAGCACTATGTCTTCCCCTAGTCCATTCGCAGGTGTTAAGATTTCTCACACATGCCGACAGTTTGGTTTTAATATGTGTGTGTGTGTGTGTGTGTATGTATATATATATATATATATATATATATATATATATATATATATATGTGTGTGTGTGTGTGTGTGTGTGTGTGTGTGTGTGTGTGTGTGTGTGTGTGTGTATGTGTGTGTGTGTGTGTGTGTGTTTATGAGGGCTCACCTTTGATCATTTCTTTAAACTCCTTCAGCAAAACCTCTTGAGTGACCTCTGCACCAGGGGCCCCTGGTGGGCCCTGGGGTCCTGGAGGGCCGGGAGGTCCTTGAGGTCCCGGCTGAAACATGAAGCATACTTTTAATCTCTTACTTTGACGTCATAAGACATGTCACAGCACGACACAATATATGATGTACAATGTTTATGTACTAAAAGCCCTACAGCCAAAACAAGTGTTCAGTCAAAGAGTTGCCTAATAGGATAGAAATGTAGAAATTATATCATTGATGGGTGACAAGAGTATGAATTGAGATTACCAGGGGTCGCTTCCTTTTACGGCACTTGGCTGGAAAGTTGCCAACCGGCCTCTTTACGAAATCCATCCATGATCCATGTGGGTCTACTCTTTGGCTTTCTGTGACCTGAATAATCAGAATTAAATACATATAGAAATATAAATTTTATTTTGTATCATGTAAGTGTCAGTGTATTTGATTGTAGAGTTGGCTTTTCCATACACATATCATTGATCACTCTCCCTGGGTTCACACATTTTCTTCAATAAACCTTGGAGGACTGCACTAATTATGTGATTTATCAGACATGTTAAACCAGAATCATTCTCCACTTGGCATCAAGTGCAGTGTATTGTCACTAAATCCAATGAGTCATAATTTCTGCTTAAAACCCATCACTGAAAAATCTTGCCTAAAGATACTATTAAATGGTGCTAGGTAGGTTTCTCTCTCTTTCTTTCTCTCTCTCTCTCTCTCTCTCTCTCTCTCTCTCTCTCTCTCTCTTTCTTTCTCTCTCTCTCTCTCTCTCTCTCTTTATATTTTCTTTTTGTTTTTCCATCAAAGTGAAGGTTACCTCATACCAAGTATGATCACATTCCAGGATATTGCTCAGGTGATGCATCAGATCTTACTGAACTTACCTTTTACAAGAATCTCCACATTGGTGTCCCAATGGAAATAAGCTTTCTCATCTTTAAAGCTTATCTGAACCCTTCCTCAGCATGAGCCTGTCTGCTCACACTGTGCTTATCAAATAAGCAATCTTGTCGAATCTGATATAATGCACACATCTTGCCAATAACTTGAGCAATCTAAATCGCAACATGGACCAAGTTTTTGAATATTTCATGAATCACAAATTGACATGTTTTGGACATATCTCCAAATGTGCTTAGAATTTTGCCTAGCAGCGTTTTTATTGCAGGCTGATTAAGTTGTGATATAAAAAAAAAATCACAATTTAGTATTCAAGCAAGATGCTAATCACCTGTGATGCACTTTAGTTCTTCATAGTTCATCTCATATGAGTCTTATATGCTTATTTAGAACATTCTTTCATTATTGTAGTACATTTCGTACACATTTGTACATGTGACAGTGTAACAGTATTTTTTTAAATAATAAATAAATCTTTACAGACAACCCTAGATAACTGTCAAAATGGACCAGCTTCCTGTGGATAGTCTACATCCCAGGCACCAAATGCATAGTCAGAAGCAGCAATGTCTAAGACAGATGAAGAACCCTGGTCTGGTATTTTCATCCTTCAAAGGAAACAGCATGATAATGATAATTGTAATGAGCTATCAATTACATGAGTCAAAACCATCTAAAATATGGATTTTTCACATAATAGATGTTTTGCTAGTTGAGGTAGCTAGGCTAGCTAGCCGTATAAAAGCTTTGCATTAAACATGTCACTTTGCTATTTTAAAGATGTCACTTTTTTTAACAGCAATTACCAGTTGTGTTTAATATATCTAATGCTACTATAGTGACACTGAAGTTAAAGTGTGAAAAACGTCAATGATGTGTAGTTGCTGGACGTTTGGTTGCAGATTCAAATAAGCAACTCAATCGTCCGACCGCTCGAAAAAAGTGGCACCACAACCAAATCCAAAGAACTATCCAAGTAAATAGTCCATCCACCTTGATGCTAATAACTGGTTAAAAAAGTGAAGCAAAATTCATTACTTTTAAAATGTCATGTGACTGCGGTGGAGATGAAAGCGAAGATACTGCAGAGCCTTAAAGGCAAGGTGTCAGAAACTGGAATTTGTTTCGCTTTGGCAGCCTGACATGGATCACTTATCTGTTAAACTAACATGCCATTTTTCTTCACAGAAAGACTTGTGCAATGACAAAGTACCCTTGTTCTTTTTTGTAATCTCAAACATTCAGGAATGAAAGGGGCTTGTATTTTGGTTTTGGTTGAGCAAGGTTTTGGTTCTCGTTCTCCCTTTCCCCGCTCTCTCTCTCTCTCTCTCTCTCTCTCTCTCTCTCTCTCTCTCTCTCTTTTGTCTTTCTTTTGACAGCAGACAAAATAAACAACTTAACTAGCACACAGTCTTCTTGCGTGTTGGATGTCTTTGTGTTTGTGCTGTGCCTCAGGAGCCCTGAGACATGTAAAAGACAGACAGGCTCAGTCAATTGTAAATATATTGTTAAGGCTGAGAGTAATCCTTCAGATCCTTCCCACAAAGGTAATTGGTTTCTTGCTGTTCTATTTCCTGGAATGTTGCATGAATGCTAATAGGAGTAGGACTGACAAAGCTAAGGAAAGTGGTTTAACATAGCCCTATATTTACTGTATATGGAACTCAATAGGTATATTTTATGCAAGCAACTTTGCAGAATTAAGGTCAAGATTTGGATCAGAATATCTCTTAGAATATTATGTTTTAGTTGATTGATGATTGAAATGAATTGCGGCATTATGTTTGTTTAAAAAAAAGTGTGTAAATGAGAAAGGGACAGTGTTATGTCTCAGCTTTTCTTGTTCATGTAAGCTTGCACCAGGTTTTTAGGTTTCCTTCTAAATACTAAAGCCATACTAGTAAACAGACAGGCTAAGGTAAATTGACTCTTAGTGGGAATGATAATCTGGCATCCTTATCTCATTTCACGTCCAGTTTTCCCAGGATCTTCTTTTACTTAAAATGAGTGAGGGTTAATCAATTAAATAAAAACTCTAATTTGTTAGAAATCCTATACATTTAGCCCTGAGCAGTTTTAATTAGATTAAAATCCAACAGGTTCGTAAACGCTAAACCACTTTGAAATACACGATGACCCTCCACAAACACTGTGGATGAACAGACTGAAATTGTGCACGTGGAGACTCCATAATTCTCTCGAAGCAGGGGATTAGTGCGCGACAAGACAAAGCGCATGAGCTTTGTAGACTTTCGCACAGGCACAGCACTCCCCTGTTTATGCTGATGTTCAAGACCACCTAATCTAACAGTAAAAAAAAAAACTGCATCTCCGCCTCTCCAGGGCACGTAGATCTAAGAACGATACCATGCTCCTGATCTAGCACAGATCACCAAACCAGTGATGATGATTGATGTTGCCAAACCGCTGTCTTTATTCCGAATCATTTAAGAATTGATCTTCAGTGTATTGTTTGTGAAACAGCACTCATGCGATGCTCTTTGTAAACACAAGCGGCAACGTGACTAGTGTGGAAAAAGCTGCTATGCCGAGTTATGTGGACATCTTGAGAAATGCCTTTCATGGATCATGTCAAGGAGCTTGTAGCTCAGCATACCTCCACCTACGCACTTTTATGGATCTAGTTTTTTTCCTCTGATGATTTGGGTTTTGTGGTTGTTATATAAAACAGCGGCGTAGTTTGGGGCCGGGCTGCCAAAAACTCCATTATGGGCGAGCTGGTGGAAAGAAAGAATTTTTACCCAATAATATAATCCTCCCACTGAAGTAATCTAGAGAAGATGAAAGGAAAACACGGAGCCGCATAATGAATTAGTCTATGAATAAAACACTGATGTAGTAGGGGTGTCAAATGGTATGTGGATGTTGGACACCTAATAGTTTGTCTTTAACCACAGAAACACCAGAGCAATGCACAGTTTAATGCCACCAGCTCGCTTTGGGTTTGTTTTTTAAGTTATGCAGTGCATAAATAGTGACAATAAGTGACATGTATATGCCTGCAAATATGCAATTATGAAGTAATTTGACCACAAAATGTACCAGGGCATGAAGACACGGCAAATTGTTGCTTTCCCTGCATTTCGTTTTGGGTTTTACATGAGAAACACTGTACCTATAAGTTGTGACATGCTATAATTGTCATCTACACTTTTTTTTTTAGTACAATGTGTGCTGCATTCAAGGAATATTTTGGTCACAATCGAGGCTCCACATGACTCTAAAACAAAACAGTTTCACATCAGCCTTTTTTTTTTTCTTTCTAGAAAAACCTTTCCAAAGTTCTGCCACATAGTATTTGTTTAACATTTAAAGGAAATTTGAAAATGAGCTTATTTTGAGCAACAAAAGTGGGAGGAACGAAAGACTGCCTGCCACAGCAAACATAAACACAGCCATTAAACTATTTTGTGGCCACCATCGACAGCCATGCAGCACTGTCTCATTGTGGAGAGGCTTAATGATTGTTTAGGCTTTATTTCCATGCCATTGCAATCAGCTTGGTTATGATTAATATAATTCCAGATATTCACGCCATGACTATGCATTAGGCCTAATTTTTTCCATTGCATTTACTTACAGGCGTGTAGGCCGCTATTTCTGAAGCCTATAATTAAGCCCACGCACGCAGAGCCTGCATGAACTAGACTAAATATTGCATAAATACGGAATCCTTACAAGTTGGGTGCCCGTTATATACCAGACAGACTAACAGTCTTGTTTTCTATTTACTTGTATCAGATATAGCATATACGCTATTATGTACAGCAGTGAAGAGGGAAGCGAGCCAGAAACAGCACTGCCCAGTTCTACAAAGTGTAGAGAGAATAGCAAGTGTTTGGTCAAAATGTATAATGCCAAGACAACAGCATTTCAATGCTCTACTTCGGCAAATGGCCCTTGATTTAGTGGATAATTTTATTTAGATCCTGGCAGTTTGTACTGCTGAGGTAATCATGAAAACTGTCCTGTTGTGTTCATCCCAGCACTTGTATTCACAATACACTCTCATAAAAAAGCATTCTAAATCGTAGCTTTTGTTGTGCCCAGGGTTATTTCCACAATAGGACACCTTTTGGAAAGTACTAATACACTATAAGGCAAAAGAGTGTGTAGACACCTGACCTTTACACTAATATACATATACTTGTAAACATCTAATTCTGAAATCACTGGCATTAGGATTCGTTCTCCTTCACTCTTCTTCTTGGTGGCTTTCTACTAGAATCTGGAATGCTGGAATGTGGTTGTGGAGATTCAACCACAAGATCATTAGTGGGGTTGTGCACTGATCTTGGGTGAAAAGAACTTTTTCGAAAACCTCTCCAAAGTTGTGCCACATAGTATTTGTTTAACTTTTAAAGGAAAATAGAAAATGTGGCGGTGGAGATTGACCACAAGAGCATTATTGGGGTTGAGCACTGATATTGGGGTGTGAAGAACTGACATTTCAGTTCATCTCAAATGCGTTCAGTGAGGTTGAGGTCAGGACTTTCGGCAGGCCAACCTTGCCAAACCATACCATACCATACCATACCATACCATACCATTGAGCGGTTGAGGGTTAAAAGTCTGCTCAAAGTCCTAGCAGTGGAAGCTTGAAAGTACTAGGATTTGAACTCTGAACAACCTTCTCATCAGAAGGCCAACATCCCACTTTCCACACCTTCACTGACAATTAAAAGGGTCTGCTCAATCTCATGATTTCTTTTTCATGTTGTCTCAGAGAGTTTTTCCTTACCAATTTTACCTTTGGCTTAATCATTAGGGATCTAAATCAACATGTGGACATATATAAAGCTGCTTTATGATAATGTCTATAGATAAAAGCAACTAACACACACACACACACACACACACACACACACACAGACAGACAGACAGACAGACAGACAGACAGACAGACAGACAGACAGACAGACAGACAGACAGACAGACAGACAGATAGATAGATAGATAGATAGATAGATAGATAGATAGATAGATAGATAGATAGATAGATATAGGGCTGTCAATCGATTAAAATATTGAATCGCATGGTTGTCATGATTTAACTTAATTAGACATTTTTATCTGTTCTAAATATACCTTGAATTAATACTTTCAATTTTTGAATACTCTAATCAACATGGCGATGTACAAATATGGATGTTTTTTGCAAATGTATGTTATTTATTATTAGTCAAACCATAGTCAACATAGAGCATGAAGACTATGCTCTAGGTTGCTATGTTGAACTGGAAAATAATTATCTAACTGTGTAAGTTTCAGGTACCAGTATTGGTTGTATTAAGTATTAGAGAAGGCCTGGATGCATAGCTTATAGAATTGCCTCCAGTTTTCTCAGTTTGATCACATGCTCAGGTTACTGTTTTTCTTGAGATCTATATTTTGTCGCCATATAGGTTTCCTCAGGGTTTTTAGGTCACACACTCACAGATTAAACAGGAGCCAATTCACTTGAATATTTTTGGAAGTCTAGAGGAAACCAGAGAAAGAAACCCATGCAAAACAGACAGTAAATCCAAGCTCATGGGCTGTGTGTTACATTTTACAACAATCATAAAATAGAATCAATCCAAAAAAACAAGCATATGACAAGTGTATTGTTTTCTTGGATATGTGGTCAGTGCAGATGCTTCTTTAGGAACGTATTATAATTGTGTGTGTCTCGTTTATGACACTGGGAATCTGTTTCTTACTGATCTCACTATCGCTATCAGTCTTGTATCCAGCTCCTTTCAAAAACACTCCTGAGTGGCTCTGGTGGAGATAACGAGTGGGACGAGCTGTGGAGGTGAGCTGCCTGAAATGGAATTTGTTTAGGTTTGGCAGCAGGACACTGATCGCTTTGCTGTAAAACAAATTTTTCTTCACTGAAAGTCTTTTCCACTTCATGTACGGCAACAAAGTAAGGCTTTGTTTCGGTCACCCCTAATGAACTGAATGAAGGGAGCCTCTCTTTGTTTCAGCACTTGGACATCGGTGGCGTGCGTCCTGTCATGCTGTAACACTCAACTCTTTCTGCCATTCAGACGCCATTCCATGCCAGTGCCTTTCGTTTAACATGTGGTCATGCATTGTTGTTTTTTTGTGTCTCATGCGCTTTCAAGAGCAGTACAGAAACACATGTGGAATCCACCAACACGCGTTTCATCCCGTGCGGAATTTCGCATGTAACACATGAATGTGATCACGTGTGAAAAATGAACCCACATGAAACGTCAACCATGACGTGAAAGCCACATATGTAAAATCCACTCTAATATGATTATCAGTCACGTGTGAAGTTTGTGTGGCTTTTCTGGAAGCCTGGACACAGAGTGGATCCCACTACAGGCCCCCAGGAGATAAAGTGGCACGTTGGGAAAGGATGAACAAGGCGCAGTGATGCCATGTTCCCGGTGTTGCTTTTTTTCACAGATAGGCGGACAGATTTACGGTCTTGATTATATGAGTGCACTGGTGGCACGCCTCTGTGCCGTACCTACAATTAAGCCTTGGGTTGATACCAAGTCATTATGCCCTTTGGGATCCAGCATTCAAAATACAAAGACGGGAAAATGACTGTTTCACTATGTATTAAGCAAGAGGTCCACGTTTTTTTGGTTTTGTTTGTTTTTTTTTACTCAAACAGGTACCAGAATGCAGTGCACTTTTCATTATTTTGTTACATTACTCATTCCTGCGTAAGGTTTGACAGCTAATACGTGCTGAATGGACAAATATAGACATGGCCCTTTTTTTTTTCTACATGCTGAAATATTTGTTTGGCAGTTGCCATAAAGTTCCTTTCATCACATCCTTACGTACACAGTGAAACAGTTAACTGCTGTGTTATTACTCGAGGGGAAAGTTGGAGAGGCGCCCATTAGGCCCATGGGTCATTAAATCAGTGACAACAAAGACTGCTGTATCTAATTTACACCGCCATCTAGAACACGTTTACAAAACAGTCCGCCGCATACTGTATGTGTCGGGAACGGCCTGGAAACGTTCCACGAGTGGAGATCTGAGCCGAGGTTTGTAGGGGCCCTGTTGTTTTTAATCTCTTGGCAGTGTAAACATTGTATAGATATTTTTGTGCACGGGAGCATATATCGAGTGCGCATTCCTTTGCTAGTGAAGACATGTGAAAACCACAAGACCTATTATGAGTTTTGTAGAATTATTTCACCCACCTCCTTCCACAAGGCTGAGAAGAGGCTGATTGGAGCATCACACCTGCTTTGGTACAGAAATTACAGTGTGGAGATGGAGGCTGGAGTGGCTGCTCATTTTTTTTCTTTTTCATCTGTGGTAGGTCAAATGGATCATTTATGCCAAAACATTGCATCACAGAGATCTATGGGGAAGCACCGCTGATGGTGGCTATTAATGGCTTTATTCTTTTCATCTGCTAAGTGATAGCTTTGCAAATCCCAGCCTTCTTCAAGAAAATGCATGTGATTCAGTGGGTAAGGCGCTGGCCTACTGACCAAAAGGATGGAAGTGTTCTACATGATGCTGCTACTGGGGTACTGAGGATGATCTAAATAAAAAAGACCACCAGAGTGCGAAAAAAGTTGAGGTAAAAAGATTTAGGATTTTAGTGGTATCATTTCCAGTTGAAAAATGATTTATTATGTTATCTCACTACACTGTGCACACAATTCTATTTTTCCATAATTGAAATTTAATGACTTAATCACGCAATTTGTTCAGAATAATAATGATTCTGGGAAGAAGAATATGTACCGGCCATTCCTTTGTTTTATAACTCAATTATCATTTTATGTTATTATTTATCCTTTATGTTCTCCTGCAGCCTCCACGAAAAGGTGCGCCCTAATAATTTCACGGTATACGTACACTCATCTAAATAAATCACAATGAAATGATACATATAAGCCAAATGTTAATGTTGTCTTTGGTATTAACACATGGGTTAAGTACATTCAGAAGCATAAGTGAGGTGAAAAATGAGAGCGCCTACTTCTGTTTACCTCTGTCACCCGAAGTGAAATTATAAGTAGTATAAGGATTTGGATATGTCTTCTTTGAACGCCTTCTGACATGCTTTAAATCTATGAAATTGATCTTCAGCTCATAACCCTGTATATCAACTTAACCCCAAGTCCTCAGCCTGGTGATGTTGTTTGGCAGTGACACATTCTGGCATAACACAGGGTCTTAACGTGATTATGTCATTATTCCCTGATCGCATGGGACGAGATGAAAAGAATGTAAGCAAGGCGGGGGCAAAGCAGCTAATCCTCTTCTAGGTGTCCTCTTTCAGGACCCTTTCTGTGAGGCTTTGTGAGGGGCTTACACGGCCTGATGCCTTGTTTTTTTCTCTTTTTTTTTTCTTTTTTTTTTGCCCTATCGGATGTCCCAGACACAGTGGAGTCAGGCTGGCCTGAGAATGACAGAATCAATGGGCTGGGAAAGAGCTCTGCCAAGGGTCTTTAAATATCTCCCCACCTAAACTTTCCCAGGAATTACATCATGGCAGCTTGCCTGCACCGGACCACAGCAACAAGAGGAAGAGGAAGAAGAGGAAGAAGAGGAAGGGGTTAATGCTAGAAGAAAATGCATTGTTGAATAAAACCTCCACAGGCTCTGGGGTCTGACCCAAGTGGCTTCTGATTATATGTATAAAATCATTAGAAATGATTTAAAAAAATCCAAGACATCTCACTATGAGATTTAGGAAAAATACAGTTGTTGTGAACAAACGAAGTGAAGCATACAAATCATAAAGCGTATTGGTATGGAGGGGGAGAGCCAGAGCCTCCGAGTCACTTGAGAATGCCAACACAATGGGTGGGCTGAGAGAAGCAAATGGTCCAGTGGAAACCATTATATCTAAACAATACTTATGCAGTAAATAAACAGGGTTGAACTGGTAAAACATTTATCATGGTAAAGCCTGAGGATATGCATGCATGCTTGCATTCAAACTCAGTCACCGCATGTGGGCGTTTATGTCGCCTGACTAAGGCTGATCCAGACCAAAACTAATGCTGACATAATGTTTTACATGTTAACTTTGGAAAATGTTTATTTTTGGAAGAAAAGAATTCCACTCATGCCGGTCTGAACTCCCGTCCAGAGTGCCACTGACTGCATCTCATTAGCAGACTGAAGGCTTAATGACCAAGGCGTCTTGAGGTGGATGGGGACAAATTGATGCACTGATCATGCTTCACAAGTGCACATTCCACACATACCTACTGTAAAAAAAAAAAACTACACATATTACAGTCTGCACTTTTCCTTGGTTTTAGTCTCTATCATCCAAGCCATACACACCTGTTCCAAACAGACTGAAGCTTATGCACTGTATATTTTAGTCCTAATCCCGTAGATATATACTTGACTCATCATTGTGGCAGAGAAAGACAACATAATAAACATAACATACAACATAAATAGCCTTGAATTTGCACTAAACTCTCTTTTTTCTGAGGCAAAACACCATTAAACTATGCAGAGAAATAGAATAAACCATTTGGGTTCCCTGCTGTTTGATGAGTCCTCCAGATTTGCTCTACTTAAGCAAAGGATTCAAGGTACTTTTCCCATATGTTTCCAATATAATACCACTGATTACGAAGACAAATGTGGCAAGCTAGAGTTTAATGTGTTCCTTTAAGAGGAAGCACATCAAAAAATGAATGAATGACTACAAATATCCACAAATAAAACCACATTTGTATGTATGTGCAAGCTTGTGTCCCTTAATGACTTTTGAAGGGCATGTAGGTACATTCTGGCTATAATTGTCAGAAAAATGAATTACAAATTTTGGCAAAGCCTTACTCACAGAATGAGAGAACAGGCTAAGGAGAATTAGACAGAAGCTATTTACCTTTGTGGTCTCATCCTCCTCCTCACTGTTGGAGAGTGTGGTGTTGAACACCTCAGTGTGCTGCGGGGTCGTCTCCTTCGGCCTCTTGCGTGCTTTTTTGGCCTCAGCCCCTTCCAGGAGTGTGCCATGACTAAAAAGCAGAGCTGCCAAGGCAACTAGAAGCCAGAGGCGCATCTTTTTGTTCTTTAATCAATCTCCCAGAGCAGTCTTCAGATCCTTCAGGAAAGCCTCACTTTGGAGATCACACCCCTCTGTTGGGGACAACTAGAGTTTCCCTAACTATGCTTGGATTGAATGGAGCAAAATTGTTTGAGGGACAGGCACTTCAACTCAACGACTCTCTTCTTAGGGAGAAAGGCTAGAGGTGATGATGGTCTCAGTAGGTAGTAAAATTAAAGTTCAGACTAAGCTGAGCAGCTCACTCGACTATGAGGAGTGTCAAGTACAGCAGTCCTAGAGAGTGACAGATCGCTGCTGGTCTGACAGCAAATAAACCCATTAGTGAGATTTTTCACGCTTCCTGCCCCACTGGGGGTGGAGGGTACCATGGGGCGCCTGCAGAGGAGGGGCCAGGACCCAAGGCAGGGGAAGGAGGGGGCTGGAATGGTGGGTTCCCCAGATTCTCTTGTTCTTTCTCTGACTTGGAGGCTGTGGTGAGACAGTTGTGATGAGCTGCAGTTTCTTTAGTGAGTGCAGTCGTCTGCTCCTGATGGTGGATGGAAAAAAAAATCCTTGGGAAGTTAGAAGTTAGAGTCACTCCAGTTGTCTTGGCCTTTGCCCCTTCTTTCAGGTGTGTTTTCTCTCAGGGGAATAAAAAAAAAAAAAAAAAAACGTTTTCCCGCAGACACCGAGCAAGCTACAAAGCAGAAGAAGGACTTGGTGGAGACAGCATTTGCTATGTTTTTTTGTCGATGTAGCCACTTGCACACTCAACTCAGAAGCCCCTAAGTCAACAGCCAAGTCTGAAACCACAAGCACACACACCTCCGTGTCTGGGCTGCGTGGTGGGTCCTGCCTGCTCTGTGCCTGCTTGTTTCAACACACTTGCTTTTTTCAATCTTATGCACTCCTACACTCCCCAAATTTCCTGACCGAAGCATACAGGAGGGCTTACAGCAGAGTTTATCACACAGCACTCTCTCTCTCTCTCTCCCCTCCTCTCTCTCTCTCTTTTACTTTCTCCTCCCTCTCTTTTCTGATTCCTCTAGCTTCTCTTCTCCTCTTCAGTAAAATTGGCAGGCCTGCTTGTCTCCCTGGCCTGTTTTATCTCACAAATGAAGCTACTTAGAGGACAGGGGATGTGTATGTGTGAGCTTGTGCTCTGGTTTACTGTAGCATAGTGCGCTGAGCTAGTGATCGAAAGGTTGTTAAAGTACTGACAGGACTGTCTGAGAAATGCCCCTAAATCTCTAAATGATTTTTTTGCATGCTTTGGATGTATCCTGCATCATTTGGGTTGATTGCACCTAATTATTTAGTATATGTAATGTAAATGTAATGCCCAAGCAAATTAAGTAAAAAAGATTTTTCATAGAGCATTATGAATTTCTTCATTCGGGTTTTCTGAGGCGTCTTGGGGCATACATGATGTACACACCGTGACTTATCGTAACAACAGACGACTCTGATGAGCTGTTTCCCTGCAATGTGTCCGAATCATCGTAAAAACACATGCATGCTATTATAGGAATATAATTCATAATGTAATGGTGTGACATGGCCCGATACAAAGCAGCTTTAAGTTACCACCAGAAGTCAATTATTTTCTTATAAGATCAAACGTATTCCTTTTATGGCACAGCGAGTTGCCAGAAATTACACTTTAATTGATGGCATCTTATGAGCACTTTTAACTACGTTTAATATTGTGTTCTTATTAAAGTATTAATATAGTTATTGGACACGGAGGTTAAAAGCTCATATTAATAGTATTAGTCATTCAACTTTAAAATGAAGTCGTTTTAATTCTTCATATCTTTCAATCTAATATACTTCATGATGTAACTGAAGATCCCAGTTTCAAGGACATGACATGGGTCTGACATTTTTTTGGATGAGAAGCTTGATTCATTATATTACTGATAACATGTGATTTGATGGATTATAAAGCATTACATCAGTAATTCTATGTCAACAGTGTCTATATAGTGGGTCAAAAGTCTTACAGAAAAGTATGTAGACTTTAAAGCCAGATCTCTTCCTCCCTCTGGTGGAAACATGGTGTGACACTACCACTCACTTATTTATTTTTCCATGTAATTGAAGTAAAAGACACACACAGAATACATGAAATATTAGAAAAGTAAGAAAAAAAAACACCATAAGTTTTTTAAAGGGATATGTGCAAGTACATTATGTTGAATTTACATTGAATTACACTTATTTTATTTGGCTCCTTGACCCTATGCTCTTTGATTTTATAATCAGAATTGTGCCAAAGTTTAATTCCAGACCTCCTTGTTTATATTCATATTTGACTGTACTTAATGTCAACAGTCTGCTACAATGGCTCGGGACTACAGGTTGCATTTGATCACACATTTAACTGTAATGTTAAAGATGAGGATGAGTTCCCTCCAGTCTGGTTTCTCTCAAGGTTTCTTCCTTATGCCATCTCAGGGAGTTTTTCCTTGCTCATTGTAGGACAAACTTACACTTAAAGATAAAAATCTTATTCATTATTACCACGTTATCTGTGTAAAGCTGTTATCAGGCAATGTTGATAAAGGCAGTAGACAAATAAAAATGAATTGAATTGAACTTACAATTTTTCCTATTTTTGCCACTTTCTTTTATAGGAAAATGTGGCACTCTTACAAATAAAACCGAAAACGAGACATATGGCACTTTTTACAATTATTTTATTGATTTTAATAAGTACTCAAGAAATTATATATGTAACTAAAATCTGTTATTTAGAAGCTCAGTCAGTGCAAGTCAGAGACTTCAAGACCTAGTAGTCCTTTTAGAGACTTAGCTTGAGCATAGACTGTGCATTTTTGAGCATTAAAACGCTGTGTGTGGAAACCTTCTTCCTGAATGTCCTGTGGCAATGAAGTTGTATGTCCAGGAAATAAGTCTACAGTTACAGACCTCTTTGCAGCATGTCATGGACCAGTGTTTACAGCTGCCCCCATCGTCTGCAAACCCTAGTCCTGGACAACCCCCTAGAGAAGTTCTGAAATCCCTAAATATACAAATGATAAATATGCATGGCCGCAGGAAGTGGGGGTGCTGGGGGTGCTGGGGGTGCTGCAGCACCCCCTATTGGCGAGAGAGAGATTTTTAAAAAATGTAGGCCTATTAAAAATATTTTGCACAATTTATAAATTCCTTATGAATATTTTAGGAAATGATTTTGACACATGTAGGCTATTAAGTGTATTTTGGATTTTAATTTAATTATATTGATTATTTTAATTATATAGATTGTTCAAGTTCATTTGTAAAGCGCGTTTCACACGCGCGGGTGATTTCAGTTTGGCTTTCTCTGGCAGCGCGCAAACATAGCCTAAATGCCTTGCCCTTGTGGAAGATAAAATTTGCTCTTCATACCTTTTACAACAACATGAAGATATCAGAAAAAGAGATCGGTGGTCTCTTTCCTGCTCGTGTTCCACATCCCTCTCAAAGCGCAGAGCGGGAGGCTATAACGCGTCTTTGTGTGGAAATATAAAACTGTTTTTATTTGTTTGTTTGTTTTTTTAAAACGCGGTGGTAAAAAAAAAGTGCCATCGTCACAGCCCTATGTATTTATTTTTAAAATGTATTCTAAATAGGCCCATAGGCTCATAGGTTTTTAAAAATAAATAAAAAAAATTCACAGCACCCCCTGTTCAAAATTACTTCTACTTGTATATAATCGGAGGATTTCCAATAAAAAAAAACACAGACAGACAGAGAAGTTTTTGCTGCATCTTCAAATTAAAAAGAACAAACAAACAAACATACAGACTATTTACGGATTGATTGATTGATTGATTGATTGATTGATTGATTGATTGATTGATTGATTGATTGATTGATTGATTGATTGATTGATTGATTGATTGATTGAAGACAGACATATAGATAGATAGATAGACAGATAGATATTATTGCTACATCCCAAATCACCCCCCTTTTCTTGACAGGTAGTCGTGTCACACAGGGTGTACATATCGATAGGAACAGGGCGCATGGCAAATCGCGTCCTTCTGCAAGCTGTGACTGCAATGGTTCAGTCCCGTACGTACCCTTACTGGACCCGATTTGCCATGCGCCTGTGACCCTCTCTCATTGGTCTGTGAGCCCATCGTCGTCGGCCACGTCAACCGGAACTAGCCGTGCTAGAAACTTCATACCGCGATGTGTTCCGCTGAGGCAGTAGGAGGTTGACGTTGTTCCGCGTGCTCTGGTTTGCGTGCTGGGTTTCAGGTCCGTTCAACAGGTACAGCCCGTGACTCGGTTTCCTCACGTGTACATTTAGTGGCGCAGCTTTCTGATGCTAACCAGGACCGGAGTTAGCATTCGGCTAGTTGACCGGATGCCTTGCTAGTTAGCTGGCTAATATTATTGATTCAACTGCTTTATTATTATTATTATTAGTAGTAGTAGTAGTAGTAGTATTGTTATTTAGTTGCTTCTGGTTAATAGGGATATAGTATGTAATCCATGAAGTTGAACGCTAAAAAGAATATAGCTAAGGAAGCAGGGTTACTCAGGGAACTTGCGTCAGTGTTACGTTTAAGGCCAATACGGATTATTTTCCGTGTAAATGTGGGCTAGTTGTAGAAAAAAGGTTGGTATAATATTGTTTATAATATATGTAATTGGTGTCAATGTACAGTACAGTATCTAAGTGTTTGCTCTAAAGTATTTAGGGCAAATGCTTTTTTTATTAAAATTTGTTTTTGAGCTTTTTGTGGCTGTTCTTTTGTGTATAAAAAGCTCTCTTTTTATATATATGTGTGTGTGTGTGTGTGTGTGTGTGTGTGTGTGTGTGTGTATATATATATGTATGTATATTTGAGTATATTATAGTTTTAAACGTACAGCTGTTTACTTCCTGGAGTGTCGTCATTATATGTTCAGTCAGTGAAAGCAGCGTTAGTGTGGACATGCCCCGCCCCCTGGTCTCCCAATTGCACTTGCTCTATAGTAGCAGCCCAATGTAAATCCAGGAATAATACTAAAAGGGATTTAACATGACACTAATTGATGTAAATGATATGGCAAAAAGTTTGTTTACCCCTATATATGGTTTTCGACATCAGTCCAGATTTTGTCTCCTTCCTCGTTATCTCCACTCTTCCAGGAAGGGTTTCTGCTATATTTTGGAGTGTGGCTGTGGGAAATTTAGTTTATTCAGAGACGAGCATTAGTGATGTTCAGGCAGTGGTGTTGGGTGACCTGATCTGGGGTGCAGTCAGCTTCTAGTTCATTTCTAAGATGACAGAGTTCAGTCTGAGCAAATCATGTGTTCATGGAAATTACTTTTTAGGTTTGGGCCTCTTGGTTCCAGCTTTAAACTTGTAACAAGTAAACATATTATATGGATTTCATATATGGTATGTTTAGAGGGAACAAGTCAGCGATCTAGTACAGCGGTCTCTAAACTTTTTTGCGACACAGACCGGTTTAATGTTAGACAATATTTAATCGACCGGCCTTTGAAGAGTGGGGGATAAATACAAAAATAAAATGATACGACCGGCATAAAAAAGGCATGGTATTTTTCTAAATATAGTAATAAACGTGAATCCACTGTGTTGTTGTTTTTTTTTCATTTTGCTTACTTGGGGGTTTCAATATAGTGGTAATGTATTATCATCTGGAGCAGCCCCTTTAAGAAGGTAGCGGATGTAGATAAGACATGTGACCGAGGCATCATGACACGCTTCAAGAGTGAGTCATAGACAGATGTGGAGGAGAGAATCTGGTAATTTTCCTAAATAAAAGATTGTTCAGAATCAAATAAATAAAACGGAAATAATGTAAGTTATGAATTTTTTCCGTGCGGCCCGGTACCAATTGACCTACGGCCCAGGGATTGGGGACCACTGATCTAGTACATGACGGTATTCTTTACAACTTTTGTGGACAAAAACATTGAAATGTGTCTGAGGAATCATGTGATCATGTTCTATATGCACCAATGATTGATGTGACTAATAGTTTTTGTTTTTTTTGTTTTTTTACATCTAGTGTCTCTAGGTGAGGTGTAAGCTCGCAGTCATGTCCATCACAAGAGGAGTTTGGACTGTGCACCATCTAGCAACGTTCTTTGCCCTGTTTGTGATTTTGATCGTTGGTGTCCAAGCTCGACCCGCAAACATATCAGTCCACAGAAGCAAACATGTCAACGGTAACGAGGACAATGAGATCCTCCCTCCCGACCACCTAAACGGTGTCAAAATGGAGATGGACGGCCACCTGAACAAGGACTTCCACCAGGAAGTGTTTCTGGGGAAGGAGATGGAGGAGTTTGAAGAAGATTCTGAGCCCAAGAAGAACCGCAAAAAATTAATTGAAATTTTTAGCAAGTAAGTCCTGCATAATTAAGCTTCATTTAAGAGACTTCTTCTTTAAACCAGTGTCTTCAGGTTCAGTGTCTACTTTGTTTTCTTGTAGAGTTGATTTCAACAAGGACAGAAGTGTCAGTGCGAAAGAGCTTCAACGCTGGATCATGGAGAAAACAGAAGAACACTTTCAAGAGGCAGTGAAAGAGAACAAACGTAATTTCCATGCAGTAGATCCTGATGGAAATGGTAAGCTTGTATAATATCAATATTAGAAAGTTTCCTTTTATTCATTTCTTAACCTTTTGTTTTCTATTTCTGGTTTGTTCTTAACAATAGAGAAGTAATTTATTAATAATGATGACATGTTCCTTTACCACAGAGATAAAAAAAAGTGTTAAGAATCTGCTGTAAGTGCAGCAATAATTTTTGATTAAGTTATGTATATGCTGAATATATTAATGACAAATCTTTTTCAGCTCATTCAGAAGATTTTCTTGCTCCGAATTGTTGTGGTGATTGATTTCTAAATAAATGTATCCTCTTTTAGGACTTGTGACATGGGATGAGTACCGTGTGAAGTTTTTGGCCAGCAAAGGCTTCAATGAGAAGGAGGTGGCTGAGAAGATAAAAAATAATGAAGAGCTTAAAGTGGATGAGGAGAGTAAGTGATTTACAGACAAATTGTAGTGTAGCTGGTTGGTTAGATTTCTTTCAGTTTTGAGTTCATTCACCAGATGTGTAATGGTCCTGTCTTTTGTCCAAATTAAAGCCATATTAAGAAGTGAAATCTCAGTGCAAAAATGAATATATAGAACCGAATTGGAGCACTTATTTGGTATAATAAACGAGAGGGGTGGTTTGTTGTATCTCCACAGCCCAGGAGATATTAGAAAGTCTGAAGGATCGATGGTTCCAGGCTGATAACCCTCCCGCTGACCAGTTACTGAACGAAGAGGAGTTTCTCTCCTTTCTTCATCCAGAGCACAGCAGAGGCATGCTCAAATACATGGTCAAGGAGATCATAAGAGATCTGGGTAGGCATGACAGTACTGTGTATTTTATTTACATGTTTTTGGCGTGTGTCCTTCCTTCAAAATCCTTGATTTTCATTTGTAAATATTTTACAGTAATATTAACAAATGACATGCACACAGTAATTTCTGCTCATCTTCTTTCTTAGATCAAGATGGAGACAAGCAGCTGACACGCTCAGAGTTCATCTCTCTGCCCATGGGCACAGTGGAGAACCAACAGGGACAGGACATTGATGACGAATGGGTTCGTGATCGGAAGAAGGAATTTGAGGAGGTCATCGACGCCAACCACAACGGCATTGTCACCATGGAAGAACTCGAGGTTCGCCACCTTCCAAACTCTCTAGATCTTTCCTCGCAATCTTTCCTGTTTTAACCAGCATGTCTTCTTTTTCGCAGGAGTACATGGATCCTATGAACGAGTACAATGCTCTTAACGAGGCCAAGCAAATGATTGCTGTGGCTGATGAGAACCAGAACCACAGCTTAGAACTGGAGGAGATTCTTAAATACAGTGAATATTTTACCGGGAGCAAGTTCATGGACTACGCCCGCAACGTACACGAGGAGTTTTAGGACGATGTCTGCAATTCTATAAAGAGAATGCTGCAAAACACCTAAGGAGACGTGTATGGAGCTCACATTTTCTAGGATCATGTATGGTTTTGTCTGCTAGTGATCTGATTGGCTCGTTGGAGAGTGAGTGTGTCTGTGTGCGTTTGTATGGATGCTAAATAGCAGCGTCTAGGATGTTCGTCTCAGTGTAAAGCATTCAGGATTTTCTGATGTTCCTCTTTAATATATTCACACACCATCTGAATTTGCCTTCTGTTTGAGCTGCTTTTGCTAGTGTTAATATTGATATTTTATATGAGGAGATTTTAATGGGGAGACATTTATTGGTTCGAGGTATAACAAGGTCTTTTGGTTCGTTCTTGTAAAGAAAGATGAGATAAAAACGAAAAAGGCTTTGGTGTTTATGTGAGATATAAATATCAATCCTAAAACAATTTTTGTAAGATGCTCTTGACCTGTGGACACCTGCTGTTTCCTGTAGAGTTCGAGCTAATATGAAAAAACAGTACTGCCAAAAAAAAAACCTGCAACGAAGTATTTAATGTGTGTGCGTGTGTATGTGTATAAACTTTCTCACACTGTTGCACTCAAGATGTCGTTTAGTTTTATTATATAATTAGCTTTTCTTAATTCAGAAAGAAATTAAGAAATGCCCAGTGTGTGTTTGCACGTTATGTGCATAAACGACACTTATTACTCAATAATCATTCAGTTCAGTCATTGATCTTGTGTAGCCGTCCCTTCATATCCACCTGAGAAGGAGAGATAATAGATTCTGTAGAAGTTTTTTGTGAGGAATTTTGCTCAATTATTTTTTTTCTATGTTGCCCACCAAAAGTTCTGGTCTAAAAAGAATCAGCAGCTCAATGGCTCTGGAAACAGCACTGCTACTGTGAGACTCTGCAATACCTCCCTTGTGCATTCGTTTTTTTTCACGTAACGTGGATCCTTGCATCCCTGAAATATACGCAGAAGATGCCGTCTCATTTCCAAGATGAAAATATAGCACTTAAAAATGGATTAAATCTGTTTTTTGTGAGGTTGGGTATATTAATGTATTATTTTAAACATATAAAGAATATTTTCTTAATTTTTACAAGTTTTGTTGAAGTAATAATTAATAGGTTTCCTCTATTCCGAGAGCTTCGCATTGTATCTGATTCCATTAATATTACGTATGCTCTCTTGGCTAATTTATTACCATCTCGTGCATGATATGGGTTGATAAAGCTATCTGTGTACAGTATAATGCCTTTTGGCTTGTGGAAATGTTTGATTTAAAGCTGTTTCTTTCAGCTGTGTGCCCACATTTTGTTTCAGCTGCTAAATGTTTATGAATTAAACAATGCTGTCTAAACTGACTCAAGTCTTTGCCTCTATTCTGTTCATTGTATACAATGAAAGTAGTTTGGAAACACCTAGTTGTTTTATGGTTTTGAGACACATGCATGTTCCTGTGTTCTAAACTGGGTAAGATTTACTTTGATCAAACAAATATATACATGTAGAAATGTTACTCTTTATTTGCATTAAAAAAAAAATACCCCCTTTGTTGCTCCAAACTTTCAGTTGAATTACTTTGCCTTGCCACAAGGTTTTCTTTACTTGTTAGAGATTTCATTATGATCTTGTGATAATCCTAGAGCAGTTCAAAAGGACTTGGGTGATCAGTAACGCTCCAGCTGACTTTTTGCTCTCTAAATAACGTTTATAGAGTTTGGACGTACGCTTCGGGTCATTGTTTTGCAGGATCTCTATGAGGCATTAAATAGATTTTGCAGAAATAAAAGAAAAAAAATAAGTCATTAAATTGTAATCTTACACTAAAATAATGTTTAGACCATTTTGAAGAAAATGATATTAGCAACTTTTTTTAATATAGCATTTCTAATATCTGATTTGTTGTCACAAAATATATATATTGTTGTGATAAACTTGCTTCTAGTAATTGGCTCCTGTACAGAATTGCTGTTTGGGCCGTGATAGGCGGAGGACTGAAGCAGTAACAAATATGGTACGGTATTGGGCATCTTCCCTTCAGTGCACAGTATTCAGTTGATCCAAACTCTTAAGCGTAAAAGCCATGCATTTTTTTAATTTTGTAAAATACTCTGTAACTATTATTTAGATTACTTTTTACTTAGAAATAAATTGTCAAGTGATAGATGATGAGTGTTTTCCACCACAGGAAAGCAAATAAACCTCTGTCCTTAACTGCGCTTTCTTCCAGCGTTAATCGGTTACAGGTTAAAAATAGTGAAGGAATAGAGCAATACACTGTAAAACATGCAACATTGCAATTCCTTTTTAAATTATACAACAAACCAGCCATTGAGTGTCTGATCATATCGTAAAATAAGAGAGACAGAAAACATACCATGTAATAAATAACTATTGGGTAGTTTTGGGTAAAAAATGGGTTAAAACATAAATGTGAATCCCTGATGTGGCCCCAGTACTGCTTTCATGTGACTTCATAAGTTGTTCTGTACCTCAACAAGTCATTAATGATTAAACAGGGAATGTTTTTTTGTAAGTGACAGCAAAAAAAAGGTCTTTGCTGCAGTACTGTAATAGTAAACCTAAGAGATATCATTCAGAAATACCGCTTTCAGTCCTTGTGCCACTGAAGCCAACTAATCTGTCCAGTTTAGCACATTGCAAACAATGTGGTCATTTCATTCATTCATCATTCATTCATTCATTCAGAATAAAGCTATGTAAATATAGTGGCTTGCAAAAGTATTCATTCCCCTGGAATTTAACTGATTTAGCTGAATGATAAATACACATGTTCTTCATTGGAGTGTTTTTATTGCACACTCGTGCTACAGGGAATTCAGCGAGTAGTTGAAGAAATTTCGAGAACGTTACTACTTCCAGTATGTTCAAGTCTTAAATCCATAAGGTTCCTGTGGAGGGTTAATCTCAAGAACCAAGGAGATGATCTAGATTGCAATAAAACTAAACAATCTGCTTACAATAGCTTGAGGCTGCAATAGGCGTGAACAGTTTTACACTCGAGTGTCCACCAGCGAATAGCTTATAACCTCGAAAATGGTGGAACTCATCATAGAATGGACAGTCGATGTCACTTAGATAAGAATGGGTTCCCTTTTGAGGCTGGTTCCTCTCAAGGTTTCCTTCTTATAGCATCTCAGGGAGTTTTTTCCTTGCTCCATTTACAACTCGAGTGTCCATCAGCGAATAGCTTATAACCTTAACAATGATGGAACTGTAATAGAATGGACAGTCGATGTCACTCAGATAAGAATGGGTTCCTTTTTGAGTCTGGTTCCTCTCAAGGTTTCTTCCTTATAGCATCTCAGGGAGTTTTTTATTTGCTCCATTTACAACTTCTCCATCTATTTTATCCTGTAAAGCTGCTTTGGGAGAATGTTTCACTGTTAAAAGTGTTTGCCAAATAAAATTTATTTGAGTTGAGTTGAATTTAATTGAAGTTATCATACATCATACATCATACGGTTCCTGTTGCTGATGTTAAATGTTATCTTTTACCATCATTTCCTGACAAGAGCTGACAGCGTTCAATCTAACCTTAATATATAAATGAATGTTTAATCGCTTTACTCTGATTTACTGATCAGTTCATTAACTTTAAATCAAAACCTCTTGCTACCTCTTGTGTACTTGGTCAGTATGGCCACAGGATGGCGCTGTCGTTTACAAGGTTAGGAATTCCAACTCCTGCTCTTCTACTGTTTTCTTTAAAACTAATTTTAAATGCTTTGTTGAAAGGAAATGTTGTCTGTAATGAGTTTTTGCATTGTGAAACATACAGAACTGACTTAACCAAGACACAAATATATGTGCAAAATAAAAATCATTACAACTACAGCTTTCACGTTTCTGTATACGTTTCTGTTTAATGCCACAAGGGGGCACCCAAGTGCCAGCCTTGTTTTGTTTTGCAACGCGCACGCACGCGCGCACACACACACACACACACACACACACAGTTTTTCTCACCACCAAGAAGACCCTAATTTGACGTAATTGTTAATGTCCCTAAATAAAGCTATGCCTTCACATGAATCCCAACCCTAATCCCCGTAACCAACACCAAATATTTTGCCTTTTATTCGCATGAAACTTGAATAATGCAATGTTCCTCATGGGTACCAACTAAATTCGACACACAAATAAAGGATCATGTTTATAGTCCCAGCACCGTATTGACCACATGATTTGTAAAGACACCCAAGCTCAAACTGGGATTGAGCACATGACTGTATACGCCTGCTGCACGGCTTTCCCATTGTCTTTCACAACACTTGCATTTGACAGTCCTGCCTCAAAAATGTCACAGATTCAGCCGATGAAATTCGCTGAGTTTCACTGTAGGGTGTGGCGTTGTGTGTAGAGTAGACAGACGGGTTTTCAGCCTGGTGGCAGTGGGTAAAAGGGCTGGTAGTTCTTTCGCTCTCTCTTTCTCTCTCTTATGCAAGGAGGGAGCGTTCTCCCACCCTCCTCAGTGTTGTTGTTTTTCTCAATGAGCCAGGCTCTCCCCGGCACAGGCCCCTGAATGTGCCTGTCCACCGGGCCCCTTTCCTGGAAAAAGAGCCCTCTCAGAGAGACAGAGAGAATTTGGTGTGAGAGAGAGAGAGAGAGAGAGAGAGAGAGAGAGAGAGAGAGAGAGAGAGAGAGAGAGAGAGAGAGAGAGGGTGGGGGGACCTGGGGAGTAGGAGGGGGTCTTCTTCCCCTTCCTGTAAGTCACATGGCTGCAGATTTAAGCCTGGGCCCTGCACAAACCTCAGATTTGGCCGATCTAGCTTGTATTTTCCTTAATGTGGGTTGTGTTAGGTGCAGGCCATGAAGGACATCGGGGCTGTACAGATCAAGGCGGGATTTTATTCGCTGAGATCATATCCTGTGAAATAGTTCAAGAAAGAGCCAGTTTTACTTTTAGAGGCTACGCACATAACAAACAAAGTCTTCATGCTTTTTTTTTTTTCATCCTTCGGCTTGCAAGAAGAAGAGAGGATTTTCTTTATCTGAATATCAAATCCGGCAGGGTGTAACGATACAATTACGGATATCTACGATGTTAACGATATTAGAAGTGATTATACCGTTAACATTATTCGAAACTATAAAAAGCTAATAAAAGTAAATATAAAGGCCGTTATTCTGGAACGTCAAAAACAAGCGAAGCGTTCTGTATGGAAATTATGCATGTTGAAGATTAACTACAATGTCCCAGGTTAGATGCCGAGTTTGCGTTCCTGTGTGGAGTTTTCACTTGGAATCCCGGTGTCTGTGCTTGTGATAGGCTGGTGTCCTAACCACGGCGTGTCCACCAGTGATTTCAGGAAAGATTCCTGGACTCACCAACACCCTGACCATGATGGGAGGGTTGCTGAAAATGATGAACTGAATAAAAAAAATGTCAAATTGAATACTTCTGAGGTAGGCAACTCAATCAAAAATCACTTTTCTAAATTCTATTTGAAACTGTATTCATTGGGTACAAAAAGCTAAGAAATTCAATTAAGCATGTATATTTATGTCTCTTCTATTAATTTTCCATACTGAATGTGTCATGGTCACAGGCTACACGCAAATAAACATCCTCATTACCACAATAATAGCCTATTCATTAATTCAGATACGGTGAGTATTTTATCCTGGTCATGGTGACCATAGATCCAGAATTCACTCTGGACGAGATGTTGGCCCATGTCAGGGTAAAACAAGGACAATAATTCACACACTCATTCATTAATATCTAATGGTAATTTTAAGTAGACAATCCACCAACCTGCATGTTTGTTTTTTCAATGAAAAGATACCAGAAAACCAGAAGAAAACTCACACATGAAAATAAAACACTCCATATGATCATCTATACATTAATGGTCCATATGTCATGTGCAGGTTGCTTCAGGGTGCCATGTAATTATAGAGTTATATCACGATAAGGAAATTTGTTATACATAGCAGTTATTCAGGATGTATTCTTAACATGATATGTATTTCTAAACAGCCTTTGTATATACTCAGATAACTGCAGTACCACAGCAGTGATTTACATCAATCATGGATATAATCTTTTGATACATGAGTAGCATTTACTGAATGATGAAATGTGTTTACACAGGGTCCTGTGTTAACCCAAATGTAAGCTCCACATAAATAGATATTTTTTATAAATGTTATTGATTTGCAAACATTTTCTGTGAAGAGGTGTTTATTTAGCATTGTTCGAGTTCAGTACCAACGCTTTGTAGCAGGTAAACATTGCAGTCTTTGGGATTTCTCAATGAGATGATATTTTTCTTTTCATATTACCTTTAAGAGAGAAAGAAGAAGAGAGACTGGTGAGAGAAATACATTTTATAGCTAATATAACATGTGTGATGAGAATGGTTAAAACTCCTGTTCCTACTTTTACACATAGCCCATTAACAGGTTTTCAACAATGGCTTATTCTTTCTGTTTTTGAATGACAAGAACATGGAAGAAAGTTTCCTGTCTCTGTGTCATAATATTTAGTCACTATTAACTGTACTACCTGCGTACTTTAAATACTCAGGTTTTTGTCTATCCTGTGCTTACTGTAGACACAGATTTATGTGACGGGAGTAAAACCTGATGCAGTCTTACTGTTACACCCTGAGGGTCAGCATGTTGTCGATGCATTTCTGCTGATGTAAAAATTTATTATTTGCTTAATCAGCTATAGCCTCCTTGTGAAAATCAAACCAGTTTACCCATTTCCTTCTGACCTTTCTCTCTCTTTGTGAGAAAGAAACAGAGGTCAGAGGCAGATGGGAGGACCAGTTTGAGCTGGCAGGGAGGTAATGGGAGATAAAGCAATAGCTCACATATAAGGACAATCTTGATATGCCCGGACTATATCACAACAGACAGATTTGATGCAAGTTACATATTCATTTCATATATTGTCGCTTCCCCATTGTTATGCACAATGCTGTTCATCAGGCATTCAATATTAATATCTAAACAAGAGCTGTTTTGCAAGCCAATGTCCTTTAAAAAAAAAAAAAAAAATAGCATGTTTTGGAATTCTGCTCACAATAATTTTAGATACAAGTCTGCGTGGCTTCCACGAGGAATGCAGACACTGCTCCAATGCTTGTTTACATCTCAGCTTTGTGGTATAGAATTGGCCACAGCTGGGACTTCTCGGGAAAAGATTTGCAGCATTGGAGCTTTCTCAAAGCTTAAAGCCTGCCACTCTTTCTATGCATCTTCGCTCAGTTTTATTTTCAGGCTCCACACTGTCCTCATACATTTTTAATATTGTATAAGACCCAAGAAATGCACTCTGTTGCTTGTCTGTATGAGCTGTGGCTCATTTTTAATAATTATTTGTACAAATGGCAAGAAAAACAATGCAACCATTATGTACATGTAGTGTAATGAAACAGTCTAAGATTGTCTTTGTGACCCAATTTCACACCCTGGTGTTCTGAAAACATGCATCTGTGAGGCAGGTTTTGCAGGTGAGCAATTATGTAACTTAATAACTTTAACTGCATCTCAGTTTTTTCTGAAAATGACGAATGTAATACCATGAAATCTTAAAACAAATATATAACATACATCTACTGAGCAAATCTTTTCATCTTACATGTCCATAGTTGGTCTGTTTTCACACCAACGTTTTGGTTTTGTTTGTTCGTCCAAAAGTAAAATTCAACACAATGCATTAGCGCAGCTTGAAATAAATTACATTTGACTGCTAAAAACTTCACCAACCTGAAAACAACAACAGAAAACCCCAAAACGTGTCACCTAAATATTACAGTACAGTATTACTATAATACTTATAATACTGATAAGCAGAACAATAATGGCTATAAGAAACAGTGATAAGAAGAAGGAGAAGAACAGACAAAAGAGGAAGAAGAAGAAGAAGAAGAGAAGGAGGAAGAAGAACAACGACTATTAGAAGCAGTGATGAAAAGAAGAGGAAGAAAAGGAAGAGAAAGAAGAGCAAGAGGAAGAAAAAGAAGAAAATGAACAATAACCACTACAAACAGTAGTAATAATAATAATAATAATAATAATAATAATAATAATAATAATAATAATAATAACAACAACAAGCAGGAGGATCAATGACAACTACTACAAGCAGTAATAATTGTAACAATAATGTTTTTAAGTAAAATAAATAATAATACAGTTTTGTAAAAGCCAAGTGTGTTCAATAATGACTACAACAAATAATGCACATGCTATTGAAACTGTAAGACCCTCCCGCCCCCACTCGGTTCCCGTTCAGTGGTATGCCCTCCCTGTACCGTGCACGGTGCGAGCTTCAGCGCCGCGCGAGCGCTGGAATGTTTTCACCGCGGAGCGCGCGCGGCGTCGAGAAGAATGCTTCAGCTACGCCCACTTCCCTCCCGTCCAATCGGCATCGAACGGAGCCGTTTCAAGGCGTCCCTCCACCACCACCCCCCTCCCGTGAAAGCCCAAACGATGAAAACAACACAACGGCCGAAAGAAACGCCATTAACGGCGCCTTTTCTCTCCTCTCGCCCCTTATCCACTTGCCGTCGCTTTTAGTCACGTCCGACCGGCGGCACGTTCACGCGCCCGACGCGTTTTATGCGTCTGGGCGGTTTTATGCGTCGAGCGCGCGGCGGTGTGGAGCTCCGCGGCCCGGCACTGGGGCTGTTTATGTGTGTAGTAAAAGGGGAGGAGGAGTGTAAGGGGGGGCTTGAAACAGTCCGCCTTGCCCCGTGTCCTCGCTTGTTTTCCTTTTTCTCGCTCGGATTCTCCATGTTGGTCGGAGCGCGCGCGCGGTCAGAGAGTCCAGCGCAGAAATAACTGCACCCCGCGCGAGCTCGGAACAACGCACAAAATTCAGAGACGCGCAGCCTGGAGCTCGAGCTCAGGTGGTGAGAGGAGAAACCTCAGGAACCCCTCCCTGATGCACCAGAGGACAAGGCGGGAACGCGTAAATACATTTAGATTTAATTACAAATATATTGCATATATATATATATATATATATATATATATATATATATATATATATATATATATAATTTTAATTTGTATGTACGGGATGAGATTTTTTTTGTTGATATTTGTGAATTGCTATAGCTGAATGCTCGAATTGCACGCGCATGGAGAGGTGGATAGGGAAAAGTTGAGTTACGGTACAAGTGCGGAGACGCTCCGTCGCGCCGTCGAAAACAGGTAGGACGCGCGCGTGCACTGTCAGCGCGCCCCGAGCCGCGTCTCAAAAGCGGATCTGTGCACTTTCATGGTCAATGTTTATTTTTTTTATTTTTGTACAATATAGCATGCGTGTGTGCGCGCGCGCGTCTCTGTGTGTTTGCGCGCGCCTCTGTGTGTTTGCGCGCGCGCAGTGACAGCTTCGTAGGCTCGGTGTGTAACTGAGGTTCGCTAGCGGAGCTGTCATGCAGCGCTCGCGCTTCTCGCTCGTGCCCGCGCGCGCGCTCTCGGCGACTGCGAGTTGTTTACCGCTTCTTTCTCGGCGTGCGCAACGTCAAAACACGAAATCGTCCCTAAAAACACGAGTTTAGGACCGAGCAGGAGCATGCAATCCGAACAATTGTGTCGGTCATAATGGTTATACGTGTCAGGAGTGTTTTTAATTAATGCACGTTTATATTGTGCTCTTTTTTTTTTTACACTATAGTTTGTGTTTAATAGCCCTGAGGCGTCATATTGTTTTCTTGCTATTGTATTGCGAAACAAAATGTCACCCAAAATGTAACCGAAGCGCACGTGCTGTAAAAAAGGTACACAATCCAGCATTATAGGTTCACCGTCCATTTAATAACCGCTTTCACTACAGAACAAGAGTACAAAAAATAAATAAGTACGGAAGACACACACTCCAACGGAGCCAGTGCAAGGTGTCGCGGTGGAACACACACACACACACACACACACACACACACTAGCTCGAACTACACGCCCTCTTCCCTCCGCCTGCACAGTGTTGTTGACAGTCCGGGTTTACCGCCTCTGTGAAGATATGTTCTGCCATTTTAAAACGAACCTCCTTCCCCAATCCGTCGTAGTTTCGGTGCTAATGACTTCAAAATTTGCTAATTAATACCAAATAAACTCCCATCGCTAATCCTTACATCTCATATGTAGTTTAGGAATCATATCTATCAGATGAACTTTATTATTCAGTGGTCTTTGTTAAGGTGTTTCCTGTGTATCATGTTGCACTGCATGGGTCAATAGTTTTGTGTAAAGGTCTCAGAGTTATTGTGAGGAAAATATTATAAAAAATAATAATAAAAACATTTACAGATCTTTAACAAAACCTGCACGTCACTATGATTGGTTTCTTTTATATTTCCAACATCAGTGTTAATGAAGCACTCTATTTTTAATTTTTTTTTGCCAAAGTCCACCCTGAAACACGTCGTACACTTCTAATGAAATGTTCGCCACGCGTTGGACTGCCGAGGTTCTGTTTTGTTTGTTTGGTGTTGGATTTCTGTTGTTGCTGTAAGAACTCGGCCTGTGTGCTGCTTTGACATCGTTGCCAGCTCGGTTATGGAGGAGTTTGGTAGGACACACACTTTCAGCAATCTCAAACACACAAGTGTATTTAACTGTTCAACAAAAACAAAAATTCAACATGAAAACTGAAGATGATCAGTTTGGATTAAGTATATAGACGATGAGTTGAGAAAGCTGGACACACTAAAGCCCGATTGCATCAACTGCTGCCCAACATATCAATAAGATAATTTGAAACTGAAAACATTCAGAAATGTACAATTTATTAAAGATCGCATGTTAAACAGTATTATGCATGCTGTTCAGTTTAAAGTTTGTGTGTTTGTGTGTAGTTACGATTAGCGAGCGTTTGTTTGTAATTCCTGAGTGCATATCGGTTATACGAATACATTAAGACTATGGTAAAGGCTGTGTATAAAAAACTGTCCTTGTTTTAGCTGCTGTAAACTGAGTAGCTGTAAAAACAAACCCCCAAAAATTCAATTTCCATTGCACATTTATACTGTTGTACTGCCGTCAATGTGGATATTATCTATTTATTTTTATTGTAAGTTCATGTAACATTCATTTTAGCTGTTCAAGTCGTAAAATGAAAAAAAATTAATGTTTTCGGAGGAGTTAAGTCGATTCACCAGACGGTGGGAAAACTCTGAATCACAAGGCGAGTTTATCCATAATATTTCCACCGAGTCCTTTTCTGGCCTTCGGATAGCCATTTTATCAAATGGAAATTGTTTGTAATTGACCAATGTGAAGTCTTACTACGATGCAGCGACAGGGTGTGGCATAGAAAAGCCTGACTTCAGCCTATTAGTGGTGTTTTTGTTCTGAATATGTACACCAGACATTGGTGTTATTAATGCTGTATAGATACATACATACATTCACTATGTGTGAAATTCTCTTCCCCGCAATCTCTCAACATATTGAGTCTGTAAGATGTAAGAATCTGTTTATTAGTTAAAAGGGAAAAAAAAAAAAAAAAAAAGCTCAGGAATGCTCGTGAAGTGTTGCGTTAATGTGATGAAGTGCATTTAAAGCTATTCTCAGAGGTAAACTTATGAAAGTAATAAGTTATAAGAGAAGACTCGATTGCGGTATTACAGTATGATATTAACACTATCATTACATGTAGTTTTTTTTTTTTTTATCTCTTCTTGATTTAGATTTTTTTCTTCTGGCGGTGAATAGAGTCACAGTTTTGCTAGATTTGATTGGTTGTATTTGGTTTGCGGTTTTTTTTTTTTCCTAAGTTGACCCAATTTCTGGTATATTGACGCTTGGTATAGACAATATGCTAAAATTAAATAATAATCATAAAGAACCTTAAAATGTCCACCACCTCTCCTCATTTTTATTCAACGGCCCTAAATATTGCACAGTCTTCTTTCCATCTACCTATATCGTATCAGCCAAGAGCGCTAGATGAAATGAAGGCGATTAGGGCTCATATTTATGCCTCCATTTCCTGGTGCTTTATCAATGAGCATGATGGACAAATGAGAAGCAAGCGGTGACGCAGGGGGCCATTTTCCCTTCATCCCTCTACACAGTAGCCTACACACACTGCTCATGTGTTACATAAGGTGATTCCTATGGCTATACAAACACCCCAAAGAGAACAAGGAGAGAGGAATGAACAGGGCTGCTTGCTGTTATTTCCTGCTCATTATCTTGAATTATATCTAAATAATGAAGTTTTAAAGGGGAAAAAAAGAAAAATGGAAGCTTCCAGCAGTGGATTGCAGTGCAAACAGATTTCCCCAGAGATGGGACTGTTTGATATTCAGGGCATTTTGCAGAGTCTTTTCTCTTTTTTTCCTTTCTTTTTTTTTTTTTTTTTCTTTGAAACCTCCCATGTAATCCAAAAAGCATGTGCTTCGATTGAAATATTCGCAAAAAGTAGGTATGCCAGAGACTTTAAATTCACACGAGCTGTCATTAATGCATCTGCAAGACCGTCGCCAATGTTAGTGCATGAAACATGACTCTCCTTTCTGCGCCTGCAAGATCTGCATTGTAGCATATGCGCTGCATGGGCTCGTTCCTGCCAGACTCTCCTGTGATGAAATGGCGGGAGTGTTTGTGTGAGCCCTCGCGCGCGCGCGTGTGTGTGCGCACGAGTGTGTGTTTTGCACTGGAGCTGCATCTGACATGTGTGGGCTTTCCCACCCTCTGTGATTATATAACATATAGCCATAGCCAGCAACCTCATTTAAAACAGATTTTTGAGAGTTTTTGTGCAGGAGAGGGGACGCTGAGCACAGGGGACGCTTTTCTTTTTACTGATAAAAAAAAAAAAAAAAGGAAGCTTATGTCATGTTCCAGTTCCAGCTCAGACCAGACAGTCAAGCCTTGACATTTTTTTTTACCTGTGGTTATTTTTGATAAAGTGAAATATCTAAGAGGTTGAAGTGCAACAGTGAAAACCTCTTGCTCCATTTGTACACACATGCTGATAAAGGCGGCGTTTCACGATTTTGCAATAGCCAAGTGTTCTGAAATGTTGTCTTTGAAGGATCTGGCTGTGTTGTAGTAATAAGTTCTGACGCCCCGGCTTGCAATCTCGCGCACGTTTCGTCATTTAGCCACGGATATGTGGAGGGGTTTAAAAGGGATCGCAAGAAAATCGTTATTCATTTATGCCTAATGCCTTTTTGTGTACCTTAATTAGCACTGATATCAAATAAAATACAACATGCTACGCTGTTAAAAGAAAATAATCAATGAGTTGGTGTGAAGTCACCTGGAGCGGAAGCTATTTTCTGTTTATTTTCCAACAATCTTGACCACAAGACGTCCAATATAGTAGCTATAAACAGCCATTTCTTTACCAGACGTCTTCTCAGTCTTTTTTAATGTTAAACTTCACCCACTTCAACAATTTTACCAGTTCTAACCTGTTCATGTAAAGCTTCTGTAGAAATGGTAACATGTGCGATCGAACTCATAAGACCTGTGATCTGTCTTTTTGAAATTTCTGTCGCAACTAAAAATTATTTTATTTTCTTGTGGATCAGATGGAACATTTCCTTGAATTTGGTGCAGCCCTGAAGCTCAGGATTCCCAGTGACAAATTCCTCCTACCAATGACGCCCCATTTAAGGATAGCAGTACTGCCGGCAAGGTAGCAGCTTTTTTATTACCGATCTGTTTACATTTATGTTCTGAATGAATATCCTAGTCCTCAAGTCCATCACAAAGAGACTAAGTTGTTGTTATGTGGCTGCAAAAAGCTTCTCATTATTTACCAATTTATCACTTATCATGTATCATTAAGCACAGTTGAAAAAAAGAAAAGAAAAGAACACAGCTAATTACATGTCTTGTACTAATTACTATTTAATGCCTTTCCTATTAACTGTTTCGATACATGCAAAGTGTTGGGGATTTCTGTTCGGAAACACCTTCGTGAAACTGGGCTCGGATTTCATCATAAGCACAAAAGCAAATTTGTACCTTGAACTCAAATAGTGGAATGTTGTGTAGTTACGAACAACAGGCTTTTTGTAAAAGCAAACGACTGGCTCGTGTCAGTTCTGAGTGGCCTACTGAATTTGTAAACGCAAGGCGAAACGCAGAAAATAGGTTTTCTTTTGCATGGTTACTCATTTGCATGATGAGATCTCATGACTTCTTTTTTTTTAATGCCCGATGAGCAGATCCCGTCTAATCTCAGACGTTCCCTGTGCTTACTGAAATGAATCTAGCAGATTAATTGGACAGAGAATTCATAGGCACTAAGCAGAGCGTTCCTCGCTTATGCATATAAATCATTTCTCACCATCATAGCTACGTCTACACGGCACAAGAAAGTCGTACGAATCTAGAACAAGCTAAAGAGTTGTATAACAATCTAGTCTATTTATAGTCCAGTTTACATAGACTCCAGTGTAGTCTGACTCAACTGCGATGTCAAATGCCTCCATATGTTTATCCATTTGGGAGCTTTTTCGCAATTTCTGAAGCCGAGCAAAACATCGTTTTTGCACAAGGGGCCACAAAAGAAACATTTTATACAAGTCACTGAAGTGTTCATATTTCCAAGAATTCAGAGTATTTCTGAATAAAAGATGTAGGTTGTATTATTAGTCTGCATGTAAGCATTTTATGTAATCGTTATATCAATGTTATAAATTGGAAACGTCACGTCAATAAATATATCAAAGAGTTGACAACAACAAATGCCAAGCATGTACCAGTTTGTATAGAGCGGTGATATTAAATACTGCCTTGACATGTGACCTTCTTTGCTTTCATCTTGCTTGTAGATCCCAGATAGATGAGACCAGTCATGAACCTGGATGAGACGCTAGACTGAAGTTTGCTCAAGGTACTGAGATATTTCTAAAATGTCACATTAATTGTACTACACAGAGACAAACCTTAGAAACAAGACTGCTAGAAGATATTCTGTCACTAATCCATGCAGATCGATCAAACTTCTCAGTGTGATACACAATACATCACGGTACAAATTTGGAATCGGCAAACTCGATGCAGAGAAAGCCTTTGAGCAAGTCAATAGGAAATTCCTACTTACCACATTAAATACATTAGGGTTTGAGGAATCTTTTGTTTGAACATGGAATTGTACATAACTGTACAAAAGGGTTAATAATTAACCTATTTACTACAAAAAAACGGGATTAAATCATATTGATGATCCAAGTTAAGAGGCAAAATATTAGAAGAGGAGAAAAATCAAATACCACCAAATTTTTTGGATATTTTATGATAAACTATTCTTTAAAAAGCTGCCAGTATATCATTGATAACGCATATATCAAGACATTTCTGACAAATAAACTTTTTATTGAGTAGCTTCAAATTTGCAAAACTCCACATGAACACTGAGCTAAGCTTCTCAATAAGGATATCAATAAATGATCTTGGCTGATTACTCTGTGTTTGGGGACATACTGCATGTAAGAGTTCATAAGAAAATGGTGGGTTGTGTGTGGGAACTGAAAAACTGCTAATTGTTTTTGTTGTATTTTTTTTAAATCGCTAATAGGAAGTGAGCTTTTTTCCTGGATCAAAAACTGGATATTGCGCGCCCCCTAGTGGTCAAACAGGCAGTTATTTTCCCATATTTTTCTTGTTATTTACAACATTGAATAATCTGCCTTTAACACGAATAACTGAACAAAATGAAACCTAAAGTAGTAAAGTTGTAATTATTATGTGTAGTTTTTATCAAAATACCTAAGGTATAATGAAAACTAACTAACACAATGGTAGCTTAGAAGTTTATACGTATATATATATATATATATATATATATATATATATATATATATATATATATGGATAATAAATAAGCAAACATAAATACTAAAATGTATAGAATAGAAAATAAATGACAAAATGATTATTACAAATTAATAACTATAAAAATTAAGGACGTCTGCTAATTAGCACAAATGTAAATTTGTAAAAAGAAGAAATCACCACCAGTCTCATTCTGTGTATTTCTACATATGACCATTGGTGGTGCTGTTGCTCTTAGTTACACAACATAAAAATAAAAAAAAACTGTACAAGGCCAGAACAGAAAATTAGTCTTATTTGTATGTTGTTGTTGTTGTTGTTTTTTTGTCCTTGTGACAAAGGGAGGGCTTAGCCATTTAATTCCAAAACTACCATTGCTAATTTATATGAAAAGGGATGTAGTGATAGATGAACTGATATCACTCTAGAAGTATACATTTTACATAGATAATGTTCCTGTATTAGTGAATGTGTAAGACATGCATTTTGTAAAATGATATTTAAATGTCATGATTGCCACTTGTTTTTTTTCCCCTCACTGTGTCCTCCTAAAGCCTGGTCTTTGGCTTCTGCCTGGTTCAAGTAATCCAGGATAGGTTGGTTCTTACTACTGCGGCCTATTCTCGATTACTTGTGTCATGAGGAAGCTGCTAGCGGCAGAATGTGAAGCTCTTCTGCACATGCTGTCATACTCCCTAACAGGATAAGAGGCACGTTTGATCACATAGTGTCTTATAAGACTTTATGTCATTACTAAACTAGATGAAAGTGAATTGTAAGGAGAGATAAGCCCTGAAGCAAAGATGTCATTTGTAATTACTCTCTTATGCCCTTTTGTAGTGTTCCAGCTTCTGATACAAATGAAACCTGAATTTAATTGTGAGGAAGTGGTTTTGATCTGAATTCCTTCTTCACAAAACTGTTTTTCTATCCATCCACTTCCCTGTCTTTCTTTTACTGATCTATTTCTTCTGGCAATATATATATATACACAAAGCACAATGAATACTATGTGTTCTAGCAGGGCTGAGATGTTTTCAGGACCCTTGCCCTGGATCCTGGAACTAACGAGGAACCACCTCCTCCACCAGCTGACGTCTAGGTCGGGGGTAGGTTTAGTAAGCTGTTCTCCATATTTGACACTGTGAAGAATTTGTTACAAGTCACTCTGCATGAATACGAACTGTAAATGATCCCACATTTACACAGAGGGGTTTTCAAGTCAAGTCAAGTTTATTTCTATAGCGCTTTTCACAACAGACATTGTCTCAAAACAGCTTTACATAAATTCTTAAATATCGGACTCAAAAACATAGTGTATAACGTCCCCTAATTGATACTAATAAACGTCTAATTCACACGAATAATAAATTAAATGTTTACCTAAAAGGTTTTAACACCTACAGTTGAACTACTGTGGCAGTAAAGCTAAGTTACTGAAGGGGGAAAAGACAAGGGGGGGACAACGAATGCACCTTCAAATGTGTGATTCTCAGAGAATCAACCATCAGACCAATATATGTATATTTGCATATATGTTTATGTTCCATAAGGTGTTCATGCCCATATACATCAAAATAATCGAACACACACATTCTTTTACATTTGCTTGCACTGTAACAAACTTTGAATGCAAGTGCTGTCTGCCCTCTTCTGCATACATAATCTTAGTGTCTAGTGTGGATGTGATTGACAGATAAAATCCCTTCCACTTAACGCCAGGTCAATACCTGGCATTCTTTTCTATGTTTTAGCAATTCCATGGGATCTTATGAAGAACTATGAAATATATAATTATAAAATAAAAACAATATATAAATAAATAAATAAACACATGATTGGAGGTCATTCTTAAACCATCCTTACTGCAGGGTCTCATGTACATTTTGAACAGTAACTTCTGCTCATGACCACTCATGCAGATGTGGATAATCACCTAACAGCTCTGCAGCTCTCTGATGCGTTCCTCGATTAAAGTGTGCAAACAAGCAAAAGCAGACAAAAAATTATAAATAAGGGGGGAAAATTATCCATCTGTGTAAGCAAACAATGTAATATTTGGTCCAACAGAAAAACAGAACAAAAATGTTTAGCAATTTTGTTTGGCAGCATACACATACCACACATATGAACTCAAAACACTGCACATTCTTGCTCAAAACATGTCTTTTGGTTTTGGAAATAACAACGTACCCAATTCTACCCATTCAATCTCACATTCAAAATAGTTTTTATATAAATAAATTACGTGTGTGTGTGTGTATCTTTTGAGACAAAATATAGTCTTTTATTTGCAATAAGAAATTGTTGGTCTTTGCAGGTTTCCACGCGTAACGACGACGTCGAGCGTTTCACTGCATCGCATTTATCTGAGCAGCTGAACTGGTTTGATGCCTACAAACTAACCGCCTTTATTTCATTAATAAAAAATTGTCAAATAAAAATATTCATATTATGACTCCAGTAGTGTATTATTATGTAATTTTCTAAAAAGAATGAGATAAATTACAGATATACTGGATTGTGGCTGGTGGTTAAAATACACCACAGTGTATTAAACTGAAAGCTGAACTCAAGATCTTTCCTGTTTTTTTTCTCACATCTTGGAAAAGCCGCACATTTGGACCCACAGATATTGTAGCAAGAGAAATTCTGGTATCCTGTATCATGTTGTTAAAATATTCTACATAACACATCAATTTTTTTTGGAAAGCGCTGTATGCATATGTATGTATTAAATTCACTTTTAAAATAAATGATTTTTTTTTTTATTTCATATTTAATAAAGTTATCCTCAGGCATGACATCATTGATAAGATCTGTAATGCAGGTGCTACATAACACTGCACCAGCTTGTGTATTTGGTGTCGAATCAGCAAATCTGTATTACACGTATATCATATTCTTTCTCCTTTTACTGTAACTTATTTTCTAAAGAGTTTGTTTCATGTTGAAGCACATTGAATGGTGAATAAATATGGAAATATTGCAGACGTGAAAGATTCCCTTGTGCCTGGTTACAAAATGCTTTATTGGGAAGTTTTACTGGGAACATACCCTCACTGGCTACTTTATTAGGAACACGTGTATCTGTGCTAAAATTATCCAATTGTCAAGACGATTGAGGGGAAATAAATGTTCAGGTATAGTCTTCCTCGTTTCAGTTTTTGAGTCTGTTCTCATTGCACATTCAGATTCCGGTTCTTGACTAGCAGGAGAGCAACCTGATGTGGTCTTTTGGGTTTTTTAAACCTACCTCAAGGTGTGATACATCATTTATTTTGAGATGCCATTCTCCTCAACTGCTTGTGAGAAGGATTTAATTGTTGCCTCCCTCTCAGTTTGATGGATTCTGAAGCCCTTGACGTACATATGCAAAATTTAATCATTGTACTCCTGTGTACCTGAAATAACTGCAGGGTGTTCCTAATAAAGTAGCAGTGTAGTTTTACACTTTTAAATGTATGGCTAATTAACACATCATGCCACAGTTCTCAAAAATACCTTATCAGTTTTTCATTTACATAAACCAATAATGTGTACATGCCAGCTACCCAACAGCAAGAAATTACAAGTTCTCATAAATATATGATGTGCTAATACTGTTCAGCCTTGAGCAGACTTGTTCAAACTTGACTGGAGTGGAGTTAAAAAACCAGCCGTCACTGCTTACGTAAACATGCTGCACATAAATATTTGGCAGCACGAGCCTTTTGTGAATTGTTCAGCTTTTTCGTTTTCCCCACTGTAACCTGCTGGTGTGTTTACTGGTGTTGGAAATGATTTTCACTGATCTTGAAACTTGCCAAATATTCCCTGGGAGTAATAAATGAATTAACAACAGGATGGTTTTTTTTATCTTTAGGGGCTCAAATTTCTATGAAAGTTAGGCCGGATTTAGTGCTAGTTTGGCACCTTAAATAAATACAGGCCTTTAAATAGCATTGCTACCAAATGTGGTGTGCAAAAATTAAAAACAAAAAATTCTTTGTTGGGCTGAATTTAGAATCGTTATGGACGAAGAACACAACAGTGTGTCCAACCATTGGAAAATAATCAAGCTCAGGTGGATTTCATCATGGAAATGATTTCACTAGTACCAGCATATCTTTGAGGTTGTGTGTTGGAGTCATGATGGGGGAAAGTCACTGATTGTTCTGAGAAATCAAATTAGACAATCACATCATTGCTATGGTACAAAACAGACTGGTTCTTGAAACAGAGGAAGCTCTGTTTGCTCATGTTCATAAGTTTAAACTCTTAGACAGTCTTTTTACATGGAATTTATCAGATACAATTACTGATTTTTTTTTTTTATCCAAAGTAAAAATTTCTAGTCATGTGCGAATATAGATGAAGTAGTTTATGTTGCTGGCGATGACCTGGCAGAAGGTCCACTTGCATCCTGATGGTATGGAGGCTCTGAGGCCAGCAAATACATAATCTCGGTCTCATACATGAGGCCAACATGTAACTTTGTGGCAACTACATTTGGTTACACTTCTTTATGCCCTAAGAACCTTATCTTCCCCCAGCGAAGCATGCTGGTGGGAGCATCATGTTGTGAGAATGCTTTTTCATGGCTAGGAAACTGGTCAGGCTTGAAGGCATGATTGATGGAGCAACCTACAGGGAAACCCTAGATGAAGTGTCTTTCAATTTTACCATAATAGAAATCCAGGGTTGTGGTCAAAGCCAGGCTGCTTTAGTGAACATCCTGTCAGCACAGAAGTAGGAGTCTGTCTTACTTCTTGGGAAAAGAATGGCTTTCATCTTGCATTGACCTTAGCATTAAATAAAGAGGAAAACCCCTCAATAATACATTGTTCTCTTGACCTCATTACTTAAAAGTGCACCGAATGACCTTTACTAGAATCAGAACTGGAATGCCTTCGCTGCTCAAATTACCCATGCTGGGTCTTAGGTGTTAATCGTTCTTTAAAGGTTCATAGTCAAGTCAAGTCAAGTTTATTTGTATAGCGCTTTTCACAACAGACATTGTCTCAAAGCAGCTTTACAGAAAACAACAGTGAAGGTGAATGGTGTGCGTTTGTCCCTGATGAGCAAGCCGTGGCGACAGTGGCAAGGAAAAACTCCCTTAGATGACATGAGGAAGAAACCTTGAGAGGAACCAGACTCAAAGGGGAACCCATCCTCATATGGGTGACATCAAAAGTTTGGTCATAAATCTTTCAACAATACAGAACAATTTGTGATCATCATAGATCCAGCATCAGCTTCTCCATGCCTTTAAACACTCGGCATCTACTTCTCCATGATCATCCATAGGTCCATTCATAGCTTCGAGACCTTATCCCAGCTCTTTTATTAATCTGTATACATCTAGCATTTTCATCAAAAAAGAAACAGACTTGCAACCTGCATAAAAACATTTTATTTAATTGCATGAGTGACGGCAATTGCTTAAAAAGATGATCATGAAAAACGTTTATGGCTTTGTTTTCGCAGAGATGAGTGGAAAAACATCCGATAGCACCTTAATATAAAAAGTTTACAGATATATTAACAGCTTCGTCATAAATTCTTTTTGTAAACATAGCAAACTAATATAAAATAGTCCTGGAAAATTACAACAAAATAAATGAAATAACTCCTAGAGGAAAACAGAACACTAATTTGAATTAAAGGGACCTTGACAAAAAGCAATGGGGAGTGTTTGGAGTCATGACATTTTTCTTTTTTTTTTTTTGGACCTGGTGAAAAAAGGGATTAAAATCTCAATTCGCCATGAAGTGTGCCATTTTATGCGTCCTTCACAAGATTAAAAAACAAAGATGTTTTTGCACAAACAGTATAATTCACTCAGAAATTCAACAAAATGACTATAAACTTTGACTTCAGATGTCAGCATTCAATAAGAAGGTCATCGCGATGTTTACACAGCCTGCCCGGGGGCATCACCGGGTGTTTCTAATTTCTGACATTTCCACACAAGGTGTCAGGAATGTTCTGTTTATGGTTGGCGTGTAAGCACTAAGTGAAAAGGAGCGATCATGTACAATACAGGACGAGGTCATTTGCCAAGACATGATCACAGAGGGACTTCGCTTGAATACAAACAACAAAACTAATTGTGTGGAAATGAATATTCAACTTAAAGAGTGTCTCGGAAAGCCAAACATTTCTCGTGGATAACTTAAGATGAAGACCAAGATCATCTGATAAGAATTATCTTGGCCTATTATGTAACCTGATCAAGTATCTAACTGAGATACATTTCCTGTAAAGGTTTGGAAATACCTAGTCTGTTATGGTTTTTGGAGACATGCATGTTCCTTTTTGTTTGTTATGCAATAAACTAGGTAAAAGGCAAAAACGCACAAGAATTTAACAGTTGATGACTGGAAAAAAGTTCTGTGGACAGAGAAGTCCAAATTCTGACATTTTTGGCTCAGATAGAAGAATTTATAGGAAATGTTAGCAGACTGCCTCTCACCCACAGTCACTAATGGAAGTGGAAGCTTGTTTTGGGGCAGGGAATGTTGGAGACTTATTCCAGGTAAAAAGAATACTAAACCAACATGGCTACCATTCCACACTTCGACACAATGTAATTCCATGTGGACTGCGGCCAATTGGACCCGACTTCACCTTAGAACAAGACAATAACCCAAAGCTCTGTAAGCATCATATAGAGTCAGCTGGAGTGTTATATACATTTACATTTTTAGCAGAAGCCCTAATCCAGAGTGATTTACAACTAAGCAATTGAGGATTAAGGGCCCTGCTCATGACCTTCCAAGTCCAATGTCTTAACCACAGAGTTACCACTTCTAGAGTGTTATCTACCACGGAATGGCCTGCTCAATCACCACACCTAAATACTACTGAACTGCTCTGGGATTAACTGGATCGCAAGTTCAAAAAGAAATCTTCAACTAAAAGAGCAACTTTGGCAAGTTTTACAAAAGGCAAAGTATTTAATTCGAATGTTTGAAGACGCTAAGCCGGTCCCGATACCGGTGTGTGTAAAAGCTGTTATTCCTGCTAAGGGAGAAATTTTCAATGAAAATAAAGTTTACTACTAACTGGATATTTTTTGTGCAAACATCTGTACATTTGTTTGGTCAAAGTAAAAGTTGCATATAAACATGCATGTGTCTCGAAAACGCTACAAAAACTGAGTGTTTCCAAACTTTTGACAGGCGCTATACATATATATATATATATATTGTATTTAAAGTAAAATGCCCAGTCAAGGACTTCATAGTAATAAACTGAAACATACACAGCCGGACACAGAAAACTGAGCAACGAATGCTAAAAAGTAACCAGCGAAATGTGGTCTTGTCTTACCACACTATTGAAAAAAAGATATTAAATAAATACTTGCAAGTTAAAATTTAATGTAAAACACTGTAGCGCTATCACACACGGATAGTTCTTTATTATTGCTACAAGTTGTTGACATCTAACAGATAATGGACCTAATGGAAATCAGTGTCCAATTCCAATTGTACACCAATTTATCTAAATTTTTGTTTTTACATAAAATATGCATATTAAATTATCAACAAAAATCACATACATATACACGATTCACTTTGCAATAACTTTACACAACTATGTTAAACGAAAGATGTGCGCTAATGTACATGTAGAGACAATTGAGAATTTGTTTGTTTATGGAAGACCTGTAATGGTTTTAAGTGACCAATCATGACAAACAATTCAATGACCGAAAGGTGACAAGTCTATTCTGCTACTACCTGAATCAGAAAAAATACGGTGTAAGTTTGCTTAAAAAAAATAATAATTAAAAATGACGAGAACAGAAATTCAATGAATCCCTCAAATCCACCACACATACATGTCCACGCTGGCTTGCATCCAGTAGAAAGGTGACTCTCGGATAAATGGTGACTTCTTGCAGGAACACGTCCTGTGCGTGTCCTCTGGTGCCAAAAGCGTGTTGTCTTGTGAATGCTTTTAAATAAAAATAAAAATGCTGCCTGACACGACCAAGGTTACGGTGTAGAAAAAGTACCTAATGGTCAGTAAAATCCCATCCAACTCAGCTACTGGCACTCCCCCTCTCAGCCTTGGCTACCGCAGGAGGACAGGCTGTCATAGAGAGAGTCGCTTAGGGATTCGGGGGTCTCTAAGACCTGGGGGTGGCCAGGGGAAAGTGTATCATCAGGCCTCTCTCTCACCAGCTCTAACCCAGGTTCTCTACCCAGGTCTGGGTTGACAGGAGGACGTGCCTTGCCTCTGCGCATCTGACTCGGCTGCGGCAGGCTTCTGGGGTCACTGTCATGCCTGATGGGGGAGTCACTGGTCTTTGAGCGCTGTACAAAGGGCAAAAATCTAATTAGAATTGTACTTCAAATTTTTAATTACTGAAACACCAGAAAATATTTTACTTGTGCTATCAGTCTTCCCAGCATGCACACAGCATGGCGCATCCCATGACACTGGCATTACAGTGATGTTAGATGCCATTCAGGGGTGTAACAAATACTGAAGAATAATTAAGTGAAAGTAATGTGTCTATAGTTTAGGAGAGTAAGTATCTGGAAAAAGAAGTGCTAAAGTCAAAGTAGACATGTTGACACAATTTAGTTGCCTAAATAATTAAAAAGTCAATGTTTTTATGTAAAATAAAAAAAAAAAAAATAAAAAGACTATTTATATTAGCTATATCTTAAACTGTTAAGTACGCATTTACCTGAAAACATAATTTATTCATCCTTCTAACACCTAACTAACACTACATTGTGTGATAATTAATTAATTAGTAAAAGTACAGTTTGTAAAGGCTAACTTTAGACTTTAAAGGCTAGTCTTAACATGTTTTTATTTATTTATTAATTTTTCTTTTTTTTTTTTTTTTTTAGAAGATGCTTTCTTAGGAGGCAAAGGAGGCACCTAATTTTATATGAGTCTTTGCATACTTCAGCATGTTGAAACATTTTACTGAGGTATGCCAGAGACGCTCACCTTCAATTTCCACACTATTAGCTATGGTGCTAACTACATTGTGTGCCATGAGACCACCAACACAAAACATTCGATGTCCTTGGAAATTCAATACAAATAAAAAACTATTCGGTTTTCTATAGATCCCAAATACAGCATAGTACTAGTGTAGGACAGTATAGTATTAAAGTACAATTCCTCAAGCATTTCCACCCCTGGTGCCATTTATGTGCTTGAATAGCAGACTCACCCTCCTAAATGAGCTCTTCTGGTTCACTGAATCTAAGGCCTCTTCGACTCCAAGATAAACATCAGACGGCTCTGTTGATCCTTTGAGGTTGGGGAATGTCCAGTTCTTTGTGGAAACAGATCTTACGGGTCTGCCACAGACGTCAGCTCCTTAAAATTGAAAGATGATCCATAATTCTTCACATATATATATATGAAATGCATACATTTAACAACAACTGGGGATTAAAGCGTTTTTTGGCTTCTTTGTGTAAATTTGTGAGGAATAAGACATGGTGGGGATTTTGGTATAAGAAAATGGCCTCTCATGGATTTTAATAAGATGAACAATCGGACCTTTACACAGTTGAGACAAGATAAATTCTATTTATTTAAAAAACTATAAAACCTGTAATTTGGGTTATATATGGGACTATTATCATAGCTGATGTTCTGGAAAACTAAAAATTCAACACTACACAAGTATAAAACATGATGAGGGTGAGTATAATGTGAACTCACCTTCATAATCATAACCTTCTGAATAACTGCATAGTTATTCAGAAGAGTTATTTCAGGGTAGAGTGGGGCCAAGGCATCATAGTCATTACTGAGCTTGTACTAAATCCAAAGGCAAAATAGCTTAAAATAAAAACAATACACCAACAAACACCAGTACCTTCTTGGCCCGTCTTAGCAACTTGGTTGGATGCAAGTTTGCCTTGCAGTGGGGTACTATTTATTTCCTGCCCCATGATGTAATCCTCCTCCAAAGAAGACAGCTCTCTTTCCAAGGTCCAGGCCTTATGGGGAATTTTTATCCCTGAGCAATGTCGTCCCTGAGGAAAAGAAGCATCATTCTCCCCTTGGGCCTTCCCTTTGGGAACACTTTTACATCCAGCATTCACACTGTAGTCAGGAAGAGGAAATGTGCCAATACCACTGTCCAGGGTGTGTGTGGAAATTCCAGAGCCTGTAAAACACAGTATGTCAGTGCACAATCATATATGTAAAGTCCAGAGCCTGTAAAACACAGTATGTCAGTACACAATCATATATGTAAAGTCCACAAAATTGGTAATCACTTCTTTGTTAAAGACGTGAAATATACATTTTCTGTCAATATAAACTGTTCTGCTTAAGAGCCAAAAAGTCACTCCTCTGCAGGTGTTACTTATCGTAAAAGCCACAGGAAGAAACATGTCTAGCAACCTTGTACTGGACGATCAGGTCCAGGCCTGTTTATGAGGTCATGCGCTAACCCATTAATCAAATACATCATCTTGGTGTGGTAAGTGACTGTCGCATCAGTCAGCAGGCGTACCTGCAAAGTGTTCATGGTGAATTGAATCAGCCAGGTTCTCATCAGACACACCATCCACTTTAGTCATTAAAGAGGCAGCCTGGGGACAAATCACAGAGTTCGGCCAAGTTTAGGATTAACTCTGAATGTCTACATTTTAATTGCTGGCAGTGACATACAAGCTGTTATGACTTTACCTTTTCCATATCCTCACTACTTCTGGTCTGACAAACAGCACTTGTAATATGATGGCTGAAGACTGGCCTGGTTTTGCAATCAAATGATAAGCGTCGATGAGCCACACCGATACCTCCAACATCCTTTCCATCCACCCTTTTATAAAAAACATAATGATTATTAATTATTCAACAAGTTTTGGAATGTCTCTACAACCCACTTACTCAGTGGATTTCAAAGCAGGAATGCATGACTAAGTCGAAAAGCTTGATGGATATTGACATACGTAAGCACAAATGTAGGAAACTGCCACATCATACATACCGGTTAAGCAGCTGCTGCATGAAGTTGTCTGATGGCACACCCCTGTACATTACAGACAGCTGCCCCTGAGCTTGGTCCATGACCACCTCACAGGAATGGCCCTTTCCTTGTCGGTCCATAGCAACGCCATTCACATAGGCACGTTCCTCTTCAAGGGCTTTGTGTAGCCCCTCCGCTTTTTCCATTAACATGGATATGTTTAAGCTCTCGCTCTCTGGCTTTTTAGTAGCCACTTTAGAATCCTTTCCCCCTGAGGATATATTGAGTTTCCATTCTCTCTTTTCGTCTTTGCCTTTTGAAGCCTCGGGTTTCCGATTAAGAGCTGGCAGCTTACTTTTACGCAAGCCAAACCAGTTGGCGATTCCACTGGAGGCCTTCTGTTTAACCTCAGGTACTTGAGTCTTGTCTTGTTCTTGTAGCTTTAGCATATTTTCCTCTATGCCCTTCATGACCTTTTGCTCTATGGAGGACTGAGGGCTTGGTGCAGAGTGCCTCTTTTCTTCAACTGACTCTGTAGGCCTTGGAGGTGGTGGAGGAAGGCTCTCCCCTAATGAATTTTTCTTCTTACTGGCTCGGGATTGGCTCCTGTCTTCAGATTTGGACAAGTACCTCGGAAGTTCCTGGGTTGGTTTCGCATCTCGGTTTATAGATGCTGGCACAGTTTTAGTTGGAGATTTTAAAGGAATCCTGTTAGGGCTGCTGCTGTGGGGACTAGAAAGGTTTTTGCCACTGTATGAAAGACTATGTGGTGTTGTACTTTTGGCATAGCTACGCAAAGCTTGTGCAGCTTCTAAGTTGGTAGACAGTGCAGGCATTTTAGATTTAGGGCTTTCTGGTTTTGCAAGAGACATTCTAGAGGATTCGCTTTCCAGCTTAGAGATTGTAGAGCTTGCAGGTAATGATTTGATGCCTTGGTCAGAAAGTTTGGAGACAGCACTGTCCATATGACTCGAAACATATGATTTTTCTTCAACAGAATCTGTATTATTTAAAAGTTTATGTTCTATAGTTTCATAGTCAACAGTTTTGCTTTTGTCACTGGTTCGAGGAGGCGTTTCTTTTTTATCATTTGCCTGCGAGCAAGCGGATTCTTCTGTGTTCCTCAACTTGCCAAGTGCAGCTAGTCTTTCTTTAAAGGAATGGCTTGATTCACCCAGCTGTCGGCCCACACCCGTCTTCTTAGGAATGGGTGGTGGATCATTCTTTTTAATAGGTGAACCTGCACTTTGTATGTCTTTCACCAACTCGTTTTTTTCTTGGCTTCTGGACCGCATGCCACTCATTTGTGACTTCTGTGAAGATGACTGAGTAGGCAAACTGCGATGGTTGGCCTGCTTATGCCATACAGGGCTATCTGGGCTCTCATCTTGATCTGAGAAGTCAGAGCCTTGTGAAGTGTCCTTTTGAGATTTGAAACTTATGGGCCTTTCTAGTCCAAGGTTTCCTATCTTTCCTTTGACTTTCTCTGTGTTCGAGCTGGCATAACGAAGTGCAGAGCTCACCTCTCCAAGAACCTTGGATATATCTGATCCACCAGCACTGGAGAGATCAGGAATATTTTCATAGTGTGGTATTTTCTGGGGTGTCTTTTGTGAGTAGGCAGTTGCTGTAGGCTTGCTTCCTCGACTACTTTTAGGTATGCCACAGTTAAGCTCTTTTGGCACCACTGGAGGTGGATCATCAGATAGTGGTGGAGAGGTTGGAGCAGAATGTGTGGATGGATACGGCTCTGATTTGGGACAGGGTGGCTGTTTTTGCCTTTCTGCTGTGGTTGCTTTGCGGGTAGGAACCGGTGAATGATGCACTTCATAGTTGTTACTGCGACATGGGATCTTTGAGCTGCGTGTTAATTGAGGGCTAAGACGGGGAGGATTGGCTACTGGGGCACGCTCCCCGAGAGTGGGAATCTTAAGAAACTTGAGAAGTTTTGAAGGGGAAGACTTGACCTCTCTGATGCATACCTGGTTGGGGTTCACAAGTTTAGTACCATCAGCCTGAAGGTCTTGCGATGTGCTTTCCTTCACAGGGACACATATCTCATCTAGTACTTTTGATGCTGTATGATTCTCATTGGGAGAAAACAGCAGCCCTTTATGCAAAGGTTCATGACTTTCATTCTCACTATATGTGTCTTGGAGGTTGTCCTTAAGACCAAGAGTAGGTAACTTTGGGGTGACTGGCTGGACATCGGAATCAACAATCTGCAGAAATTCCTCAGCATCTGTTACCTTCTCAAGCTTTTGTAGTGATACAGTTTTTAAGTGCTTAAAGTCTGTTTCCAGAGTACTTGTATCATTTGTACTCTCATGACTAATGATTTGTTCACTGGTGGTGTTGCTACTTTTTGATAACCGGACATCTGATATTCTGTTTTTATCTCTAGTCTCTTTCTCTGACAGTGTAGAATTAGCTGGTGCATGATCAGGCACTCTATTAAGGTCTCTTTCAGGAACTGCCAAGTTAGAATAAGAGTCAAGGGCTGCTGTTGCTAAAAGCTCATTGGATGGTTCAAGAACTTTTTCAGACGAAATAGACAAATCAGCAGACTTCCTGATTACTAGGAGTTCACTAGTACCCGTAGGAGGCTTCACGTGGCTCTGTAGGTCTTGGCTCTTATGGAATTCAGGCGGAGCCAGGTTAAGGTTGTCGATAGTAATTGTATTTGAAGTGCAACAATTGTGGCTACTGTTGGCTAAACTGAACGCGTCCTTATTGGATAGAATTAGACATGTGTTACAGCTTCCACACTTTACACTATTGTGCTCTGCTCCATTGATACAAACATCTGAACAGGAATGGGGACAATTCGTTTTAGTTATATTGCACCGAGGCAAGTTGTCTCTGCAAGCCAACACCGCATCCTTAGAGACCAGAGCTTGGCTATATTCACAGAGGGAAGAGATGCCAGAGGAACGATGGTAGCGTAGAGGATCCGTCTCTTCAAGCTTGCGAAGGACTTCCAAAATGTGTGCTTTCTTTTTCATAAAAGGTGATAAGGCGTCCATTGAGGTGGAAAAGCTTTGGGTTTCAGGAAAGCAGGTTTGTGCACACTCTCCATTTCCCTTTAGAGTAAAACAAACATTGGAAGAAAAGGATTTCATAAATATAGTTTAGTTAAACGTTTGAAAATAAGATAAATTTTGATACTTCTATATTTGAACCTAATCATCAGCTGTATTTTAGTCTGCTTTTCATTTTGTGTTTACAAAACTTCATGCATTGTTGTTGTTTTTTTACCTTGGACTGTGCATTCCTCTGCGTTTCATTCTGTTTGTTTGAATCAGTGTGCTGTAGTTCAGAAATGTGTTCCAAGCAGGACCCAGTCTGAAATCAGAAGTTAGTAAAAAGTGTTAGATCCATACTAGATTATAATCTTTTTCATACAATAGGCCCCTTATTGGTGTGGACACCCGGCATTCCATGAGTGCTAATATTTAGTACAACAGCACTGTTATATTTCACTGGTCATAATTTGCATGTCTTTGTTTGCTACTTACATTTTTAATTCTATATATTACCTTGAAACCCTTTACTACACTTACTATGGGCTGTCATACTATGCTATATACAGTTACTCTGTCTTTAATTCCTTATATATAGAATTGTTGAATAAACGCCAGATAAATGCTGTAGTTTTGAACAGTACCACAGTTGTGAATAATTACATTAAGTTTAAGTAATACTGCACAAGCTGTAATACATTATGAGTACATTATCAGTATATTTTATAAGTGGATAATGTGTACCTGATTAAAATTCTTTGTCATTCATTTGGAAAAATTCCCTCCCACCACTAAAGTAAACAGGACAACGCACATTTTCGACAATTTGGCATGCTAAATAAACAAAGATAATAGGGCGGTTTAAATATACTCTTCAGAATGCTACTACAAACCCCCCCCAGCTTTGTCTACGAAGAGAACTCTGTGTCAAAATGTTTTAACAATTTACCTGCTGATGTACACATGACTGATTGTGCAGTTTCTCTTGGAGGAGTTCACACAGTGTTCTGTTCTGCCTCTCCAAATCAAACACTCGCATTTTCAACTTGATGCACTCTTCCCGCAGATCCTGAAACAAGCGAGTAAAAAAAAAAAAAAAAAAAAAAAAAAAACGGTTTACTGAAAGTGAAGGATGGCCACAGTTCTGTAAATATAGGTGCTGCACTTAACAATAAACAGCATACAGTGCTGGGCAAAAGTTTGGAAACACCTAGTCTTTTTTTGTTTTGTTTTGATGACAGATGCATGTTTCGTTTGTTTATATGCAACAAAATAGTTAAATGTCAAAAATGCACAGGAATTGGACAGTAAATGACTGGAGGAAAGTTAGGTGGAATTAAAATTCAACATTTTTAGCTCTAAAAGAACAAGAGATATGATGTTAGCAGACTGTTTCATAAAACGCATTCAATCTGGAGCTGGTTTAATGGTCTGGTGTTGTTTTGGAGCAGAGAAGGTTGGACACTTATTCCAGGTAAAATGAATATCATTCCAAACTTCAACACAATGTAATTATGTCTTGGACTTTAGCGGTTAAGGCATTGGATTTTGCATCTGAACATCGTGAGTTCAAATCCCAGCCACACCAAGCTGCTGCTCTCAAGCCCCTGAGCAAGACCCTCAAAGACTCAAAAGTATGAATAGGATCAATTGTAAGTCGCTCTGGATAAGGGCCTCTGCCAAATGCCATAAATGTAAACCAACCAAATGTAAAGTCTTAGAGAGCAAACTGGGCAGGATTGGCCTGCCCAGTTACCGTACATAAATCCTATTGAATTGCTTTGGGATGAACTGGATGGTTTTAAAAGAAAGAACCAACTAGTGAAAAACATCTTTGGCAAGTTTTACAAGATGCAAAGTATTTAAGTTGAATGTTTTGAAGAAACGACCCGTCTGGAAGCCGAGATTTTTTAAAGCCGTTATTCATGTTAAATAAGAATTTCCTAATGACAGTGAATATTGTTTTGGTTAAAGTAAATCTTCATCCCATTACATAACCTAGTTGGTGGCATATAGATAAAAAGAAACATGCATGTGTCTCTCAAAAATCATTAAATACTTGGTGTTTCCAAACTTTTGTACACACAGGCCATTATCAATACAAATTAAAAGAATGATAAACTTTACCTTTTGGTTGAGCAAGGCTTGGACGACATGATTGGCTACCTATCAATGATAAATAAAGGAATATATTCATTAACAAGTTAAGTTTTAGCCACATTTGTACAACATTGCTTTACAATAGAGAAATAATGTTGTAATTTTCCATTAAACACGAATGCCACCAGGCTCAAAGAGAACATCGTAATGTGATTTATTTTTATCATACAAAACCATGAGAGTATCCAAACCTAGAAACATTGTGAAATAAAACATATTAAACAATCAGAGTCAGGTTGTCAGAACTCACTTCATCCAGGCATCTTTCATAAGCTTCTCTCTGGCTCTCATTGGCGAGGGAAAGAGCCGAGTTCTCAGCCTGGACGAAGAAAAAAAAACGCTCGTTTTTCAACATACTGACACTGAACAGATATAAAAGATGTGGGTTCTCATGGTGTCTTAAGAGATGTGAAAAGTGTGACTCACTTGAAGCTCTCTGACACGCTCCAGGAGTTCGCTGCTGCTCTCTTCCTCCAAATATGATTCCAAATCACCCTCCTCTGACTCTAGGTCCTCCTCAAGCGCTCGGTGTTGGGTCTCCTCGGACATCATCTTTACCTGCAACGGAAAATGTAAAGCGTGAAATACACGACTGGCTGAGAAACAATTGTGGGAAATGGTGTATGAGAAGAACATTTATTTTAAAAGCACTTTTACAATATACATTGTCACAATGGTGCATTCATTATCTGCGGTCTTGTACAGTGATCTAAATTTTCCTGCCATTTTTCTCCCCTCTACTAGTGGAATGCAATAGTGAAATAGTGAAAGAAAAACAACTTTATAATAATAAAGGAGATTAAATAGAAGTAAGGGCTCACACCATTTGATCGTGGTCATGTCACCACCCCTGACTCCAGCTTAACCTAGAGACCATGACACAGAAGCCTGTTTTCCATGGCCTACTTATGCTCCAGAAACAAGGACCTCACTTGACAGCATACTTATTGCCAAAGTGGACTAGGTCACTGGCTAGTGGAAGCATTGTACAAAGCATTAGACTTGCCGCCTCCACCTGTAACAAAAGATCAGATCCATTCGGACGACTCGACCTTCTCCTGCTCTACCATAAATGCAAAAGTCAGAGTCCACCCATTCCTGTTATTGCATTACCAGAACCTTGACCTTCACTACTCACTCGGGATCATACCGGCATACTCGCTATCCTGTTGCAAAACTCAATCTGAAAAATCGATTGGACCGGTCATTCCAGTCATTCATAATTGATGCTTTTAACGTCGAAAGTGACACATTCATTCTCGCTTGAGCTTGCACTGAATTGGTTTAAATGGATTCGCCTCATACAAAAACCAATAAGTGCAAAATCCACTGGGGTCACAGTGACGAGTACAGTGGATCAGAGCACATTAAGAATGTGCTTGTAGGAATGTCTGAACCTCAAACAGAAACAGCTCAGGCAGTGGAACACAAAAAAATATTTGATCATATTATTATGAACAGAAAATTTCTTGCCTAATGCACCTAACACATTGAGCAGTAACAGTAGCATTTGAGGTGGTACGTGGGTATACATCATTGCTGCCTTGCTGAGTTTGGGTTATTGTTTATGTACATATTCTCTACATGTCTGTGTGGGTCCCCTTTGGGTTCTGTGGAATCTTTCCTGCTCCCTAAACATGCTGGTAGGTGGATCTGTGACTCTAAATTGCCCCTAGGTGTGAATGAGTGTGCGAACTTGTCCTTGGCATCTAATCATTAATCAACTAATGTCACATAAAAGATTTGTAAATTAAGTTTCACTGACATTTACCCGCAGTCATTGTGCTGTTTGTATACAATTCAATTTCAGCAGGAGATCTATAGACTGTGCACTGAAAACTTGTCTTCTACAGTGCTGATAGATTCCAGTTTATCAGAGCAGCTGGAATAACACTATGGCACTTTTCAGTAGCCATCCATTTAAAAAGCTGTGCAAACATTACACATGACCAAGAACTATATATAGCACAAAGCTGAAAAAACACCCAAACCTGAGAGCGCTTTTTTTCTGCACTGGCAGACTGAAAGGTTGAGGCTGTTTTGTATCTGCTTTTGACCAAGAGCCAAAATGCCTTTGCTACACAAAACTTTCAAGGCACCGAGATACACCAGGTATTAAATTCACAAACATAGCATGCTGGTTATAAGGCACTAAGACCAGAGGCACACCGAACATAATCTTCTTTATATAGATTAAACGCCAAGGTTATAGAGATGCCATTGTGTGCTGGTTGTTATTACAGGATGTAAAGATCCCATTATCATTGTGGTTTCTTACTATCTGAAACAGTACCTCTAAATGTATGCGGGGAGGACTGGGGGTTTTTCCAAACCTCCTGACACCAATAAAACTTAAAACAAAAGAGTCTGGCTTTGCAATCAACTATCATACATAATCATTAGGCATAAATTCCAAGTATGATTTGAAAACCTAAACAATGAACACCACCCCAGGAACAAGCAGATTAAGTATTTCGGATTGTTTTCTTTCAGAGCTGATGGTGGATGAGCAGGTTGGGTAAAATGTAAATATATTGTCAACTTTTAAAGTTTTCAAGTGAAAACGAAGTCATGTCGTCATTTTCTCCCGCTTATCCGTAATTCGGGTCGCGGGGGCAGCAGTCTAAGCAGGCCCCCCCCTTCGATTGCTGCCCAATCCTCACAGCACCGTCCCTTACGGTCCCTCCTGCAGGTGGTGAGCCCACGGAAAGGCGAAAACGAAGTGAGAATCAAATTCAAATCATATTTTGACACAGCCAAAGACTTGCTACATTTTTGTCAAGGGCTTAAACTCAATTCGTCAGCACACATTATCTAAAGTGGATAATGTCCTTGGTTGCATAAAGTCCTTTGCGTACTCCCTGCATGCTACAGACTTTACGCAACCAATCTGAATTAAGGCGCATAATTAGTCCACATATTTTGGAGGTAAATTAAAAACGATTTAAACCACAGCAATGCTGCAACTCGGAATTCATGCGGAAAATGTATATCGGATGCTATTGGGATTTTTTCCTGCATCTCTGCTGGATCTCCTGGGGTTCGGACTGCTCAGGAAATGAAGCTTATCCTCAGGAGTTTATCTGAGACGCCACTTTGCAAGGCTGTCATGGGTTGCTCATCTTTTCTTTTCATCTATGAATCACTGTCGAGGAATGAACAATTAATGTCATGAGTAAGCCAAAACCACCAAGACACTGGCTAAATAGTCTAATTTCCAAGTTTCGGTTGTGCGACAATTCTACACTGAGCAACTATGGAGTTTATTTTTAATTACAGAATTCCCCAGAATGAGAAGATATATTCCAAGTTTAATGACTAGAAGATTGCAGCAAAAAAAAAATGCTTTGCCAATCTCACAAAAGAGATTCTTCAACAAGACCTGGAGATTAGGTTGGGTACAGCAAACCTACCTACTGAAGCATGAAAGTCGGTTTCAGAGTTGTCATTAACCACTAAAATACCAGAAAAGCAGCATTTCAATGTGTACAGTAGATCCTTGTGGTTCTAAAAAAAAAACAAACAAACAAAACCCTCACTCTTTGATTTTACAGATAACAATGCAACTATTTCTCAAGCACTGGCCAAAACCGATGTGGATATTTCTCAAAATGTTCGGGGGGTTTTAACCATTCGGATTCCATATAATTTGGAACTCTATTTGGCACCTAATTCATAACTGTTCATCAGAGGGGAAACTTCAGTAAACTCAAACATGTCTAAACGTTAGCACATTCATTCACTTCTCTTTGCAAACGGCTTCATCCTGTCAGGATCATGGTTGTCCAAACGTTTTGGACAACGGGCAGTGTTTTCTCTGCCAGTAAATACTTAAAATATTTTACATTTGACAAACTAACAACCTGCTTAGGAAACACGCTAAACTTCCTAGCATATTCAAAACCACAATGTTGGTGTGCAGTTTTGTACTGTGACGTCAGCATGTAAAAAAAAACTAACAAAAAAATGTTCACCCACACATAAAAGTACAGAGTGGTGTGACTATTGCCCTATTGTCTGGTGATCCTGAGTTTGAATTCTGTGATGCCATAGCAATCAGTGGCCAAGATACCAAAAGAGCTTTTTGGGTAGCAGAAATGGAATACGGCACTCCCCTGTCAATCATAACAGTAGTAGCAATTGAGGGTATGCCTCTTAAAAAAGATGTGGGGACCTATGTTCAAGCCTGAACCCGCCCCATATAATAGAGGAGTTGTGAATTTGGCCAAGGCTGTATATGGGGACAGTGGGGATTACAAAAACTGATTGTGTATTTTATAATTTTTTTTAAAACAATAAGTCTACAAAATTATCCATGTATTTCTGGTGGTAGCTCCAGTCAACCGATGTCTTTAAGATGAATGTGTTTACCAATAATCACTATATTAACACCTTAGTTTTTGGTTGCTCACACCCAACAGAAAAAGCAGGTCAATCTCCTCCTGGCTGGACCAAATAAGATCAGCATTATTATGATTCAAGCTGTGAACCATTCATTTGTGTGACAAAAAGATCTGTGGACCCTTCTGTACTCGCCCGCATCAAGGTGAAAGTTGACAGTCGGCAAAAAGATACGCTCAAGTACAGCTAGCTATAACAAGTACACCTTTGGCGACAAGATGAAGACGAGGGTCCTAGTGCAAACAAAGGGAAGACTATAGGCTCCATGCTAACAAGATTCTTGGCAGCACTAGCAAGCTCCTAGCACATAATCCTGCTATATACTGAGTAATAAACCTAGCAGTAAAACATTGTGCCGTGGCCTTAACAGGGCCCCCATGCTCACTAATCTGTAAAGCGGTAGGTTTATTGAGCATTTGCTGCCGAGAGACTACTGTTCAACACTTCTGAATCGCCTCCTTCTGCTGTTGTAGATGGTCCAAATGGATACACTAAATATCTGCTCTTCATGGTAGCTTTAGTGTATTATCTCACCATGATCCTAAAAGCTGCTGCTGTAATCATAATGACTGTCCTGTGCTCATCCCTGGACTCAACCCTTTCAACGGTTTCTCTTTATTCCTCTACACCTGTATTCTGTAATGATTCATAAGCGCACTATCCAATGTCAGCCAACATAGTTCCCTTTACAGTCTGGTTCCTCTCAAGGTTTCTTCCTCGCAAAACTGCCCCAACCTCTGGCTTCCTCGTTACGGATCTAAATCTACATCCGGATTTATGTAAAGCTGCGCTGTGGCAATGTCTATTATTGAAAAGCGTTACAGAAATAAAATTTAACCAAATCTGAATTGTTAATATTAGGATTTTGGAATTCAGAGAAACGTCCAAGCTGGGGTTTTTTTTTTCGTTTGTTTCTGAGTCAGCGGGTTGGCATGATGGCCAGATGACAGTCTCTTGAACATGACTAACGCTCAAAACCAGAGCTTCTCTCAACACACCAGACTTTGTAAAAGCATGGCAGTCAGACACTGCAGGCGAGTCTCTGTTTTTGGAGACATCAAATAGACACACAAGCTTTCATCTTACTATGTGGAGGATGCAACATGTCTGAATGTTGGCATATGTGCTGATATGATTTAAAGAGGACTGGTGTCTAAGATGGAGGATGGTGTAGTTTCAGGATTAACGTGGCACAGAATACTGATTTTATTCCCCCTCCCAATAAAAGAGAAAAGAGAAAAAAAAAAAAAACACAGGCAGCACATTTCAAGGTCCATCTGGACAACAGGGAACATTTAAAAACACACAACACATTTATAACACAGATTTAGTTATATTGCTAGACTATATTTTTGGAATAAAATACAAACAATATTATTCGTCTAATCACCAGAATGTGAAAAAAAGAAAGAAAATGTCCTATAAAATTACTGCTTCAAAAATACATTTGATTTCAATTAGAAAATTCTATCTATAAGCCTATCAATATTGGTTATTTATTTTTGCCTGATTCTTAAGATTTCTAACATGTACAGTGTAATGGAATATATTAATGTACAGTATATAAATCTCTCTTTTGTTAAGGGCAAACAGTAGATACTTAATTCATGCAAATAATCTGATATAATAATAGTAATAATCTGAGATAAAAAATAAAAAGAAGGAAAAGAAATGCAATAATATTTTGGGGGTTGAATTAAAGCCATGAAGAAGGCAATCAGAACTGGGGCACTGGGACCCCCAAACCTTGCCTCCCTCCCCCACACTCCTGGGGTTATTAAGAACCAAACCCATCCCCGTCAGCCGAGGCAGTCTCTGATTATTCACACTCCGCACAAAGCCCTGTAACATCAAGCACCTCCAAATTATTGATCCTATTTTTTGGGTGATTTATAATCTAATAAAATGATCAATTGGCTCAGAACAGGGTCTTGATGGTCCTCTTATGCATAGAATGAAAAGAATTAGCCAAGAGGCGTCAGCTGCTCATTTCCATCTAAGGGGAAAAACAAACATAAAAGCCTTGCATCAGTCCCCCCTGGGGGCACATTTTTCTTCTTCTGATGTGCACTATTCTTGGGATAGACCCAATCTGTGTAGTGTGAAATTCTCGGATCTTGGCAATAAATTTAGAATGCCTTCAATAATTCAGTTCATTAAAAGATTCCCATTTTCAAGATAGCAAGATCCACTTAGCCTCCACAACGGTAGGCTAATGCATTCACGATAGGACTACAAGGAATGCACTTCCTGACACGGCGTTCTGCTCTCATCCCAGGTGCTAAACTAAGATAATGGGAAGTCTGCAGATAAAAAAAAAAAAAAAAAAGCACAGACTGCCCTTCACGGTGTGGCACACTTCACTTCTCACAAGTAAAATTTTTTTAAATCCCCCATTTGTGTCTGCATAAAAAGACCTAAAAATGGCCAAAACAGACAGCAGGGAAAACAAATAACCAGGATCCCTTGCTCTTTCAAGGGTGACTGAGAACATGTGGAAGGACTCTACGCAAGCAGCTGAAGGTGAGGTGTGAATTAAGCTGTTAATTTGCTGCCGCTTGGCTGTGAATGGCGCCGTTTTGGATGAGTCAGGTTATCTGTCTCGCCAAGAGCAATCGAACGTCCACAAACTGATGAACTTTGCTACTTTCAGTGGTGCACACAGAGCAATTCAGAAATAACTACGTCCCAGTTGATCATGTGGAAAAGGTGCAGGACTTAATGTCTTACATTAAGAAACTCTGCAGAGACACTTTTAGGTTCAATTTAATCAAAAGATAGTATTAATGCAGTAAAGATATTTTAATTATTTATCACTTTAACCTTGAAGCTGTCGTTTTATAAATATCCTACCGTCTTATATTACATTAGCTAGTTTAAAAACAAGAAAAACTATTTGTTTACATTCTGGTGTCTTAAAATGTCTTTAAGATCCCGTGCTAAAAAAGCGTACTATACCTGCACATCTAGTCAGATTATCCTAGGAGCCTGAGGACAGAAAAACAGAGTAACAAAATACGTGCGTCGTATGCCTTTGCAACTTCATGTCAGACATGGCCCTCTGTAGACCTTCCCTACACGTGTTTGTTCCTCATTCTGAAAAAAACTGCGGTGGTTCCCATGATCTCCTATTGTTCCGGGGAGAGTGAAGCAGGCGTCTTATCCGTTCAAACCTGAGTGCACTATGACAGCTGTGGGCCACCCCCTACCTCCCACCTCCACCTATCTTCTCTTCTCTCATTCTCTCCCTCCTCCAACTGCTGCTGCCCAAACATTAACCCTGCAACTGCTGGAGCTGCCATAAAAGGGGTGGGGGGGTTATATTTTAAAAGTGACAAGGCTCTGCCACGCACAAAAGACAAAAGATATTGAAGGGAGGATATCCTACTAGTTGAAGGGAGTTGCGGAGTTACCCAGGCAACCATGGCCTCGTCCTAAGAGGATTGCGTAAAGGTTGTAGAGTTGCTGATTGGATTGTGACCATAGTTACTCATAGTCATTGTAGGTGCACAAGAAAAAAAAAGAAGACCTGCTTAACATAAAAAGGGGGAAAATATTTTTCCCTAGTCAAAATAATCCACTGAATCAATATCAACAACGTATGTTATGTCTATGTATCCTGCATGGCCATACAGAGCTGCAGACAGGGAAAGCTTGTGTTTGCTTCCTTTTTAAGTGAAATGGCAAAATTTGGGAAATGAGACATAATGACTTGACTTTTTAATTCCACTGAAGTTCAAAGACATTGTTCCAACAACAAGGCTAGTTAAAAATTAAAAAGGAGTCAAAACACGTTCAAACCAAAACTAAACTGCATTATAATGATTAGTATTTTAGAAATTGTCAAAAATGCATTTGTAATGTCAATAAAAAAAAAAAAACAATAAAGCAAGAAGGCAGTTTAAAGTGAATTACTCATTCAGACATGGTTTATTTATTCCACTTTGGTACATTTCTGCAAAAAAATGTGTGTACCAATTTGATTTCGGAAATTATTGCACATTTCAAAGAAGACTTAAATGACAGGCAATGAAACACCATATTAAAATCTAGAAACGAGCCCGTCATTCCAGCACAAGCATCCCCTGAAGGATATCTGGCCGTTTTCCAGCACAACAAAGGCATCCTTGTGAATGATTTTTCAGAAGGCATTCTTAAAATACCGTGTCAACCTCCTGGTTAAGGGGCCAATGAAGAAGCTCATCAAAAATCATGCCTGAACCTCGGATCACGCCCCTGTCAGCCACCCCTGTCGCCGGAATTCCTCCTGGAGCAAAAACAGTGGCTGTGTGTTAAAAAACTAAATTGGGCGATATGACCCAAATGGAAGCGGGGTCACAAGTTGTCCTGGAGCAAACAGTCGAGAGTGGAGGGAATCTGCCACAAAGAACCATTGTGATCCTGCAAACACCACTTTCGCTCATGAAAGGACTGTGAATAATGTGTGTATTCGACGCACCTCGTAAATATCACGTGGAAGGATCGATAATGGGGTAATACGTAACAAAGTGGGTGGCAATGCCAATCCGGGGGTAAAGAAACAAAAGAAAAAGAAAAACTATTACTGACCACAATCTGTAGGTTGTGGATCTTTACTGCTATTTCAAGTGTTACCAATTAACTTCTCAGCAATGGCAGGACAACTGGCGAACACTTGGGTAAGTCAGGAAGCCCCAGGTGCTGGATGCCATTTGTATTAACATGTACATAAGTACTTTGCCAAGCCATGTCTCTTGGAAAACAGCTGGACATTTAACTTAAGTGCAACATCTGGTTAAAAAAAAAAAAAAAAAGCACCAGGCATTTACAGCAGAAGATTTTGCTGATCAGACCTTCGCTTCGAACTCAACCATCCAATTTGATTTGGCAGAGCTAGGGCAATTTTGCCAAGAAGAACAGGAACAAATATCAGGATCCAGATGTGCAAAGCTGATAGAGACATGTCCCTGAAGACCTGCAGCAAAGTATTCACCTAGGGGGTGGATCCTTATGCAACCCAGACATGTCTGCTTTAACTGAATGTTAAAACTCCCAGTGAAGTCTGTTCAGACCAAAAAAAAAGATTTAAAGGGCAGTGAAGATATTGTACATAGGCAGAAAACAAATCCTTGCTCTTGTACAGTAAACAGACAGATTTAAGGATAAGCGTTAAACCAAAATGTGTCGAGTGTGCATTTGTGACGTTGCTGCGAGTTCGGATTAACGGAATAAATCAAGAGCGCCGACAAAAAAAAAGCCCCCATTGAGAGCAAGACAGCTTAATGGGCTGTAATGTGCTGGACTCCATGTGAGGTGGAGGGGCCGCTCCACCTTTTGGAAATGTGACACTAGTCTGGATGAGGGAGGAAAAAAAGAGGAGGAGGGGCTTGTATGCAACTAAAACCATGAACCAAGCCCTCTTGTGTTTTCATTTTCTTTTTAAATCCCACAGCGATACAAACTACACAAAACCTATGCCTTCTGTAACCACCTCAATCTTTAGTGAGAGTGATCTTTTCTTTTTCTTTCTCGTGTGTATGTGGGAAAGGGAAAAAAAAAAAAAGAGCTCACCCTTTTCTGAGGATCATGTGGTTACAAAGGACTCAAAGCAGCCACACCCACACCCCATTAAAAAGCAAGCACATCAATTCAAGGTTTTGTGTGAACAGTAAATACACGAGTATCCAAATATAACTTGGTGGTATCAACACAAATTTGCCTGAAAGCATTGAACAAGCATGTGGCAATAGTTACCACCTAGGATAAATGTCATGCTGATCAAAAAGAGGAAGAAATCTGAGCCAGTTCCTCTATTGATCCTTAAATAAAGGTTGCAGGTGAAATGAAACGAGGAACAGAAATATTCAGCAGTCAGAAAATGAGGAACTTGTTATGAGGGAAGCATATGCTTTGGTATGCATGCAGTGTTGACCGGAGCCGCTGTCCCCTGGCCGAGGGTGCAGTAAAAAGCAATGAAGCCTTGAGTTCAGTAGGCTTCAGGGACAAAACGACAAAACATCTGGACGGCATCTGGACTGCACCTTTAGGATTTAGTTTTGCTCTGTGCACCCAGTGTCTGCTCATTGCCCTGTAATCCAAATATTCCTCCTTATTAATGAGCGTGGAACGTATGCGAACGACACAAGGGGCCACATTCCATGTGCTCATTAATCACCTTCGCTTGTACGCCAGTGTTTGAAGACCTATGAGAATTCTGCTCTCAAAACAGAGTACCGGATGTTTCTGGATGAAAAAAAAACCCGGATAATTTCTTAAAATATTTGACACAAATACAGCATAGATCGGGATTCATTTTCGAGGAAAGGGTTTGGCTGTAATTGATGGGATGCGAGGTCACGGGACCCCAAACCGCTGAGGCTTTCTTTTAACCGGCTGGTGGTAAAGCTTTTCAAAGAGCTCTATGAATGTAGCCATTTGTGCCAGGAATGTCAGGAAGAGCCCCTGCTATATGAAATGGACCACACTAGGCCATTTCTGATGGCATTTGTTTAGCGTGGACATTTATCCCTCAATTGCCCAAACAGGATGTGCCACTGACCTGGTTTGCTTGAATTGATTAGGGCTGCATTCCGACACATATTTCCGCTCACCACCAGCATGAATTGAATGTTTGTTGCAGCTAAAGACTGGCGTTCTGTGGAGTGGAGAACCAGTCGAAATGTTTGTACGACCTCAGCTTCTTCTGGGGGCTGGATGGGAGGCAAAGCAAATCTTAACCCGTCGCATGCGATCGCACGCTCCTTCCACTAAGCACTCGCAGCCAGCTTGCAGTACGCTTGTCACGCCAATATTCTGCCATCTCAAAATAAATATTTATTTGAAAAAATATACTGATAATGTATTAACTGGTTTAACTTATATTCCCTAGTTCTAGGAAAGATGTGTAAATAAAAATTACACCCCCTTCCCATCTCACAGGAGCTCCCACAGTTCTTACAAAGGTAGACGACCCCCAGAAATGAAACAAAGGCAGCAGGGGGGGAAGTGCAGTCAACGTAATTGCTTTCCTCCAAATATCTGCAGCGCGTGGAAACAGAGGCGCGGTCTTGCAGACTCGGCACCGTGCTCCCCTGCTGAGATCTCCGGCTTCCCTGAGTAATTGATGAGTTCTCCACATGCTAATGTGACCCGCCAATCCATAACCCAGGGTACTGGCAAGATGGAGAGCAGGAGGAAACTCGCTGGTGGGGAAAACCAGATAATAGGGCAGCCCTAACAAGGCAGGCAGAGAACGAGAGAGAGAGAGAGAGAGAGAGAGAGAGAGAGAGAGAGAGAGAGAGAATGTTTTCCCATTTGTGGGCAATGTGACCATTTTACAAGACGAGGCAAGAAAGAGAATGTAATGACCACTTCCATTCTCTCAAGTTGGGCAGAACAGACGCATGGAAGCTCTTGGAGAAGGAGTCTAAGCTTTAGGGGCCCAAAAAAAGGTCCAATTTCATGGTCCAGCCCTAACAACTGTCCAGAGAGTGGTGTTTAGGGTGCCTAAATGCTGCAGCAGCAGAAAAAGAAAATGGTCAAGGAAAAAAAGGCTGAGCAAAAAAGATAACCCAGCCATGTAAGCCATAGTGTGTATTCGTTCTTTCGAATACATTTCTCCATTATCCAAACCTTCTTACAATTAAATGCCTAGCTCAAAGACCCAACCATGGAATTGTGGCGATGATGGGATTTGAACATACAACGTTCCGATTATTAGCTTGATGTTTTAACCTCCCAGGCTTCCCACTTATTTCTTAAATACACAGAACATGCAGAACACTTCATGCATCAAAACAGCAGCGTTTACATCAAAGCACTTCCCATTTACATCCCTCATGTGCTCTTTCTTTGTTTAAGCAGCTGATCGGCCTCCTGGCTCAGTGGCATGATCAGGTGGCTGAACGCAATCTCCCTGGACCTTTCTGGGCTCCGGTCCATGAAATAACATCATGAGCCTTCGAGAAGGAAAAACAGACACTGTTCGCTAGCTATACAGCAGCCATGTGGGAGGCGTAGCATAACAATGTACCATTCTGGACAGTATCATCCCAAGTGCTACATGAGGACAGCTTTTTTATTGCACACGCATTTTGGAGCTTGAAATTGTTCGAGGGTTACGCAGTGTGATGAACGCCTGTGTTAGTGTCAGCGGCCAAATCCTTCACACAGATCTTCTGAAGGATGTGTCTTCCTGTAAATCATGCTTTCTAGAAATTACGGTTACAATATAAACCAGTTCAAGAGACATGTAAGATGAGAACGTCTTACTATTTTGGGCATGTTTACACTGTTTTATTTATGTCCCGAATTCTCTGTCACGGACAAAAATCGCACAACACCAAAGAATTCTTTGCTCGTAAGATCAGCGGTCTAAGAATGCACACTGTAATAGGCTCGCTGATGAGTTATCGCTACTCGGAGCAACAAAGACTCTCAATATCAGACTTTTTCAAGCAAACTTCTCAGACTATAAGCAACTCTTCGATGCTCGTCTATACACCGTCATTATTCCGACGATCCAAAGTCACAAGTCAGCTACAAATTCTTCAGTGATGATGGCGAAACGCAAACAAATAGCTTGAAACATTTCAGTGCAAAAGGGTGAGCAGATAAATAAGAAGCCTTCTCCAACTTCAAAAGGGTAGAGTGACTTTTAGTTGACAAACCGTGACTAATTTGTAGGGCATAAGCATTTTCAGGAGGAATTGAGGCAATAATTGCACAACTGCAAAAAGAGGTCCAACGAGAAAATCAGTGTCTCACCCATCGCCCGGAGCGGTGTACAGACGCTTGTGTGTGTTTGTGTGTGTGTGTGTAAGAGAGAAGGGGAGGGTTGTCATGTTTTATATCTTGCTAGAGACCAAACCTTCCTACTAAAAGAAGTATATCTGACAGTTTTAAGTGAACATTTAGCTGTTAATCATATGGGGAAAAAAAAGATTTTTATTTTTGAACCAAAACAGCAGCTGACCCAAATGTCTTCTGGTTCCTGGGGTTGAGGTTCAGTTTAAATTAGGGTGTAGTCATAAAATCAATAAGTAATTCAGGAGCAGTAACTCACAAGGACAGTAAAGGCAAATGTACATCTGCGTGTGTGGGATGGATACACCCTCACTGGTATGTTTATAAGACAGATTGTAAACAATCGAAAGAAGGAATGGTTCTCGGCCATCGTGAGAACTTGTCCAATAGAAGATAGAACACGCCATTTTACACACATCAACAGGGAACACGCAGCACAGGGGGATTGAACGTGACCTTTTCGGAATGCCTAAAGTCGGGGTGTGCAATCACAACAGGGGGAAAAAAAAGCATGAAGAGGTCATCTGCCTTCCATTAGGGACGATGCATGCCCTCTGGGCACGAGAAAACTGATTAAAGGCCTGGGCGAAGGAGAGATAATCGTCTTGATCATGGGAGTAGCTCACACAACAGCCATGCAACCATGACTATCTCCAAAATCAAGGAGCCAGGCCTGGCCATTCCCCCCCCCCAATCTAACTGTCCAATACCTTCTTCTGAGCATCTTCATCTCGACTCATGTCATGCAGCGTCCGACTCGGACACACGAACCTCTCAGCGGGAGTGAAGATCATTAACTTTACTGCACCGCCTTGGAATTTTGACCATCGCAGCCTAGGTTGTAAGCCAGCCTTAATATAGGTTTTGGCCATGGGGGCCTTGCAAATGTGAAAAACATCTGTAAAATATTAAAGGGGACGGGCTGGAACTGGAGGAGGAGGAGGAGGGGGGGAAAGAAGGGCATGCTTTTTACCCTCAATTACACTTGAATTAGTTGCTGTTTTAGGGGCAATACAACACGGGGCTGCCAAAATGAGCCTTTTCTTTTTCTTTTTGCAGCCACTCAGAACAGAAGCAAACACAAAATGCTGGAGACTGTAAGAGTGCCAACAGTTTTTTGATACACACATGCAAGCAGGGTGAGGAAAGGAGTTGTAGGGTTATAACCCCCTTTTCATCAGCCCCAGGGGTCAACACAATGACAGAGAGGTATAAACACGATATAAACCGCCCCTTATTATTATTATTATTATTAATTATTATTATTATTATAAAAGAGTTGCCCCAAATATGGCCTCTGTTGATTACAATGATATTTAAATGGCAAAAAACACACACACACACAACGCATCCTGTCCAATCGCAGGCAGGATATCACAGCCAGCATCCTTAAACCCGGCGCCTCAATTGTGTTTTTTTCTTTTTTAAAGAGCAGCTCGGTTCCGTCCTGACCCGCGTCCACGCGCACTCAGCAGCAGGGTCGTGGTACCGCGTCCCGGTCCAACCCCCGGCATCGTGGTTCCGGACGGAGCACAGATTATTTATTGTCATTTTTATAACACAGTGGGGTTTTTTCGGCTACACGGTCGGCACCGTTTCCGCTTTCTACCGCACGGCTCCGTTGAGCTCTGTGTAGAAAAAGAGCTCGCTGAAAGGGGGGAGGACAAGAAAGGAAGAGAAAAGAGAGTGAAAGAGAGAGAGTGTGTGGATTTTTTTTTTTCTCTTTACCTTAAGATGCACAGCACCGGAGATCGCTAGGCAGGCAGGCAGGCGGGTGAAGATATCCCGGACTAAGAGACGCCCCGGAGCGCTCGGTGGAGTTTGCAGAGCGTGGCCATGTTTCACGGGCGAGTGCGCGCGCTCACTCCGGATGTTTGGTCCGTCGTGTCTCGGCCGTGTTTGGGGCTCGCGCAGGCAGGAAAAGTGATGTCATGGCTCGCGCTCGTGCTCGCGCCTGCCCGCCCCGTTTGTTCATGTGCTCCACGTAGGCCTGCCATCACTACGAGCTATCTGAATCACAACACACACACACACGCACGCGCGCCAAGTGTGTATAAGCGATGCATTTATGGAAGGTGCGAAGAAATATTTGGGATATGAAACGACCCAAATAAACACATTGTATTTAGGATTTTTCAATACATTGATATAAAACACGGGGAGGAAAACAGGGGAAAAGTCCTAAATAATTGCAGTAAGGACAGAAGAAATGTCCTGTAAACATGAAAAGGACATCAAATGATTGGGATTTTTATGGTACTCAAGAAATTGATAAAGACCTAAAATGCAGAAAGGTTTGATGGTTTGGGTCTGGTTCCTCTCAAGGTTTCTTTCTCATACCAACTCCATACCAATGAGTTTTTCCTTATCATGGTCACAACTGGCTCTCTCATTAGAAAAAGGCACTTAACAGATTAAAATATTATAATGTATTTGTCTCTGTAAAGCTGATTTGGGACAATGTCCATTGTTAAACGTGCTATACAAATAAAACTTAATTAATTAGAACTTGTCTGATAAGTTTATTGGCCAAGTATGGCCTGTTTCCTTATTTCCTGACAGATTAAGGAGATGAAAGGTCTGGAGATGATTTCAGGTTTTAAATTTGCATTTGGTTGATGGGCGTGGGAATTCTCACTATGCAAAAAAAAAAAAAGGTGTCGACGCAAGTAAAGGAAGCAGTCATTAGCCTGAAACAACAAAACAGAGATCCGAGATCAGAGAAATTGAGGAGCTGTAAAACAAACAAGGCGGCGAGCTCAGCAATGCCAAAAGGCTTGGAGGAACAAGGAAGACAAATTAGGATGATCATAGAATTTTTTCCTCTACCGAGGAAAAATCCCCTTTCTCTAGCCCAGTCAAGAAAGTCTACAATCAAGAAAACGTTCACCCAAAACGCAAATGCAGTCCAGATTAACCTTTGTTATAAATAAATTAATAATCCTAGAACAAGATTTACAGGGACAGTATGGGACATGAAAGGAAAGTCTCATGTGACATTTCATCTGTTAAATTATTATATTCACTCACTGTTCTATATCCTCTATGTATTTCCTAAATTCATCTGAATACCGATGAACGCGTCCCAATAAATACATTTAAGACAAAGAAAAAATCCAGGGGAAAAAAAAAAAAACAGGCAGAACCCAGTGTTATTGTAATGAATAGTACTATTGAACAGGAAATGTCCTTTAAAAAAAAAAAAAAAAAAAGGAGAGAAACCATATAAACAGGTCCACATTATCACATTAAAGCAAAATGCAATTTTTTATTCCACACAAGCAGCAGCCACACCTGATTTCACCCATTTAATCAGTTCAATCTTGACTTTCAATGTACTACCAGGTGTGGCATCTGCTTAGATGGAATATGAATTCCTACACCCACACAAGCCCTTTACAGATAAGATATGCATTTGTCATGGGTGTTCCAAATAAATACATGTGTCAGGTAAATCCCAATAAACTAACATTCTTTAAAAAAAAAAAAAAAAAGAGAAAAGAAAGAAGGGGGGGGGGGGTTCCCCAGAGGAACACACACACCACATATTGGGGGGGGGGGGGGGGGGAAATGTCCTGGATAAATGTATATAGGACACCAGAAACAGAGACAAGTTCCTATAGTGCAACAATCCTAAAGGTTCCTACAGCACACAATCAACATCCCAAAGGAACATGCACATGTAAGAGGAAATTAATATGGGGTCAGCAGATAAATTCCATGTAATTACACAGGCATTTTGCTATTTAAAAAATGAATAAATAAATAAAACCGTTTAGCTCTGTATTATAGGCAAAATGTTTTAATAATTTAGTTTCAGTAATTTGACTATGCATACCTTTTTTTTTTTTTTTAAAAACCAACTAGGTTGTAATTTATACATTCCAGCTCTGATTTCGATTATCCATGCCATATGAAATCCTCAGTCCCTATTTTAATACTTTACATTCTGATCGGAGGAGTTTCTGCTCCTCTAGTGGCCACTTCCAGTCGTGGCTGGAAATGATTTACAACACTATAATGTCTGAAGTGATAAAGTCATGAGTAACCATTGGCTTGATATACAAAATCGCATTAACAAAGTCTTGCAAACACAAAGACACACTTTAACATTCACACGCAATAGTAAGCACATACTCCAAATTCCAGACCAGGGTGAGTGCGTTTTATTTCCAAAGAAAAAGACAGACTTGTGGGTTACCAGTAATGTATTAGCACTCATTCCACAAGCTAAAAGCTTTTGGAATAAACGGCAGGATGTTTTCTATAAATATTTTACCTAAAAAAAAAAATATATATAAAAAAAATGCTTTGTTAAATATGGCTTTTGATAAGACACTGGTACAGAAGGTTTTGTAAAAGTCTATAGACAACTGATGATCAGCGTACAAGGTGCTCAAGATCTGGCAACTGTTGTGTCAGGGTTTGATGAAATGTGTGTAGCGTCCTCATCTCCTGCTGTTTCAGATATCTCCGACACAGCCTGGGGGTAAAAAAAAAAAAAAGAAACAGCATTTTAATAGATCTTGGACATCCAAGGTCAGAGTCAGTGTAGTGTCTTAGTGTCTAGTATTGCCATTTTTTTTAAAGTAACTGCAAAAAAAAAAGCATAATTTTCCAAAGTGTAAAGTGGTAACTCAGTGGTTAGGACTGAGCAAGAAGTTCATGAGATCCAATCCAATCATCAAGCAGCAAAGTTTGTTCAACTCAACTTCTCTTAACGAGATGCTGCAATGGCCAAATGTCCTAAATGTATAGTTTCTATAGTAACCACTTCACATAGGATTTAAAACTATATTTTATCCTATAAACTGTATAGTGGTGAATATTCCTCTATAACAGCATGTGGAAAAAAGTTTTATTTCTTTTATATTAAGTACTAAACATTAAAAGCTATGCTCTTAAGTCAGTATAAATTGAATATCCTTGCTATTTCTTTACCCAAATAAGTCTTGTGTTGCTATAATCAGTGTAAACATTTTATTTTTTACAATAAATTGCATGTAGTAAAAATCAACATTTACCTGGTCTGCTACAGACAAATCATCTGTTTCCGAGAGCTCCGGGTCCTGACCTGAGGTCAGGATGTCCATAGGAGCCTCAGCAATGGCACGAATGGTCTGGTCTTCCAGCGCTAATGCAGTGTCAAAGAGCAGCGGTGATGGAGGACACTGCATCTCCTCATCACCTACCACATCCAGATCCTGTAAAATGTTATAATCAATAAATCTTAACAAAAGCAGTAGAGCAGAGCAGTTAAAAAAATAAATAAACTCACAAAGGTGAAATACCAGCCCTAAAATAAAAGGTTCTTCTTATTTTATTTTTTTTTAATGCCTGTTCAGGCATAATATTTTTCTGCCCCGTTATCTCAAAATCATTCGTTGCAGTAATCGAATTTCATTTTACAACAGGAGATCACGTTTTTGTTTTGTAATACAGATACTGTGTAATAGTGGCTATGTTTTTAGATTGCAGAACAGGTCAACAAACTTGTGATTTTTAGATAAGACCAAAAGCAAGATTCAGTAGTACTCAAAAGTCTATGCAAGACTAAGTATAGTACAGTGGAACCCAGGTGTGCTGAGATTAATTTGTTTCCGAAAACCACTCGTGTTCCCGTATGCTCATACTCGCATGTTAATTTTCCATAAGCATGAACGTAAAAGCAATTAATCCGTTCCCAGACCTCAGGCGATCACCTATTTCAGCCCTTAAAAATGTTTTATGCCTAATTTAACACACAAATTTACTTGCAACAAAGTATAAACATAAAAAGTAATAAATTATAAACAAAGAAATAAATGACTATTCTTTTTGATTGTACTTAATGTTGAACCAGACATGCCACATTGCAGATAAAGATTGTGTGCGTACACCACGCTCATGCTTTTCTACAATTTCTCTTTATTTCAATTGTTATTCTTTTAACAACCACCTTTCCAGCGCTATCACTACACTTCTTGGGACCCTTGATGTTAAATTTATAGTGAAATAAAACAATAACACTAAATATAAAACAGAACAAAAAAGCACATGATTCACACAAGAGAATGACAAAAATGCACTCAGAACAATGTCTATGAAGCGTGGGGACGGAGGTGACAGGCGGCGAGCAGAATGCGTGACTGGAACCAAACGTCAAAAGAAATGCTCGTCTTCCTGAAATATGCTCGCACTCCTACAAAGATTTTTACTAGTAAAACTGCTCGTACGCCGATATTCTCGTACTACACGTCACTAGTACACCGGGGTTCCACTGTATATAAAAAGTACATAAAAAATGTAAACTATAGATTGTATGTAGTAGTAAAAAAAAAAAAAAAAATGTCTGTACTATTTCTAATTGTCTTCTATTCTTCTCATTTTAACAAACATTCTAGATGACCAAAAGCTCCAAAAAAGGTTCATCGTACATCGCTGAACTCGAGTGGCAGGCTCTCTGTCGGCTGAAGTTCAGCAGCGCTCAGGTACATGTCTGTCGGTGCTAATGAGAGCTGCTCCGGTGCCAGTGGCTCCTGCTCCGGTTGGTACATGGGGGGAGGTAGAGAAAGGTGCAGTGGACATCGTGGCTCTTCCGACTGGCCCATGTGTACCGGCCTGTCACAGGGCACGTCCTTTAGGCCTGGACACATCTTAAACAACACTTGGCTACTGTCTTGGTAAATATCTGTTGGGATTGTTAAAGAAAACTGTACATACAAAAAGGTAGCAATGAGGAACATTTGTTTAATTATTGAAATGTCTCTTTCAACTGAACTGATTTTCCCCCATCAAAAGGTCTTGGAAAATCAACAGACCAATTGAAGACTTCATTTTTGGCCGCTGTTTGAAACCAACAGCTACAGCAAGTTGTTGGCCTTGATTCAGGGCACAAAGAAGGGGTTTTATGAACAAACACAAAAGTGTACATGCTTGACTTTGAGAAAGATACGAGACACACAGTGTCGAGTCATTGGCAGACAGGGGTTTGAACATCGCGTCCCCTCCACAAAGGAAATGCACCGCTGGCTGGGACGTACTGAATGACCCTGTAGAGAAAGAAAAATAAATAAATAAAACACCTGCAAAATTTTTAGTCTTAATTTACAGTAATAAAAATCCACCTAATTGTTTATTGGGGTTTAAAGCATAATTTCATTTTACATCAATCGAGATAAAGTTTAAAAGTTGATATGCTGAAACGGAATCTCTTATCTAAAACAACATGAAGCAGAAAGTAATTCTTATATCCAAAGTAAGGAAAAAAGTATCATATTACATTTCTGCAATAAGTGATATAAGTTTAATGTCTTCAAAAAAGTGTTATTGTATTGCATATTGTACCATCATTTATCTTGTACAAAAAAAAAAAAGCTGACCCAAAACTTTTAAACAATTTAGGACTCCATATGACTCGAAGATGTACCTGTAGTGTTCCTCCCTCGGTCACAGCCTGTCTGCGCTCTCTGAGCTGCCTATGCAGCAGAGCCTCCACTCCATAGCGCCGCCGGTAACGACGCAACGCCTTCAGCCTCCTCAGATTTTCCCTCTCTTTCATGGACAAACCCTCAGGTCCTGTTAAAAGACTGCTGCCTGACTCAGACAGCCAGTTACACTCATTAAGCGTGTGCCAATAGACAGAGTCGGACATAATCAAACTTATTATCAGCCCACCAGGCAAGTAAAAGCTTCAGTGTGCTGCCTGTGTTTTGGTTGCATGGCAACTGACATAGTACAACTGGCAATTGCCATAAATGTAATAAAGTATGAAAAAGTGCTTACATAGTTAAATGTATTTATAGACTGAAGTAAACAAAGTGAATTCCCATTCTCTGTGTAGCCGCATTATTATCATCTTCTCCCAAAATAAGTTGTTGGCAAATGTTCTGAATCCTTGAAACTTGGTGTTTTCTTTACCCATTAGGCATATATTTTAGTTTGAAAATTATGTGGACAACTGAACATCACACTCATATATGCTTTTTGAACAAGCCCTTTGCTGTTATGATAACCTCTTCTCTTCTGGGAAGGTTTATTAGATTATGGAGTGTGACTGAAGATCAGGCACTGATGTTGGATTTGGAGGTATGGGGTAAAGTCTGTGATTTAGTTTATCCCAAAGGCATTTAGGCCAATAGTCGAGTTCTTGCACTCTAACCTTCGCAAACAATGTTTTCATGGAGCTTGCTTCGTGCTTAGAAGCAAGATCATGCTGTAATAAGTTTGGGGGCCCTTTAGTTCCAGTAACTTGTAATTTTAGGAAAAAATAATTTCCGTTCATTTTGTGGTAACAGTGTGATAATCTGGTGCCCACAGATTTTAGGCCTTTACTGTCTTTTGTATTCAGTTAGCACTATGAAAATGAGAAAGCAAAAAAAAAAACAAAAACAGCGGTTTCTTCAAAAGTCCCAAGCTACACTGGTTGAAATGCTGATGGTACGTGTTGATTTGTAATATCAGTGTAGCACATTATGTAAATATTCTGCAATGTGCATACAAGAGCCTTCTCAATGGTCATAACTGAATGAACACATCCAAATCCAGCAGTGAGAATAGAAGGTTTATGTGGGGGGAAAATTCAAGTTGAAGCACATTATAATAAGATTGCTGAAGTTACCTATTGTGTCATGCTCAATCTTGCGGTTATGCAAGTAGCGTCTCTTTTTCTCCTTCAGCAAGTACTGCAGACGCTTGAACTGGTCGATGTAAAGTGACTGGAGTCTGATGAGCTTTTCACGTGTAATCAGAGCGACCTCTTCTGCAGTGTACACCCCAGCATGCCTGCACACACAAAATAGCATTTAATTTGTATACGAGCATAGCCAGTAGATCTATTCTCATTACTGTTTAATGCATTGAACCTATACTATAGAATGACAAAACTTCTAACTTGAGAGGGTCTTCGTGGTCACTGTCTATACTGTCCGCTTCACTGTCAGGATCTCCTCTCCATGTCTGATCCAACACCACTGGATCCTGCTCATCTTCACTCCAGCTATCTTCATCTATAAGCGAAAGATCAGAGAAAAATGTAAAAAATAAAAATAATATAAATATTTTCTCATTTGAAATCCTAAATTTTAACTTCATTTTTGTGGTTCCACTTATACTTTACATTTTCAATCCCTACTGCAAACCACAATATTCATATGTATGAACAAGTAGACTGGAAAGTCCTACGAGCTGTAAACTCATTTACATTCGATGCCTAAAGGAGGTAGTGTTTAAAATACATAACCAGAAATGCATATGCAAAACTATATCTATTTCCCTATATAAAAAAAAGGTCTTTGGATGAGGCACATCTGAAAGGAAGTATTATCAGAGCACTGGTTCAATAGTAAAAAGTTATTATTACTTGGACATTTGTGAATGCTCTGTGGTGTCAAACCCAAATTCACACAATGTGCAAATTAGACAAAATGTTTTAAAGACACATGGTGAATTAAAAATTGGTTGAAAAACAGTTAAAGTATTCTGAAAAATTGCCTGCCTAGAATGCGGCTTGCTTCGCTGCGGCCATCTTGGCCATGAGCTCCCAACTCCGCCCTGTTGAACCCACTGAGCTGAGACAGCAGGACCTCGGGAGACGGTCCAGTGGCGGCCTTACGCATCTGCGCCTGTAAAGCCAATGCATTCCTGTGTGCATGTTCAGCACAAAAAGCAACTCTACAAGAAAGGGAAAACAAATATTGTTAGGAAAAACAACAATGTAAAATATACATTAAAAACAAAAATAAACAAACTACAGTCTTTCACTGTATTAATAATATAAAGGCAACAGGCAAAATTGTCTACCAATATGCTTGCACCTGATGTACATCAAGTTGTCAATGTGGTTCTTATAATAACTCTGAGACCAGTCATTTGTAAATGTATTTTTTACAGTAATGAAAATCACAACCTGCCACATAAAAGTTATACCCATCAACAAAATCAAAGTTGAGCCCTAGAACAACTTTAATAAATAAGTCCCATGAGTGGAAAATAGATACAAGAAGCCAATTATTATGAATCTAATATACAGTGTATTTGCAAACTGCAACATAACAGAAAATCATCCTATCTAAGAAAGTCGCATAAGAGAATTTATTTGGAAAATATGTACGTTTGTAGCGCTTGTAGATTATAAGTGCTTGTAGTGCTGTGCCTCAGCAAAAATTTCCCCAGACTGGCCCATTTTGCTCTGTTAGGTTGATTCAGAGCTTGTCTGAACCGCAGGGCTCTTAAGAACACTTACATACTCAACTGTTAACAAAAAACAAAGCCGAGATTCAGTAGGTGCGAGTATCTGCTCTAGCTCTGACTAGTTTTACCGGAAGAACTGGATTATGTCATTATAATCAAAGAATAACTATTTGTTATGGATTGTGTGTGCACAAGTCTGGACCTTGCATGCAGTATTGTGCTCAAAATGAAGCAACTCGGGTTGTGTTTATTGTGGTGTTGTGGTTTCTTAACTATACGGTTTAAACTGCAGGTTAGAAGTGACACTTCTAGGGTAAATTACTAAGACATCTGTATAATCTACATACACATCCTACAAATAATGGAGACATGTGCAGCCAGACCCCACCAACAAGCATCTAGGAGTCAAAACAACCAATTTGTATTAAAAAAAAAAAAAAAAAAAAAAAAAAAGGTGGTGACTTTTCAGTGGGACGACCATGTGTACATCACATCAGCGTTCCCATTTGTCGTATTTGTATAGAGAACACTAATCCTGTGACTATAATAATTACTACGGATGTCCCTCAGCAGAGAGACTGGGAGTGAACTTCATCCCGCACAGATCTCAGCACACATCAGCCCTAACAGTGTGAATCTGTCTGAGATGTCAAACAAACATTTACCCATCCTTCTTTTCTGGTTTCGGGGCAGCATTGGGACATCGCTTGCTATTCTTACTAGAGACATAGTTGCACTGCCTGTAAGGAGCATTTTTGTCTTCCAGGATGTGCTTGATGCAGTAGTCCCATCCATCTAAGCGAGGCTGAGTGCACGCTCTCTGCGTGAACGCGCAGGTCTGGGGCTCGTGAGCGCGCGCGGCCTGCGACGCCCTACCTCTGCTGGACGGTAGCACGTGGATTCGAATCCGATTCATTCAGGCCACTATAAGAAAGAACAAAAAAAATCGGACCACAAACACACAGAGTGTAAAATGCAGCTCTATTTTAGATCCCATTAATACGTAATAGTTCAATATATAGAAACTAACGTGGACATAAAAACTATATTTCTATACAAATTCAGCTTCTATTAAAATGCTAAATATTTTCTAATGACTATATTTTAATTAAGACTCAAGCATTACATCAGGGCTTTTCCTTTTTTTTCTAGTTGTTTTTTTTTTTGTGTGTGTGTGTGTCATCCTACTGGCGCCGATTTCCGCAGAACGTCACATACAGGTCGGCCATCTTTGAATGGCTACTGAGTTAGCAAGTTAGCTAACAGAACGCAGAACGGCAAAAATACGATACAGATATCCAAAAAAATGAGATATTATTGAAAATATATCTAAATTAAAACATTATCTTTTAAAGTCTGTGACTAAGTAAGATTTTAAACTTACCAATATTTATCACTACAGACGGTCCCTCTGAGGCTCCGTTACTCACAATGGCAAAAACACCAATTGAATGCCTTCCAAGCAGCACTCAGGCTCTTGCAAAACCCCACCCACTCACAGCAGAGGCCCCGCCCACTCTTTGCCAGGATTGGAGCATTATTGGAGAATTTCCTTTCTCTCAGTCATATAATTGGACAAAGATATAGTGAGTTTGTTCGAGATTGGCCGATGCACCTATCAATCTTGCAACCTTTCTAATAGTCTCATACGAGATCATACCAGTAGTGTTTTGTTTTTAATATGAAATATGACAAAATAGAAAAAATAACACAGATTTCTATTAAAATAAATAATTTAATTTAAAATGATTGAACTTCATGTTTTGTCCAAAATTATTTTTTTCCATAAAGTTGCCATGCCTTGTACATTCTTCTCAATTTCCTGAGATTTGGTTTGGGGAGGCTCTGTGGATGAAATGAAATATGCTGAGTGATAAATCATCTTTCCAAAAAAAAAAACAAAAAAAAAAAACACATTACATCTGTCAAATCTTCACTAAAGAAACACATCTGTATAAAAAACAAATTTCACTACATTATAATCAGTTTGACTTGTTAAAATAATAATAATAATAATAATAATAATAACTAGCAAACAACTGGATTAAAAAAATAAATATATATAAAGACTAGTACATTTTAGCAAGGAAATGTCATGAGAAACACCTGTTCATCCTCTAAGTGGAGAAGATCAGCTAGAGGTAGAATGGAGGGTCGTCCATGAGCACACTGAAAAGGTAACTGGCAGGATGAGAGGGATGCCACCAGACTGCAGCACTCCTCTTTACTCAGTTCATCGTTGAACTTAATTGCTCCTGTTGTGATAAAATTTCCACATGAAAAATGTTCAACAAGTCTCAATGATCTCAAGGCACTTATTTCTTCTGTGTGTTTCATTATACACACCACTGTGAAACATGCAAGTTGAATGCAAAACACTGACCATGACAAGCTTGTGAAGCAAGGACATTGTGGACTGTTAACGGTAAAGTGCCTTTTAGACTTCCTGTTGACTGCAGAGCCTAAAAAAGGGAGATCAAGTGAAACGTCTTAACTTTTAACAAAGACTTAAACGGTGGCTCCAAAAACTTCATAACTTAATAAAGAACACAAGAAAGTTCACATTTAAAATACTGAATTAGCTACTTATGTCATGTAATGATGTATATCTTAATTCTTAAAATACACTTAATCACCAAAAATGTGTCTTTGTACAAATCTGAGACTTACCTCAATGTGCTCTCGTAAATATTCCTGAACAGACATAAGGGGGGGAGAAAAAAAAGGAACTCTTATTTAAGCATTTTAATATCCTTAGAGAAAAGAAAAAGCTTTATAAGAGCATGATCCTGACCTCTGCGATTGACTGGATGACACTACGTCTACCACGCCGCTTTTCTGTGTTCTCTTTCTCTACGAAGCATGTGGGGAGTAGCTCCACAAGCACACACGATTGCCTGGTCGGAGGGAAGCTTATTTCTAGAGCCTTGTCTTTTAGAGAACTCTGATATAACCTGCAGAATAATAAAAAAAAAAATTCACTCTCGAATAGAAAAATTCACTCTCAATGCTTTGGTTATATCATCATTACAATTACCAAATAACCTTCAATGATTGTGTAATAAATTTATTTTTTTTGCTTTTGACGTTTTCTAACAGTCTACTCACACTTTAAGTTACAGTTTCCTGCATTACCCATAAGGGTGTTTAAGTACAGTATTAATTGTATTTAGCCCTCAATTCATCTCTAGCTAAAGAGAAATGCAGCAGCGCTTTAATCTTTTGCCTGTGGAACGGATATTTAATGCTAATACCGCAGGCAATACTATTACGCTAGTTAAATTGTATATTCATAACCAAGCGAGCTGAGTATAGATGTATCACATGCTTAAACTATGAGTCAGTCATTTGTACCAGCATCTCTTTTACGTCCTCGCTGGATTTCTCATTAATATAACAAACACTGAAAGAGAGAAAATGACTTTTCCTTTAACTCTTCAAATCTAACCTCAGCAACCTGATCTCTTCCTCAGTCATCTGGATCTCCAGGGGAGGACTTACACTCGATCCACACAGCCTCTTATTACCTGGTGTATCCGGGTGGTCCTCATAAGATTCTAAATCAGACAGAAAGCACCACATGCATGTGTTAGCATTTCTTTGGAGGTGCATACAAAATACAACCAGGTTTTATAATCTACATAAATTTGAACAGCTGTATGCAGCTAAACACAACTGTGAGTGAAAGCAAGCGGCTTTATCCCATGCTTACCCATCACAAGCCCCTCCAATCGAACCCTTTCGTGAGCTGCATGTTGATCGACTAGTACTAAAAGGTTTCCTTGATAAATCAAAATAAACACAGCTTAGATTACGAAGTCCCACCTTAATAATTAAAATAGACTTTTCATATAAAACACACTTTCATTAGACCCGGTGGTATTTTGGACTGTAGTTTTAATGAGGCAGGCAAGAAATTTCTTGTCTACTTGATGAATAACCTGAGGCAAAAAAAAAAAAAAAAAGCGAGAATGAGGGGGCAGGAATTCCACGTGGGACCCTATGAACAATCCATTTGCCAAAATGTTGTTTTAAGAGGTTCATGAAAACTGCCTACCTTCATTGAGTGGATCATTTCTTTAGTGAAGCGATAGGGAAAGAGAATGTTGTGGATTTTTACAGCGAGGCCTTCGGCATGGCCACTTGTCACATCCATTGCAACCTTTAAAAGCACAAGAAACACTGAGATAAAGTGAGATAATATAGTATTGTGGCATATTGCAACTTTTTCCAAAACAGAATGCAGTACAAAGACTGTTCACAATGTTCCCTCGCAATGACTGTTTTGCCAAATGGTGTCTCTGCATGCAACTTACAACAAGATCAATGGCAGATGGTGGCTTACTCGCACATAAAACCAGGCCTGAATTCACAGCAGACAGTTTACAACCATCTGTTCTCTGGTGTAAATGGAAATGTAACCCTATATGTACTGTAGTAATTGTCAAGTTTTGTATGTCACTTGTAGTTTGAAGCAACTGTAACAATTTTGGGGCCTGTGGTGTACACAATTAAGCTCCATTACAAAACAATAGTAAATATCTTCTTTGGATCACTAGTTAAACAAATTAAACAACATTGAATAAACAGATGTGCATAAACCTTGGCTTTGTAATAGCTTTAGTGGCAGATCAGCAAACTCTACTAGCTACATAAATGTATATCGTACAGTTACAACTTCCTAATGTCTCTAAACATTATAAGGTATATTAGTGGTTAAGGCTCTGGGTTTACTGATCAGAAGGTCAGGGTTTAATCTTCTGTTGGGCCCCGGAGCAAGGCTCTCAACCCTCTCTGCTTCAGAGACGCTGTATCCTGGCTGACTTTGTGCATCAACCCCAGCTACCCAACACGCTTTGATAGGTGAAGAAACATGTCTAGTGTTAAATAGGCCAGGACTTTCTTACCTGAGGTGGTCGTATAAATACCGGGTTATTCCACTCAGTGTAAAGAGTCGATAGGGAACTGGGACCTTTGACGTTGTTTGTGAGAAAAACAAAAATTTCAATCAGCGTAAACAACACAGTGTTTTTTTTTTATGCCTACACTGACCTGTGACATGCATTACCTCCATTTTCTATGCTTGTGCTATGGACTCTCTCAGCTCTGGGTTTGGGGAGAAAGGGCAATACAAGGTCTGTCTGAAAAGGGTAGCATCTGTACTCAAATCCTACAGGCAGAAAGGCACGACTTACAGATAACTAGTGTGACTTGTCATATCACTACTTGGAAGACTTGAAACAGACGATAGTCTAGAGTTTTCATGGATTGATAGTACACAGGTAGTTGTGCCTCCTACCTGTTTTTGAAACAACACTGATCGCCATGTTGGTAAGGTTTCTGGAGCATGGCACTTGAGTCTCCTTTAGTGACGGATCCTCGTATTTACTGAGACCCGTCACTTGATTGATGTAGACCAACTTTCCCAGTGAATCGTCGTAATGTGTTAGCCAGTCACCTGAAACAGGCTCAGTCTCATCACTCTCCAGGCCCTGGATTTCATTTGTGGTCTGTTCCCCATTTCCTTTTTCGGAGGGCAATGGGTCATGTTGTGATGCAGGGTCAAATATTTGACCTCTGGAGTTATCTTGCTTAGGGGATGTCGTATTTTTGATGAGCTCAGCATCTTCGGAGGTAGAGGTGAAGGAGCTTGTTGACGTTTCCTGTCTGTTGGGAGCAATAAATGCGGGTTCATCTGAACGGTCACCCTCATGCGGCTTAGTCATTAGGAAGTTCTCAGCCATAGCGCCGTCATTGTTCACTGTAAGAGAATTTGAGAACTTCACTATAGAATCTGTAGCTTTTGTTACAGGGTTAGACAGTGTCTCATGGACAAGAGTCATTTTTGTATCTTCATGGTCTACCTTGCGAGAGAGCTTTGTTGCTAATGATATTCTGTTCCTCTTGCTTGCTGAGGAACATTGAATCGTATTAAGGACAGAATTGTCCTTTGAGAAAGTGCAATCTCCTCCAATATCTTTAACTGGCTCTTTTTCAAAACAGACCAAATTACTGCTTGGGTCCAAAGCAGAAGTGACACAGGAGTCTGACGGACATAAAACTGCTGGGATTTGTGTATTCATTGTTTGGGGTTTTATTTCAACCTCCTTTCCAAACGACCTCTTGAACTTGTCAAGAGACCCTGTTTCAAAAGACAGTGTTAATTTGCGTTGGGGCGTGACCCTTGTGATCTTTGGGCCGCAGTCGGAGCAGTGGGTCCGACTCTGAGCATGGGGTAAACTCAACTTTCTCTTCGGTGCACAGCTGCGATTTGGATCAGTGAATCTCTTCAAACTATCATATGCCTCTTTAGGGTCAATGACAGCAATAATGGAATTTTCACTACGTATTATTTCGTTGCTGCCAGCACAAGGTGGTGCGGTATTGTCATTGCTAATAGTGCCCTTCGTGTTTTCAAGCACTTTATGCAAAGGTGCATCAATGGAATCATTGTTCATGACTTCTTTTTCGCTGTCTGGATCTATATTTGTTTCAGGCTCTGTATTTGATTGCACTGGTTCAGGCATTTCTTTATCTTGCGCAATGTTTGGTTCCGGAACTGGAAAACTTCCTGTAGTCTCAGTATTTACATATCCTTCTGAACTGCTTTCCTTGTTCCTAAAGATTTGAATGTCACTCACAGAACACTCAGATACTAAGTTCTCCTTTGTGAGAAACACTTTTATTCCTTCCTCGATGCACAAGAGCATGCCATCCCAGTCTTTGAACTCTATAAGACTCTTCGCTGGCTCCAGGCATACGTCATAATCCGAATACGGACACTTAATATTAATTACGTAAACTCCATGTAAATCAGAACTGCCTTTTTGTTTAGGGCTTGAGATGACAGCAGACACATTTGGATTGTTGGTTTGGCCACTACTCAGTCTCCGGAGGAGGCAGTTGAGTAGTTTGTGAAGACGTGTTTTCAAAAGAAGACGTCCGTTCACGAAGAGGAACTGCAAGTTTTTGTTATAGTGTCCCTCCCTGCCAACATGCCCAGTCATTTGAAACTGTCTGAACGTATAATTTACTTCTCTGAGCTTTTGGGCTCTATTCAAACCGTGAATCTGAACAAATCTGTAATAAGTATTCCTGGCTTTAGGAAGTTGTACCAGCAGCGTGTCTGAAAAATCTTTTTTTACAGTTAATGACACAGACGGATGCATCAGTGATATGCCCTCTACTCTCTGGCGAATACGCTCAACCTCCAGTGCAGAGTCCATCCTTTTTCTCCTGACTGGCATGTTGTGAAAGAAGTTAAAAATTTGCACCGTTGTCCCGGCCGAAGGGCGAGTCGTCTCTGCCTCAATAACATTCACCGGCTTACCTTCGTGAAACCTTTTAACAAAGGTTTTCACAGAGGTCCTGGTTCGAGAGGTGATTTCTACCATGGTTGCCATGGAGGCCATGCTGGCAATTGCTTCTCCCCTGAACCCATAAAAGCAAAGATTATCCAGATCCTCAATGGAGCTGCATTTGCTTGTGCAATACCTGATCCCAACCTTCTCCATGTTCTCTTGGTCCATGCCTGAGCCGTTGTCTATGACCTGAAGTTTGCAGGCCTCTATGTCCATCTTTACAGCCACACATGTTGCTCCGGCATCGATGCTGTTCAGTACAAGCTCTTCCACACATTGCTGCAATGAGAAAATGGCAACTCCAGAGCGTAACAGTGACTGAACATCTTTCGACAGACTTCTGATCATTCTGAAATACAGGAAAAATAGTCCTAAATTAACTTTTTTTTTTTTTTTTTGGAGATCTGTACCTGACAAAAGTTTAGAAACACCTAGGCCTTCATCATTTTTGAGACACATGCATGTTTTTTTTTTTTTTTTTTGGTTCTGTTTAGAACAAACTAAGTGAAAGGCAAAAACGCCCAAGAATTGAACCATGAATGAATCATGGAATAGCCTGCCGAGTCACTGGACCTAAATCCTTCTGACCTGCTCCAAGATGAACTGGATCGGAAAGAAACAGCCAAATAGTGAAAAATCTTTGGCAAATTTTACAAATGGGATGACAAAATATTCCAGCTGAATGTTTGGAGAAATTAGCTGTCCGTATTCCCGGAGTGTGTAAAACTGTTATTCATGCTAGGGAAGATTTTTTCAAATGAAATAAAGTTTAACATTTATATAATCAATTTTATAAGTAAATTAAATAAGAAAATCTTCATACTGTTAATTTACCTATTTTGTTCCATATAAACAAAAGGAACATCCATATGTTTTTCAAAAACATTGAAAGACCAGGTGTTTTCAAAATTTTGACATGAACGGTACAAGCAAGATGGAACGCAAATGGAGTAAAACACAGTGAGGTGAGGATATGATATAAAGCATGGTAACACATTCAATAAAGCATGGTAAATTTATGACGTGAACAGCAGGAGACTATAAAAGAAACCAAAGCAAGGTCACAATGTAAAGTAAGAGAAAGGTGAAAATATTAATCGATGACTCATAAGAATACTACTGAAATTATAGGAATCACCTTTAATGCCAAGTATCATGGGTTACATGTACAAGGAATCTGTCATGGTGTGTTGGTGGTATTGAAATATAAAAACTCTATTTAAAAACGGGAAAAATAAAATAAATTCATAAATAAAGATAAAGACATTGACTGAACTTATATAGTTAAATTTGGTCAAGTATACAAATATACAAATGTATGAAAATATTAGATAAGATAATCTATATTAACCTCCTACGACCTGGGTGTCCACATACGTGGACATTGTGCACAATGGTGTCTTTATTGTTTTCTGTAGATACAGACCGAGTGTCCACATAAGTGACATCATTTTTTTTCCAAGAAGAGCTTCATGTTCAAAGAAAATATATGGTTATTATAATTATTGGTTCTTCCTTACCCCAAATAACTGGAATAAATCTAAAATGCAAGCCAAACCAAAGCTCAGGAGGTTAAAGCAAAATGCTTTTGCTTTGTGAATGTTACTATTATAAAATAATATTTATATATATTTCTTTAAAATTAATTAATTAATAATCATAGATTTTAAAATGTATATTAACACATTGTCTTAGGATACATAGTACAAAGATTATGTGTGATTTTGTTACAAACTGGATGAGGTCCAGTTATGGACAATAACAAAGTAAATGTAATTTGTTACTGTACTTTACTGAAGTATTTCCATTTGGGGAGACTTTTACTTCCCTACATTTTAAAGTCAAATATCTGACTTTGTACTATACTTTTGCGAAATCAGTCATTGCCGCTTGGTAGTATCTACTTGCGAACATACAGTTCAACAGCAAGCAAAACATTTTGAGAGAAATGAATGATGGAAGAAAGTCCTGAATCTTGCCACAACACCCATGACCCATTATTTGCATGATTTTTTTTTTTTACTTTTTAAGTAGTTGAAAAGAGTCTTATGACAAAAATAATAATAGGAACATTATAGCCATAATAAATCATAACCCTGAATACTTAAGTACACTTAAAGGCAAATAATTTTGTACTTTTACTAAAGTGAACATTAAAAGGGAGCACTTTTACATTTACTAGAATAACATTTTGCCAAAAGTATCTCTACTTTTACTCCATAACATGATTTGGGTACTTCGTCCACCACTGATGAGGACCAATACTTTTAGGTAATGAAAGGCTCAATAATTATATTCAGAATGATATTAGATGTTAGTTGAACAGAATACAAATATAAGATTAAGTGTTGGTCCATATTCAAATCCTGCAGATGTGTACTTACACTTAAACATATTACAATCTATCAAACCGGTTCACACACAACATAGAGCAAATAATGAATGAAATGAGAAAATACACTAAATATGATCGTTTTTACCTCGGGTCTCAATCAGGTCATATTTAAGAATGTTAGTGAACAGCCATTTCATATTCTGGGATAAAAACTAAGAGAAGATTCTCTTTATTTTCCAGGTCTTTCATGGCAATATCTTTGTTTTGCACTCTTCCGGAAGTGGTGCGGCCTCTTCGTGTGGAGGGCGGGGTGTTTGGGGTTGCCACTGTGACGTGTTTCCTGTGACACAGTGAGCTTTGTAAAAAAAAAAAAAAAAAAAAAAAAAAAAACAAGTCTATAGCTCAGTAATGGCGGCTCCGCAAAATTCTCGCTCGGGAAAAAAGAATAAATGGTACTTCACACGCGAACAGATCGAAAACAGTCCGTCTCGGAGAGCGGGACTCGACCCTGACAAAGAATTATCCTACAGACAACAGGCGGCTAATCTGCTCCAGGACATGGGGCAACGGCTCAATGTGTATCCTTTTTGATTCCTCCTCTCCTCCCTGCTTAGCCTGCTAGCTACAAAACAAAAATGGCGTCGGGATCCGGTTCGGCTGCGTTCGACTGGACCTCCGGGTATAAGAAGTGCGTAAAGGTTCTGCACATGATTTTATGTGCTAATGGAAGCGTCAAACGGAAAAACCGGGGGTCGAAGGAAGCATTAAGGAGCTCCGGGATTGTTCGCTAACGCTAGCCGAGCTAAGGCTTGTAGGATGAGTAGGCCTCACCGCTTCGAGCGTTGCAAGTTTTACTTACTATATCATATTTTTTTCGCCCTATTGCCGCAAAACTGCACAATTGAATCCTTTTACATTTATGCTGTTGCAAGAAACAGCATTTTGTTCTCTTGGCGACCTTCTGTTTAGCATGCTAGGCTGTTTGGTTTTTGCGGTTAGCTAGTGATGTTGGTTGGTTAGCTGGCTAGCTTTCGTTCTGATTAGACACCGGTTTTGACCCTTGCTGCTAAATGTTGCATTTATTTATCTAGGAAGAAACGTATATTTCCTAATATGTGTATATGATTATGGTTGCGCGTGCCTTCGGTTCAACACGACTAGCGCGCGCCGATTTCACCTTCGGTGTTGAGCAACCGTGCATTGTTTTCGCTCCTCGTCTTGCATACATTGGTACTATTATTGTTTTTGTTTAGTTTTTTTTATGTTACGTCAGTATTTGTCCCTTTTTTTGCTCTCTTTCACTCGTTTCCAATGCATTCTAACCAACGAACATGCATCATTGCAATGCTGTGATTCTGGTTGTTGTTTATTCCATATTCATGCACTTTTGTGTTTTATTTCATGCACAGTACTGTGTAAAAATTGTTTTTTTTAATGCAGCTGTAAAAAAAAATATGTACATACTGTATGTTCCAAAATAGAGATGTTAATAATTTTTTATTAACAAAATGAACAGAAGAGAAATCCACCATTTACCTGCAAAACATTGATTCTTCTAGATACTAGTACTTTTAATTTTAGAAGGAACTCAGCAGGTAAGTTGTTTCAGACATGTGGGAGAACTAACCACAGAAACTGTGCATGTAGACTTAATGATCCTGAGACCGGGGCTCTGTAAGGGGCCAAAACTATTAGTTTCAGTATTCCTTGCTCTCTATGCAGAGGATAGTTCTTAATCATGCCCAGTCTGTTTCATGCTCCTTGTGTTTTATGTCTTACTGTATGGGTAGAAGTCCTTAACTCCAACATGAACCAGATCTCAGCTCACGATTAACACTGCCATAGTGTACATGCATCGCTTCTACATGATCCAGTCTTTCACTCGCTTCCACAGAAACGTAAGTCCGGCCTTGATAAAAAATGTACGCTCAGATTTCCAGTCATTTTGGATGAAAAAAACTTATTTTTTGTTGCTTTTATTTTCTTCCAGGTGATCGCCCCTGCTGCCCTTTTCTTGGCTGCAAAGGTTGAAGAGCAGCCTCGCAAGCTGGAGCATGTTATTAAGGTGGCCCATGCCTGTCTCAATCCACAGGAGACTCCTCTAGACTCTAGGAGTGATGTAAGTATTGACCCAGAGAATCTGGTTATGGAGATTGTGGCAAAGTCAAACTCTAGTCTGTGATTTTCTTTGTCCTCAATTTTAAGTATTTGGGGGGTTTTTTGTTTTGTTTTTTGCGTGCACAGATAATGTACAAGAATTGTATTCAGGCATGTCTCTAGAACACTTTGGTTTTGTTTGTGGTACACTTGCAGAAATAAAGGCAGTAGGGTATCAAATTTTGTTCACGACTAAAATTTTGACACATTCATCTTTTGAAATCTAAAGCCTATGATGATTAAAAAAAAAAACTGCTAACTGATGCGATGCATCCAAGTTAACATTTTTGATCTGTTTATTTAGCTATTTGTTTTGTTGTAGCTTTCATTTATACATTTTTGTGTACATCACAATATAAATCAGCTGTAACCTGAACATGTTTGGTCATCTATAGGTGGTAAACTCTTACCAACAGTTATAAGTACGAAGAACGTGATCACTGGTACCTTCGTAACTCCCGGAACTTGCACTGAATTGTATTCAATGGTTGCTAAATAAGGTCTATTGAGTACAAAAAATATTAAAGACGAATTTGCAAAACAGCATCACACAACTTTTCTGTATTTCTGTTAATAGTTTCTTTCTTTAAACAGTAATTTTCATATTCAAATCTTGCAATAAAGCTTTTGCATACATTCTACTTGTTATACAGTGTGAATGTGTGTTTGTTTGCCGTGTGTGTGTGTGGATATGTTTGTATTGATGGAGGTGATAATTATTTGTGAAGTTTTGAATGGCTGGTAACAGGGTACTTGTGAGAGAGAGAGTGATATGAGTGCATAAGACCCTGTGAGTAACCTGCCTGTCCTCTCGATCTCAGACTTACCTGCAGCAATCCCAAGACCTGGTCATGCTCGAGAGCATTATACTTCAGACCCTCGGTAAGTTTGGAACTGGCAATCGTGGGTCGATGCATCGCCACCACCACCATGTTAGAGCAACGAGAGAATAATCTCCTTTGCGGCCTTTTACAGCCGAGTCCCGGGAGTCAAAGTGTTTCACATAAACAGCCATTGTTGTAACTCCCCTTTTTCATTTCTTTTATTGTTACATTTTTTTGTTGTTGGTTTTTTCTCCCTTATGTCAACTTGGCAATTCAACCTTTTCTGTGTGCGTGCATTTCCTTTTTGCATTTTCCTTTCGCAGTCATGATTGCATAATTTTTGCGCACTTTATTTTTGTTTTCTTTGTTGTTAACGGGTAAGAGTGGATTTGACAGTGCGAGAGGCTCAAAAACATTTGCAGTGAATTTGCAGAGAAAATCCTCTCGTTAACTCGCTCATCCATATTTGTCCTGTCTTGAATCTTTTGAAGAGCTAAAGCCCATGATTATAATCAGAAAAAAGCTTTTACACATTCCTAAATGGGCTTTTTTTTTTTTTTTTTTACACATTACCACTCTGTGAGTTTATTATGTGCTGTATATTTATACTCGTCTGTTTGTCAGCTCTTTAGCAGGCCTGACACTTTTGTTTGTGAACTTGGCTCTTACTATTCTCTCTTTGTTTCTCCTGTCACTTCAGCTTTTGACATCACCATTGATCATCCTCACACGCATGTTGTCAAGTGTACACAGCTTGTACGAGGTAAGTGCCATGGTTTTTTTTTTTTATTAACATTTTTTTTTGCTTTTGAAATTGCATACTTGTTTTATCCTCCCAGATGAATGTGGAATGCTGGCATGTTTGAGTGGCGATATTTCATTTGGGATGTTCTTGATTTCAGCAAGTAAGGACCTGGCCCAGACATCATATTTTATGGCAACCAACAGGTGTGTTAATTCTTTGCCAAAAAACAACAGTTCTTTTTCGTTAAATCTTTTTTTCCTCTTCTTATGAGTACAATACTTTGGTTTATTGCCGACCGCAAGCTGATTGTTTTTTATGCTTTGTCATGCTTGTGGGTGTTTCATAATGTTCTCTCTTTCATTTTTTTCTTCTCCTCCCGTTTGCTGTTCAGTCTGCACCTGACCACTTTCTGCCTGCAGTACAGTCCACCCGTAGTTGCGTGTGTGTGCATTCATTTGGCCTGCAAGTGGTCTAACTGGGAAATTCCCGTCTCTACAGACAGCAAGCACTGGTGGGAGTACGTTGACCGAAAAGTCACTCTCGAGCTGCTGGATGGTATGTGAATTATGCACAACCTTTAAAGCAGGGGTTAGGAAATAGTTTAGTTTTCTGGTGGTTGAACCTGGTGGTTTAGTGACTTTTGTTGAACTCATCTGTTCAATTCAATTTTAAACATCCATTATCTTCAAATGTGTAACAGAGCTCACGCATGAGTTTCTTCAGATTTTGGAAAAGACACCAAGCCGTTTAAAACGCATTCGAAACTGGAAAGTAAGTCATTCTCTAAATAGTAATTTAAAATCTACTTCAGATATTAACTTGCTAAATATAAAGGGACATACCTTTCACTGTTCTCTCTTCCACTTTCAGGCATCAGGTCAAACAGCAAAGAAGCCTAAAGAGGGTGACAAGACGGAGACTATGATGAGCATGATCTCCATGGCATCCTCTGAAAGCACACTGGCCGGCTTGATGAGCCTCTCGGCTCCGCCTTCAGCCTCTTCCTCCCCCACCTCAACATCATCTACGGAGGACAAGCAGCCTGTTTTTAAAGTGCCTAACCCACCAGAACCACCCGCTCCCACGAGAGTGTCCCTGAGCGAGTACCGTGCAAAGCATGCAGACGAACTCGCCGCACAGAAAAAGAAGCTGGAAAACATGGAGGCCTCTGTAAAGCGCGAGTACGCCACAGCTGCCCAGGCCCTCATGAACCAGCAACGAAAAGAGAAACACCACCACACCCACCACCAGCAGCAAGCTGGCTCGAGCTCTTCCGAGCCCATCGTACTGAAGATCCCGCTAGACGAGAGGCAGGGCCGCGGCTCAATCAAAATGCGTCTGCCGAACAACAACAGAGGAGCCGAGCAGGACCTTAAATTAAAGCTTCGCCTCCCAGACAAAAGATCAGGGTCAGGGGATGATTGCAAGAGCAAAGACAAGCACAGAGAGCGGTCCAACCATCACCACCACCACAATCATCACCATCACCACTCCTCAGGGAGTGGCTCTACATCTTCATCTACACACAAACACTCCAGCTCTACAAGCGCTTCCACAAGTAGCAAAAAAGCAGACACAGCGAGAACGAGCTCATCTTCCTCGTCGTCCCGAAAGCGAAATCACTCTTCCGAGCCCTCATCCAGCGCTCACCCATCGAAAGTCAGCAAGTTGTCCAGGAATTCATACCAGCTGCCCGCACTGCCTGCAGACATCCTGCCCTCGCTTGCGCTTTCACACAATCAGGGAAGTTTCCCACACTCCAAAACTGACAAGGCTGACACCAACGGGCACAGCGGCAGCACTGGAGGTCAGTCCAACGAGTTCCAGGACACCTTTGACATGCTGAGTTCGTTGCTGAGTGCCCAGGGGGTGCAGCCAGTCCAGCCACAAATATTTAACTATCACTCCCAGTACGGCGATTACAGATTCAGCGCAAGCTCAAAAGGAGCGAACCCACAACCTCCTCCGCTTCCTTCAGAACCCCCTCCACGGCTTCCACCGCTGCCCGAATGAACAGTCATACTCTGTCTATAAACCATCACAGGCTTCCCAGATCTCACCCTTCCATCCTCTCCATTTCCCCTCATGTGCATTAAGATTTATGAGAAATGAACATACCACTATATAAATATGCACATTCTGCTTTAACCTGTTTAAATCCACCCCAATCATAGATTCTTGGTGTCCTTGTGCATGGGTGGTACCACAGCACCCGATTGTGTGGCAATAAAGGCTATAAAATATAAACTATTAAAACCTAGCAAAAAAAAATGCAAAAATAAAATGTTATTTATTTAAAAAAAATGTATATACTATTTTTGTCACTCAGTTTTATATATGCATTATGTCTAAATGGTGAATACTAGGAATTGTACTAGAGACTGAATAAGGGGAACCTTTTCTGTTTTACTGGTCATCCTTTTTGAGTAACTGTTGACAAGAAAAATGAAAGATTTGTTTTTACATCTGAGTTTTTAAGAATTTAACAATTAGTGTCTTTTCTAAACTACAATATTTATTGATGGTCTTTTAAAAGCGTGACTAGAGCTTTGTTTGTATTTAGTTTTGTTTTTTTTTTTTTCGTTTTGGAAGTCAACTATGGGTTTGTTTATTTTTTTTATTTTAGCTCTGTTTTACATCGTGTTAGTCATTTGTGTTTTTAAGCTACTGCGTCAAAATATTTTTTAAATTCAGTTAGTTCGTTTCATTTATATATATATATAATTTGTTCCTGATCTGAAGTGGACATGTGATATTTTCCCATTTTAAAAAAATGTTTTATGTTTTTATGAAGAATTTATGGGCCCTTGGTGGAAGCAGTCATTGTTTTAAATGGTTGTAAATTGTGCTCGAAATTCAATACAATATATACAGAATATCCTTTTTATTTTGATACCAACCCAGGCAGTATCTAATGTGGTGTTTTTTTATTATTATTTTTATGGAGGAATGTTGTGCATCACATGATAAAGAAAAAAAAGTCACTGTGCATGTTTTTGTTTTTTGTTTGGTTCCCCCCCCCCCAAGAATATTATAATGTATTGACAGAGGAGACCATAAGCCAGTGTGAAGCATTTATAAATGTTTATAAACTCATAACCCATATTCAGATAATCTGCTTGAATATGTCTACCAAAGCTATATGCAGCACAGAGGATGTAGATCATATAGAGAAATCCGTCCATAACCACCGCCTATTGTTTTATTTTTTCTGGGTAAATTTGAAAAAGATTTTTACTTTGAGTTTGTGTGAGAATTTCTACTCTCATATCATTGTAAATGTCTTGCCTGCCTCTGGTTACTTTATTTTAATAGGAGGGATCGTGATCATATCCATCCTAGCATTAGACACGCATTCACGATAAGCTCAGCATGCTAATAATGTACTGTTTAGTTTCAGAGTATTATTACCACTCATTCCCTCCAAGCTTATATTCTGCCATGACTCATTACCAAGAGCATGAAGCACACAAGCTCCTTAACTCTCCCTACTGAATTTTCTAGATGGTGCTGGAGATAAAGGGGTCACACAAGATTTTTATTTTGGGGATGTTTTTGTTGTATCAGATTCCTGGCATCATGAGGATGTGGAAACATTGAATCTTGGTCTTGTGCAATCACCATTGCATCTTTTTACGCCTGCAAAGTAAAGTACTTTTGTTTTGTTTAGGTTTTTTTAATAGTCATTTTAATGGATTGTACACCCCACACTATGTTCAGTGGTACCACACGAACTCTCAGGTTTCAGATATGAATTCTTGGAAACATTTCTTGGCAGAAGAAACTTTGTGAACTCTGTTCCTTTTTTTCTAAATGTGATTGATATCTCATGTAAATAAATGTTTTATGAGAACATGCCTTCTAGTGGTCCTGTCTTGTTATCTAGCATTTGGATATTGATTTCCTGCTTTAGACAGGTGCTGCTGTTTTTTTTTTTTTTTTTTTTAAGACTCATATTTGTGCCTGCATTTTGGGTTTTGTGGAGCAAGTGTAAATCCTGAAATCTTGGCAAATAAGAGTCACAAGTGCTTGATTCTGATCCTGACTTTCAATCCCTGGCATTTTTCCTCTTGGTTAAAGCTGCTCTGTGATTTATTGTTTTATTGATGTTCTAATGCTGAATGCTGCTACAGTAAGATTACAGTGTTAGATATTTCTAATTAACATTTTAATCTCAAATTCCTTTCACATTTCACATCCGTTCTTAGTTGAGGATTATACAAGAGCACGTTTATATTCATAAATACTGTTTGGACTGATTCTTTGTATGAATATAATATATATATATATATATATATATATATATATATATATATATATATATATATATATATATATAGAATTTTTTTTTTTTTAAAACAGCAGCTTTTTTTTGCCAAATCTTATTCAATTAATGCATGTATTCGAATACATTATCGTTTCTATTGTAACAGTTTTTTCCCATTAAATCTCTGACACCATATTTAACATTGAAATGGTGTCAGTATTGTATAACATGCTTTAAGCAGATATGTAACGCATGTTGGCCTTTTAATTATTTAAAATTTGCAAACTTTACCTCGTTACTGTGGTTAAAGAGGATTTAATACTTCAGGACATGGAGCTCTAGTAAAAGAATTAGTTTGTGCTTTGCGTTACACCACTCATTCGTTGCTTACTTCCTCATGATAGTTCATTTTATTTTAATCCCTTCATGCTAAACTTCAATGTTTTAAAAGCTAATCAACTCAATTTATAAATAAGACAATAATATACAGTAGTAAACTCTATTACAAAGCAACTTTTATCATAAGTTAAAAGCTGTAATAGTGTGAAAAGACGAGCCATTACAATTGTTTTTTTATGTATTTCCAGAAAGATTTGTTCATGATGCTAATAACATTTATTAATGATGCTCAGATGTTGAAATAAAAATACTGTTGTTATATTTGTGTTAAATATTTGAGATGTTTTGAGACAGACTCAACAGAACATAGATAGATAGATAGATAGATAGATAGATAGATAGATAGATAGATAGATAGATAGATAGATAGATAGATAGATAAGAAGGCATGCTTCCAGACTTTTCTCTCTTCTTTCACCTAGTTAGTGAAATGACCTTTCACCTGATATCTGAACAACTGAGCCTCCATTAGACTTCAGACGATGTCTAATGATCTATTGCTTTGCAAGGTAGGAAAAACTACTATTCTTTCGGGAGGGAAGTTATTTTTTCTCCCAGAAGAGTTTTAACCTCATGGTATTTTTAGTCTGTGACCTACTAAACCAGCATTAGAATGTATTTATTGATAAAGACTTCAAAACACTTTAGAAGACACTCTGGATAAAAGTGTCAATAATACTTTTTTTTATGTCATCCTGATAACTAAACCTAACTAACATGATTAAATCTGCATTTCTTTTGTTCAGTGGAGAGACAGGACGAGGACGAGTGGTGACTGATTATGGTTACCATGAAGTCATGGGTATTCAACGATAGTAACGGTAAATGTAAATGACCATGACGGCATTCATTCTTTAAGTGATAGCATTCATTTTCTTTTCAGACTTTCAGTGATAGATATTATACTAAAAGTAATGTAACATTATAAACAAGATGGGATGGATAGATAGATGGATGGATGGATGGATGGATGGATGGATGGATGAAAGGATTGGATGGATGGATGGATGGATGGATTGGATGGATGGATGGGGTGTAAACATTGTTAACACAAGCAGCAGGCATTAGAGGGGATATGGTAGCTCAGTGGTTCCAAACTGTAAGTTCAAATCCCAGCCCTGTCGATTTCCCATTTCTAGGCCCTTGAGCAAGGCTCTTAATCTTCAACTGCTCAGTTGTATATATGAGTTCATTGTAAGTCGCTCCTGATAAGGGTGTCTGCCAAATGCCATAAATGTAAAATGTGTATAGTGGCATAAGTAAAAGTTGTCAAAAGTGTAAACACTGTGTATAGTGTGAAAACAGAAGAAAAAGAATGAAGGTAAGGTGGCAGTGCATATGGATGTGAATAGTGGTAGTTCAACCATGCAAATGAGGTCATGAGGATTCTAAAGACAAATAACGAATTAGTTGAGGCTTGAGCTTAAAGCTCTCGTGACTTTGTACCCACCTGACTTTAACACTGGATTAACTTCTCAACCCCCTTTATTAAACAAAAAAAAGCATAAAATACACCTCCTGACTCCACATTTCAACATCTATGTAGTGTATGGATTCGTAAAGAAATGTCCTTTCATTATGTGACAGAATGCAGTGTAACGTTTATACCTGCAGGATGCAAACAGAAATATAGAAATGTAGACAATATTTACTACCTAATCTGATTATGACGAGTGAACCGCTTTCAAGCAGGACATCAATTGTGTGTGTGTGTGTGTGTGTGTGTGTGTGTGTGTGTGTGTGTGTGTGTGTGTGTGTGTGTGTGTGTGTGTGTGTGTGCAGGCATTATAGGAGTGGCCAGTTATACTTTTTCAATGATGTCAGACATTTGGGTAGCTTGTATCATATATATAAAGAGAAATTTTTCATTCACTTTGAATTTACCCGTTTTCATTAGGCGTGAAATAGCAAAATGAAGCTTTTATCAAGATTTTTTTTACTGCTCTTTTTTACAGAGGTCCTGTCAAGTAAGTATCAGTGTGAGTATGTGCTACTGCGAGACTAATTACAGGTTTATGTTATTAATGTGTATGCTGTAATATATTACATTTCTATAGAAATGACTAAAATACGTTGTATAGTGAGGTTTTCTGTAAGGACACATTTATTATATAAAATTGTATTGGAGTCTCCAGTGTCAAAAATGAGTTCTTCATGGCAATGTGTAGTTGTGTTTTTTTCTTGATAACAATGATAACCTGCGTTTTCTTTTGTCCTGTTCAGTGAAGAGAAAAAATAAAAACTAGTGCCTGGTGAAGAAAGGTCATAGTCACCATCAGGTCATGGTTGTTCAAGGATATTTAATGGTAACTTAAAATCAATAAAATAAAGTTATAATTCTTTAATTAATCTAAAAGACCCAAAAACTGCTTAATTGATAACCTTCCTAAAATGTATGCCCCATGCCCATCCTGTTCAATTCCTTCCTGGTTTATCAAGTATCATGTGCTATTTTATTGAATTTTTGATTGGAGTCCTATTCATGCTGTTTCCCATCATAAACAAGTATTCTTAATGCAGCAATAATATTTTTTCTAACCTTTACAGATTTATTAGGTTAATTAAAATTCTGGTATTTTAGCCTAGAAAACCAGCTAAAAAGGAAGACTATCGTTTGCAGAGTTTAATACATTGCATGTTTCATTGTAAGCATATGGTAAGAACTTCATGATAACTTGTGACTTGTGATAATGAAAGATTTCTGTTACATTTAAAAAATATATATAAATTGAGACAGACTTTACTTGAGCTGTTACAACACTGACATCTCATGGCCAAATGAAAGAAAAAAAGACGTGTATATACAGTAAACGATTTAAATAAACTAGCACTTTTTTCTAGTAGAATGACTATAAGCAAAAGCTTCATAAAGCTAAAATACCTCATTTTACCTTAAAATGTAGTAAACTTTCAAGTACAAGTGTTCTGAGATGTTTTTTCACTCCTACCACGAATTCACTCAAGACAACAGGCAAAGGTTTGATATTGATAGCAAATTAGCAGCTTATTTTCCCCAATGTACTAAAAAACATGGGAAACATTAGCTAACTAACTACCACCAGCTTCACAGCTTTATTCCAAATCTTTCCTGTTTGCGAGCATTCTAACTCTGAGGATGCAAACTAGCTGTATGTACACAGCTTATCTAATGACAATACCTCAATATATGATTGTAGATGAACCTAGAGTTTGAAGATGTTAATAGAAAGAGGATTGGATTTGCCTTCTTTAAGAAAAACTCATACAGAAAAAAGGATAGTATCAAAGTAATTGGAGGCAAAATCCAGTTGATTATCTGGACTAATCTTCAAGCCAAGGTTACTGAAACTGAAAATTGAATACAAGGGTGGGTTTTTTTCATAGTAAACAAACAGCAAATTCATAATACCACATATTACAACTCATCCCTCGTGGTGATTTGACTTAGTGCCTTAAACCATGTGTAGGTCTGCCAGATGTGTGCCAGGGCTTTGTAAAGCTAAATTTGTAATTAATCTGCAAGTTTTAACTGGAAAAGTTAGAGTGTGTGGTCAGGTGATCTTTAGTCACTGAGGCGTTGTGGTCCTTAAAAAAAGAAAAAATAGTAGATAGACAAATAGACAACCAAAAGCTGATGCTTATGTATACCTTATTTTCTTTTCATTCCAGAGCAACTCCAGAAAAGCAAACCTAAACCTAGATTCATACGATATCAGCCATGGAACACAAAAATGTACCCGGTGTGGAAGAAAGGAGATCCACGTTACAGAAGCAGCTGGACAGGTGCCCTTGTCTTTAAAAAAAATTAGACAAACAAACAAATAAAGAAAGAAAGAAATTAATTAATTAATAAAAAATAAAAAAAATAAAAAAAATAAAAATATATATATATATATATATATATATATATATATATATATATATATATATATATATATATATATTTATTTATTTTCTTTTTTTCTTTTTTATTTATTTATTTTAACTAATTTATCTTCAGTAAACACTTTATCCTGCTCTGGGTCCTTTTCGATCTTTAGCATATGCCAGGAAAACTGGATGGACGGCTTGTCCATCACAAGAATAATACTGTAACCATTTTCCTAATTTAACAGTTAAATACTCGAAAGTGTACTCAAAAATGTTAACAAACCCCATAAACTACACCTCCATTTGAAGTCTAGCAGTGAAAGCATATTGATGTACATGTTTTGCTTGTAAACTGATTTGTTTGCATGCCCACAGGTGGGGAGGTGAAATTTGATGTCCGTAATGATGCCCCAACTCTCAGTGGAGCTAAAGTCACCTTCACTATTGATATAATTATCCCAGAGAACCAGTTAGTGCTGCCCAATGGAGAAGTTGTTTGGGGAAAATACTGCTTTGTAAATGGTACGTCTGATGCTGTTCTGTCAATAATACATGTATGACATGTCATGAGACTATGTAGGGGCATATAGCACATTTTCTAATTCCCTAATACCCTGAATTCGGTTATTTTCCACATGAATTTGAATTTGAGTATTTTCCACATCTCGAGCATGTCCCAAATTGTATTGCTGCAAAGCAAATCTGCCTACATTAATAAATTCCCATGTAAAAAAATATGTATTTTGATTAAGAATGACATAATAAGTAAAACAAGTAAGTTCTTGTTATCTCTACAGTATAGCTATGAACAATTGTTTCTACAAAAGTAAATTAAAAAAAGACAAAAAACACACATTACTGTTTAAAGAATAAGAATAAATAATTAAATAAATACACTTAAAATTACAACTTTGCTGAGACCGCAGGCTCCTCCCAAAAACGCTACAATAAAATTCCCATATCATTGATTATACACTGTTATGTGGACTGTCTGCTAAATCCCCATGTTTATTGTTACTACCAAAATACTAATTTGATCCAACTTCAAGCACCTGAGCATTAACCTTCCACTAAACCTATCAAAAACAAGGAAGAAGAGAAGATTGTTAATACTCAGTAATCTTCTTGTCTCTTGAACTGTAAAACCAACTCATGGTAAAATCTTTCAAGGTACCCAACATCAGAAAGGCGAGTCTGTCTACCCTCAGGAATTCATTGATGAGCAGGATGCTGTTTTTCCTGATGGCTCTCCGCTGAACAATTGTGAAAACCAAAAACCACTATATGTGTTTGTGTGGAAAACCTGTGGTAAGTCCAGTGCTAAGATTCAGACATTCAGACTCTCTTTTTACTCTCTGCATATCAATAGACCAGTTAATCCTAGGCATCTTGATACAATTAAAAAATTAATTATTAAATTACTGAACAACTTATCATATTGTAAATCCATTTGTCCTGATGAACACCCATTTATATTTGCTTATGTGGTGTGTCAACCATACAACTGCAGAAACAGTACTATATTACAATGAGAACATTAAAAAACAAAGAGAAATGTAATCAGCATCTGACCAATCAGAATCAAGTATTCTTTTAACAACCCCATAAAAATACGTCCAATTTGCTTTAACTTTCTACTTTTTTCTCTTAGGAAAGTACTGGCAGGTGTGTGATGGTCTGTCATCTTCCCTAGAAATAAGCACTCAAGGCATTCCTCTCGGCTCCTATGTAATGGATGTGGTCATTTATCAGTACAGAAAGAAAGACAAATTTATCCCGATTGGTTATGCATCCACACAGTACTGTATCACTGGTGAGAATCCATCTACCCATACACATCCATCCATAATTCCAATAACCCAACAAGCTCTCTGCATAATTAAATTCTTTCCATTTTTCTTTAGACCAGATCCCATTTGATGTCACTCTTACACAAGTAAATGATAAGGATGAAGGGGACCAGACATTTACCCAAAACCATCCAATTGCTTTTGCCATTGCAGTCCATGACCCAAGTTCCTATTTGAGCAACTCTGACATCACTTTTAACTGGGATTTTGGGGATGCCAGTGGCACTGTGATTTCAAAAGAACCCACTGTCACCCACACATACACCAAAACTGGCTTTTTTAAACCCCATGTTGTTGTCCAGGCTGCTATGCCAAATATGTCCTGTTCTACTCCTCCAAATCCACCTCCAGCCACATTCGCCAATGCTGATTTCTTTATCTCTGAAGGACATGCAGGGTCTGTTCGGCTTATCTCAACTGGTAGGGTCAAAATTACATTGTATGTACCAGAGTAGGGCCAAAAATGATCAAACTTAATTTCACTTGTCTTGTTTCACCCAGAAAGGTCATATAAAGACACCACAGAGTCAATGGAACATTTCGGTTCAATCAATGCTGAAATGAAAACATCTCCCCAGCTGGATACGAATGGAGGTTTGATGGATTTGTTAATTATATTTGTCCAGAAATATAGTCTTTAACCAATAATTTATTACCATATGTACTAAATCTTGATATTATTATCCATACAATTCTACCTAATCTAAAAATTTCTAGTGAGGAATATTGAAGCTATTTTCCAAGATACCATTGTAATGAAAAAACAACAGCCACCAAATTCTGACCAGGACTGTGTGGTCTACCGTTATGGCTTCTTCTCCACACAGATCACAGTTGTTGGTGAGTTTTTCAGCTAAAATACCATCTTACTTAACCGTATAAGTAAACATTTATACTTATTGTTAACGAATACCACAAAGTACCATTTATTTTTATTAATCAATATCACACTTGGTTTTTCTACTCTAACTGATTACAATGTTGAACATCCAATGAGATAAACAAGTTTCATCTATCACTTATACTAGAGTATCTATAAGCAATGGCTATAAGCAGTAGTGATGGTCCATTATCTTCCCAAGCCATCAGCACTCAAGGCATTCCTTTCAGCTCCTATATAATGGATGTGGTCATTTATCAGTACAGAAAGAAAGACAGATTTATCCCGATTCTCTATGCTTCCAAACAGAGTACTGTACCACTGGTGAGAATCCATCTATCCATTCCCCCATCCATCCATATGTGTCTTTCCAATTTTCTTCAGACCAGATCCCATTTGATGTCACTCACACACACACACACACACACACACACACACACACACACACACACACACACACACACACACACAATGCAACTTGCTATGTTAGCAAGAAAACATAAACTAAGCCTTGGAAGGGAAATTGACTCTTGAGACTTCTTCCACTTTTGCCAGAAGTGCTGTTACTGAAAATCAACACCTTGTGACTAATCCGATTTGACAATTCAGAGGCTCTGTGATTTAATCAAGTATTGATATACTCTCTTGATTCCTCAGAAGGCATCAAGGAGGTGAAGATCATCCAGAAGGATGTTGTTTTTCTCGAACAAAATGCTGTGGATTTCATCATTTCCTGTCAGGGAAGGTATTCACCGGCGTTAGTGCACTATTGACACTGCATAGAAGGCAAACCTATGCACCAGTTACCTCCTTGTTCTCTTTCAGCTTGCCTACAGACATATGCACTGTGATATCCGACTGCATTTCTCCAGGCAAGACCATCTGCAGTGCTGTAGGCGCTTTACCAGAGTGCATGCACGTTCTCAGACACGTGTTCCATGAATCTGGTATATTTTGCATTAACGTGTCAATGAGTAACGACGTCAGCCTTGCTGTCACTAGTACCAGGTTAAATGTAAACACTGGTAAGTAATAACTACCTGAAGCACTCTATATATGAAAGCAGACAGTTTATATAGTAATAGTTATAGTTCTATAATAATGTTCACAATAATGTTTTTTTTGTTTGTTTTTACAATATACTAAACATTATCAAATTAAAGCTGCAATGGTTCCTGTCATTTATGATTTCATAATATATATATATAAAAAAAAAATAATAGAAAACATGACTCTTAACCAATGTGGTTATTGTAGTGGTGGACAGTAATGAAGTAAATGTAATTCGTTACTTTACTTAAGTAGCTTTTTCGCGTATCTGTACTTTTTACATTTTAAGGTCAAATAGTTTATTATTACCCAATAGCTTATTATTATTATTATTATTATTATTATTATTATTATTATTATTATTATTATTATTATGAGTGGCTAAATAAAACGGTAAAGCGCGCAACCAACCACCAATCAGGGTTGAGCACGCGCTGTTTTGAACTTGTTTTGATTGCCTAATTAATTGCTTGACTCATTAGCATAATTATATTAATAGATTGATGTGCTAAAAGGAAAATTGGAGTATTTTTTTTTTTTTATAAAACAGAGTTGATTAAGCAAAATGTCTTGTGACAATGATAATAGGAACATTATAGCCTTAATAAATGCATAGTACATTGGATAGGTATGTACATTTGAAGGCAAATACTTTTGTAATTTTGCTAAAGTGAAAGTTTAAAAGGAGCACATTTACTGGATTAATATTTTACCTCGTGCATCTCTACTTTTGTGTACTTTGTACTCCTTTTTATTTTTAAGTTCTAGCTCAATGAAACTTATAATAAACAATGCAATTGATCAGAAAACAGAGTTTAACATGTAATATAAAGCATCTTCTTATTTGCCCTTATTTGTGCATCTCCGTTATTTTAAAACATAATGAATGTTTCTTAAACCGGGCTTTGGGGGTCCTCGTTGCTCCACCATTATACTGTACTTCAGCTCCTGTTACACCAGTTATGGAAATTCTGGGTAATAAGTGTCCCTAATTTCTGTTTAAAGTATGTTTGCATACGAACGTGGAGTGTCGTATATTAGGAAACCACAATTAGATACACTGAAGTTGTGCACCATTACCTTTCATATTTCGCGACTTTCAGGTTCCAGGTTCTTCATCACCGGAATCGTGGCTATAGTGCTGGGTGTCCTGATGGTTGCATTAGCAATTGGAACCTTTGCTTACAAGTAAGTTGCTGTGGCATGGTTTCCTGAATTTAGACAAGTACCAAAAATATCTCAGGGCCTTTAATTACTATGACCCTAGAGGCTACACTGTTGACAGTACAATAGGCAGACATTAAATAAATGTATAATACCTAAGTTTGACTGTATATAGCAAAAAAAATAACAGTAAGGCATTATTTCCATTTCCTCCCTCAGACATCAAAAGCTCTACCAGCCTCTGTCTGAGTTTTCTGCAACAGGGATTACATGTTCAATGCCTTCTCTTCTCTGGAGTCTGGTAAAGCAGCAGGCAGCACCAAAACATTCAGTCCTTCTTCAGCAAGTGTGAACAAGCATCTACAGCCACGACGCAAATTCCCATTGTACTTTGTATTTTTATTTCTTTTGGTAGGTGTTTATGATTTGCACACAAAGAATCAGTGTTGTAATAGTAAAACGCTTTTATTTTTTACACTAACAAATGACCACTGTAGTACTACTGGGTATTTAGGACACAAGTCTTCAGTTTTGCTTTTTTTATTTTATTTAATGTAATAAATTTTCAAAAGCCAATAATGTGTTTTGATATTTGTCTATTATTGACTGTTTTTTTTTTTTTTTTTTGTTTTTTTTTAGCAGAAGATGGTGCTAAGTGCAGCATGTTGTAGTACTTTTCTCATATGCAAGTTCCCAGTTTTGTACCAGAAACTGTGTAAAGGTTCAACACATCCAGAAGTGTGTATGACTATATACTCAAACTATAACAAAAAGAACAAAAAAAAGTGTGAGGAGTCTAAACTTTATTCAGTCACATTGAAAACTTAATTCACAAATACCAAAGACAATCATACTGGCCAAGAAAATAACAATAGTACACATTTAGAAATAAGGTTTACACTTGATACTTAAGGAATATCATGTGTACATGCTGTCTACCTGTTCTACTTTCCATTTTTGTTCAGACACTCTAATACTCCTCTCCTTCTTCCTCTCCCTCACCTTCAACGGAGTCAACACCGACCTCTTCATAATCCTTCTCCAGGGCAGCCATGTCCTCTCGAGCCTCGGAGAACTCACCCTCTTCCATGCCCTCACCGACATACCAGTGCACGAAGGCACGCTTGGCGTACATCAGATCAAACTTGTGATCAAGACGAGCCCAGGCTTCGGCAATGGCCGTGGTGTTGCTCAACATGCACACAGCCCTCTGCACCTTGGCCAGGTCTCCACCTGGAACCACAGTGGGAGGCTGGTAGTTGATACCCACCTTGAACCCAGTGGGACACCAGTCCACAAACTGGATGGAACGCTTGGTCTTGATGGTTGCGATAGCAGCGTTCACATCTTTAGGCACCACATCACCACGGTACAGCAGGCAGCAGGCCATGTACTTGCCGTGACGTGGGTCACATTTCACCATCTGATTGGCCGGCTCAAAGCATGCGTTTGTGATTTCAGACACAGAGAGCTGCTCATGGTAGGCCTTCTCTGCAGAGATCACTGGAGCATAGGTGGCCAGTGGGAAATGAATACGGGGATAGGGCACCAAGTTGGTCTGGAATTCAGTAAGGTCAACATTGAGGGCACCATCGAATCGGAGTGAGGCAGTGATGGAGGACACAATCTGACTAATAAGCCTATTCAGGTTGGTGTAAGAAGGACGCTCAATATCGAGGTTCCTACGGCAAATGTCATAGATGGCTTCATTATCAACCATGAAGGCACAGTCAGAGTGCTCTAGAGTGGTGTGGGTGGTCAGAATGGAGTTGTAGGGCTCCACCACAGCAGTAGAAACCTGGGGAGCTGGGTAGATGGAAAACTCCAGCTTGGACTTCTTACCGTAGTCAACGGACAGGCGTTCCATCAGCAGGGAGGTGAAACCAGATCCGGTTCCACCACCAAAGCTGTGGAAGACCAGGAAACCCTGCAGACCTGTGCACTGGTCAGCCTGTAAAGAGAATATTATAAAAAACATTTATATCAATCAATTATATTTCTAACTATAGTTAATGTGAGCCAGTTCACAGACACTCACCAGCTTGCGGATTCTGTCCAAAACCAGATCAATAATTTCTTTGCCAATGGTGTAGTGACCACGAGCATAGTTGTTTGCAGCGTCCTCCTTTCCTGTGATCAGCTGCTCAGGGTGGAACAGCTGACGATACGTTCCAGTGCGAACCTCATCTGAAGGAAAAGCAATAAATATATGAAGAACCTGAACAGTTGTATAAATATGAACACATTTAATAAAGAGAAAATAAACAGTATAATCTAAATTCCTACCTATAACAGTGGGCTCCAGATCCACAAAAACAGCCCTGGGAACGTGCTTTCCAGCTCCAGTCTCGCTAAAGAATGTGTTGAAGGAATCGTCTCCACCTCCAATGGTCTTGTCGCTCGGCATCTGTCCGTCCGGCTGGATGCCGTGTTCGAGACAGTAGAGTTCCCAGCAGGCATTGCCAATCTGGACACCAGCCTGACCCACGTGGATAGAGATGCACTCACGCTGTAGGAGGGCAGAATACAGATCATGGGAGATTTTTTGTTAAGCATTTAAAAGTGGTTTTACACTAAAGATAAATATGGTGTAAAAAAAAAACATATGAGAGATAAAATGCTGATGTAAGCAACTGGACAACTGCAGGTCTGCATAACAAAGCCAGCAGTCAGCAATGGCTGCTCTCTATTCATTCGAGTGAGAGAGCAAAAAAAAAAAAAAGCAATGAAAGAGCCCCACCCAATGTACCACAGATTGGCAAACCACACCAACAAAAACACACACACACAGGCATTTTCTTTCTCCAGGCTTCCTTTTTTAACCTAAAAAGCAATGCAGCTCAAACAGGGTCATTATTACGAATTTATACATTTTATAAAAACAAAAAAAAAAAAAAAAAAAAAAGAACAAATAGACTAAGAAAAAACTGCACAACTGCGCACAATCATTGCAGCCAGCTTCAAAGTAAATGCAATTTTAAATGCCCTAAGGATATTAACAGTTGTCAAATGCACCAGGAATGGGAAATGTTGAGCCGTGCCAGTTATAAGATCCGGCAAACAGCTGCTGAAGATCTCCACCCAGGATCTTCCATTGAATAAAGGCAGGGAGGATGGGAGCACATTTCGTGAATATTCTCTCCTCCTTCTCAATGCTAACAATGCACCCCCTGATCACTCCATCAGCCCATCCTGGGGAGAGGCATTCAGTCAAGATATTACCATGATAAAAGCTTACAGAATCCACGGCTTACAGACAAGCGATTTTCACAAAACAGAAGCCGGGTGGGAATAAAAAATACTGTTAATTTGGGTTGAACAATAAAATTTATTTATTTACTTATACATATAAAAGCTGTAGAAAGCATTAGAGAAATATAGTTATAGAAAAAACAAATTGCTGTTTTTTGACTACTGTTTGTAAAATTGTATTTTATAAATATAGATTTGTTCCTAACATTTAGGAGGATGATTTATGTTCATTAATATTTATGTGGGGTAAAATTTTAATTGATGTATATAGACTGAGATGACGTCATGTCCCCTATCCCTCAAGGAGTCATGATAATTAAACAAGTGAATGGCAAGAAGGCACATATTGTATTTAATCAGCTTAAATCCGAACCTCTTAATTGAATTAAATAATGTTACATGTAAATGCTACATGTACATGTAGCATTTATATTTTGAACGAGAATATGTATTAGAGACAGACTCCATGATCCTACACGGTCTCTCAGTATGTGCCTCCATCTTAGTGAAAACGGGCGCGTCTGACAGAAACCGCCAAAACCTTTTCCTGAACTGCAGTAAAAAAAAAACCATACAAAACGCACAGAAAACACGACTTCCTTCACGTGTAAAACAAAATAAAATGATAATTACCATTTTTCCTGAAGAAAGCGGGTGACGGGAGACGACAGTAAAAGCCGATGAGACTGGGAAAAAAAGCCTGGATATTGACAGTATTGGCGCGCGCAGCTTAACAGTTAACACAGACCGAGGAGCAAGGGGCGGGGCGAGAAATGTATGACGTCAGGTCGTAGCACAAGCAGCCAATCAGAGTCGCCATAAACTGCCCGTTAATCCAGCGCGTCTGATTATCATATCTTCTTTCGGCTGCTCCCATTAGGGGTCGCCAGAGCGGATCATCCGTCTCCATACCTCCCTGTCCTCTACGTCTGCCTCTTTCAAACCAACTACCTACATGTCTTCCCTCACCACACCCATAAACCTCCTTCCTCTTTTCCTCCTTCCTGGCAGCTCCATCCTCCGCATTCTCCTACCAATGTACCGCATGTCCCTCCTCAATCAAACCATCTCAATCACACCTAATATAAATCACACATAAATAAAAAATCACAAAGACTTGATGCCAAAATAAAGGCAAAAATTGGTTCCAAATAGTGGTGTGCAAACCTATGTATAATCTAATAATTAATATAATTATTCATTATAAAATGAAGTAGAATGTTAATACAGTACAGTACTGTATACATAAAATAGCATTTTTGGAGGTGGAGTCCGTTTTTTGTTTATCGCAGGCAGTTCTGGAATGTAGCCACTGCGATAAACGGGGGATTACTGTGATACAAATTAAATATATAGTTATAATTATTTTAAGCGTATGTCCTAGATTACATGTATTTACATGTATTACATGTATATCTCATTTGAAATGTAAAATAGCTGAATGCTGTGCACTGTGAGATCCTATCAGACTGTACTCGGCTCATCTTTTCTCCATCCTCTCCGCCATCCTGCCTCCCTGAGTCCTAGATTTCACAGTAGTCAACATCATCATGTGTCACGTGATAAACCAGCCTCCGCTTTTGCTGTGTTAGTCTGCACTTCTTACCCTCTGTAAGTTTAGAACCCGGGGTGTGTTTAATGTGTATTCACCTCTGTTATTTGTGGAAAGATTTAGTAAACCTACAATGTACGCATTATGCAGTCTGCACAGTGTTTGCATTTGAAAGAATGGAATGAAAACCTGGTATTGATTTTACTGAATCTGCTACACTTAGCAGAAATTACTCCTCATACTTAATTGCAGGGTAAGGCCTTTTGGTCACAAAGAGCAGCAATGAATCCGCACTCATTTTACCCACAATGCAATCTCTGGTCAGTTTTTGTAGGTCATCCTCACATATAAATTCTGATCTCACCATCCAACCAGGGATCAAATAAATAGCATTGTTTTGTTGCTCAAGAAAAACACTATACATAGGATGTCATCTGAACTAATTAGTAATCAGTATGAATCAATCCTTAGTCTATAAAGACATTTGGCATGTAAAATTCATTTGATCTCATTCATGCCCAATATTGGCATGATCTCAGTATATTGTTGCTATATACAGTATATATTTGCTGTGAGCTTTTCAGAGATTAGTGGTCTACTCGGATGTTCAGCAAAAGCTTTATAGAAATTTTGGATTTTGCCTTTCCAGCATAAGAAATCAAATCTTTTGCTGTTAATATAAAACGTTTGAGGTGGATGTCAGATATAAAGTGGCAGAAATGAAATTATTTAAAGTTACCCTGAATCAGCTATATAGGTTTGTATGTTTTATTTTTTAAGTACAGCAGTGTTCCTCTGTTGAGTATAAGTGCAACAATTGACAAATTTTCAATGCTGTTCAGTTTTGTGTAGTTGAAATGTAAGGGTATGGGTTTCATACTGTTTTACCTGAAGGATTAAGTCACTGTGAAACTGTGAAACAGTTACATGTTTTGTTGCTGCTGCTATTTTGTGCCATATTTCAGTTTTTAAGGATTGTCCCACATTTATAATATAAAATAGATTTTAGAACAAATTGTCTAGATATCTACTCATACTGAATTACTACAGCAGTAAAATAGAACAACCTAACAACTAAGAACTTAAAGATTTTTAAGACTGATGCCGAGAAGTTTACGGCGATTAATAGCGCCCAAGCCAAGCATTCCACTGGAAAAGCCCCAGCAGCTGGCGTACTTAGAGGTATTCAAACAGTTGGTGAGATGAGATGGTGGGAGGGCAAGTAGCAGGAGCGGTTGCCTGTGGAGAGCAAAACTCAAACATAAGCTGTTGAACTTATTTGCTCTCCTGTCATCTCCTGTGGGCACTTAATGTCACATACAGCCAATAGCAAATGAATAATTTGCTTAATTTTCGAACAAAATGTAGGCATAATTTTTTTTCAATAATGTTTTCCCTATTATTTCCATTTTGGTTTAAATTGCCTAACTAGCTCTCTTATATGGTTGAGAAACAGTACATCTAAGTTATGCAGCCACAACAAATGAACACATATTTAGTACAGCCAGAATCAAGTATGCATTCTACTTCGCCTTTGCTGTCAAACCCATTATCGTTGTAGTGCATCAGAGCCTGTGGTGAAGCATGTGTATTCCCTAGAGCAAAATTAATGATAGATTTTCAGGAAGCTTAAGAGAGCGCAATGTATCTTATAGTAATGGGTGGAATTGACATCATGTGCTGGCAGTAAAACGGTACAGAACATTACACTCTTTTAACTAAAAGGAAAGCGATTTATTGCAAAAAAAAAAAGAAGCAAAAATATTACTTTCTGGAAGATATTTTGGATGTGTGTACCATGTGCTCGGTGATTTCTGGGCATTTTTTTTTTTTTAGCATGGACACAAGTATCACAGATAACAGCTTGCTATTGTTCTTTGTTGTTAGCAACAAGCCAATAAACATTGAAGCTAAACACTTCGGCTAAAGTAACCCAGACACACGACCAAACAAAAACTGTGGGAATTCATTAACACCTAAAAAGAATAATAAAAAAAAATCACTAATAAAAACAGACAAAATGCCCTTATATGGTATTGCACATACCAAAATTCTAGTTGCAAACTCGTGAGGTAGAAATAGCTCTTAATTAAAAGTAAATACAGACTTTGTGGGTCACCATCAAACAAAGCCTGTAACCATGGCAGATGGAGCATTCAGATTCCCTCATACATGTGCTTAACCTATTGACCTATGCCAAACTGATAATTTGGCTCTGATTACACTGTTATACACATATAGAGCATTTAAATACCATTTAATTGCAACTGCAATAAGGCAGACATTCAATAAAACTTTTGCAGCTGTTGTTAAAAAAGCATATACTGGCTAATGAAGAATGAATTACCTAGTTATAGTTGTTTTACAAGGGCATTTCTAGAAACAACAGTGGCTAGAAACAAATGCAAGATACAAGTGCAAGAGAGTTTATTAGATATTCCTACAAACTATCACCTCAGTGTATTAATGCCATTGTTACACAAGACTGCTGCTTCAAGATTACCTTCAAAGCTTTATTATAGTATATAGGAGTGAAACGGAGATATAGATTGACTACAAGAAAAGAGGGCAGAGAAATGTCTGCATGTCCCTGGCTTCATTGTGCCCCAGGAAGTGACCTTTAGGTTTGGCCATATGGCTGTTGAATAATAGACACTCGTGTAGGTTTCTGTATTATCTCCAGGACACCATTGACTCGCTAAGCAACCTCGACATTCATCACCTAGCAACAACAGAGCCTTAGAAGAAGCCCTTGGGGGTTGGGTGTACATGCGTTTGCGTGTGTGTGTGTGTGTGTGTGTGTGTGTGTGTGTGTGTGTGTGTGTGTGTGTGTGTGTCTGTGTCTGTGTCTGTGTCTGTGTGTAAGAGAGAAAGAGCAACGTTTGGAGCAACGTTTGCCCAGTGATTTTCTTGATCAGTTCTGTCAAATTATATATATATATTTTTTCATACTGGTGTATGAGATCAAAAAACCTGCATCACAGCTGCATGGTCGTGTTTTGGGGCATGATGAAGATTAAATAGTGATGTTTCTTTACCACATTAGACAGTGTTCTCAGGACAAAAGGCACCAGATGGAAGATGAGAGAATCAAATTACAATGAAAAATGGTCTGAACATGTTCCATTTTTATTGCATATAACCAGAATTTAAAAGTGTAACATGTGACTATTTATGTTCATATCTTCATAAATATGTCGTAAATTGTCGTAAAAAATTTATACATAAATAAAGTAGTACGTACATATAAATATATATATAAAACGCTGTGTCCGTGTTTGAGACGGTAACTGGGTGAGGCTGGGGGGCGGGATCTTTTCCTCGCTCGTTTCTGTCCAGCCAATAGTCAGCGTCCATTTTTCCATAAACGGTCGTAATTTTTTATCTCGACCAATATCAATGCAGGACACTCAGACGCCTTGGCAACCAGAGCAACCACGTCTATAAAACCGGAGGCTGGGATGGAAAGCCCATTCTTCTTACATCGACCCGTTAGTTGTCGCGGAGTAAGATTACACTGGCGAGACTGTTTTCTTATTCACTCTATCAAGACCGTTAGGAACAATGGTGAGCACTTTTTTCCCAAGGTTTTATATGAAATAGGAATACTTAAAAAGCGCTTTTATTTGTAGTTTTAATGTAAGAATAGCTCGTTGGGTATAGAATCACTGATGTTTTAGAGAAGGTGTATGATAATGGTAGGCTTGCCGAGGGAATGTCAAATATAGCCAGGTATATGCAGGACTTATGGTTTGCTTAAACATTTATGAAGGCAGTGAAACGCTATTTGTGTTTGAGAAATGATGCAGAGAGCCAACAAAAGGAGCCCCAGTGTGGTATGAGGTGAATTATGTGGGGCTTCACACTTGGCACTTGGGAAATTGAACTCCAGCACCTTCCCAAAAAACTGCTCGGTTTTCTTATCGTGTCAGTTTTGTTTGGAAAATGATTCACAGAAATGATATCCAGTTCATTTCCTTAAAATCAATAATACATATGTAAATAATACAAATTTTGCTTTATATTTTTTATTAATTGATCATTTTATTTCTTCAAAGGTCCATGAAATGTAGACTGCGTAATATATGAATGCAATTAAGCTTTTGTACTAGACTACTATATATAAAAAAAAAAAGGAACAGATCAACTATCGAATCTCTTCACAATGCTAAACGGAGTAATTCATTAAGCCAAACATAAGGCAACTGTAATGTATCTTAATAAGAATGTAAAATAGCTGAATGCTGTGCATTGTGAGATCCTATCAGGCTGTACTCAGCTCATGTTTTTTTCATCCTCTCCGCCATCCTGCCTCCCTGAGTCCTAGACTTCACAGTGGTGATGTAATGTGTCACGTGATAAACCAGCTTATGCTTTCACTGTTAGTCTGCACTACTCACCCTCTCTGAGTTTATAACCTGGGGTGTGTTTAATGTATATTCACCTCTGTTATTTGTGGAAAGATTTAGTAAACCTATAATGTACGCATTACGCAGTCTGCACAGTTTTTGCATTTGGAAAGAAAACCTGGTATTGATTTTACTGAATCTGATTACACTCAGTGAACATGACTCCTCATACTTAAGTACATTTGATCCAAAATGTAAATTCTGATCTCACCATCCACCCAGGGTTCACATGAATTTCATTTTGTTGCTCAAGCTAGCCACAATACAGCAAATGTGTCAGCTGAATTGATTAGTAATCAGTAGTAATCATTTCTTAGTGTATAAAGCAGTGGTTCTTAACCTGGGTTCGATCGAACCCCAGGGGTTCGGTGAGTCAGTCTCAGGGGTTCTGCGGAGGTCAAAATACACACCCGACTCATATGATTCGTGATGACACGCCCCGCTAAAGGTTCGGTGGATGCGCATATGAAACTGGTGGGGGTCAGTACCTCCAACAAGGTTAAGAACCACTGGTATAAAGTCATAGTTTGCTGATGTTACATTTATTTGATTTTATTCATGCCTGCAAATATTGGCATGATCTCAGTATATTGTTGCTATATACAGTATATATTTGCTGTAAGCCTTTTTTTTGTAGAGCTTAGTGGTCTACTCGGATGTGCAAACGCTTTATAGAAAGTTTGGTTTCTGCCTTTCCGGTGTAAGAAATCAAATCTTTTGCTGTTAATATAAAGTGTTTGAGGTGGTTGTCAGATATAAAGCCGCTGAAATGCCATTAATTAAAGTTACCATGAATCAAATATTCGAGGATGCCAAAAAGTACAACAGTTTTTCACTTTTGAGTGTGAGAAATGGGTACGGTTTGCAGAAATGTTATCCACAAAAACATATGTCACCTTTCAGGAGTGTAGTGGCCATGCAGTATTAATGCTGGAGCGAAGCAGCTATGAAACCATTAGGAATGGATGCACTTATCACTAAATTTACTTATTTTCTTATTGGCAAATTAGGAAGAATTTTATTTTTATTATCTGGTTTTGTTCTAGTTTCAAAATAAATGCAAAGTAAATGTGTCCTTTGTGAGACTTTACATCGTTCATGAGATCATCATTTCCTGGTGCTAATAGACTGCTACATAAGTACAGATAATTTTCCAGCATTTAAAAAATAATAGCTTTTTATAATTTCTAGTTATTATCTTTGCTTAGGATGAATTGGAACCTTGAGCAAGGCTCTTAAACCTCTGTGCTCCAGGGGCACTGTATCATGGCTGACCCTGCACTCTGAGCCCAGGTTCTGAACAAGCTGGGATGTGCGAAGAAAATAAATTCACTGTGCTATAATGTAAATGTGACAAATAAAGGCAATTCTATTATTTTTCTATTTATACATTTGTTTGTTTTTCTGAAACACTACTTTTCCTTAAATATGTTCTGTCCTTCAACAGCGTGAGTGCATCTCTATCCACGTGGGTCAGGCTGGTGTCCAGATTGGCAATGCCTGCTGGGAACTCTATTGTCTCGAACACGGCATCCAGCCGGACGGACAAATGCCCAGTGACAAGAGCATCGGCGGTGGAGACGATTCTTTTAACACTTTTTTCAGCGAGACTGGAGCTGGAAAGCACGTTCCCAGGGCTGTGTTTGTGGATCTGGAGCCCACTGTTATAGGTAGGTGGCTTGAGCTCTTATGGTACAGGACTGTGCCTGTTAATGTAATAAAGCTAAGAGGTCATTGGTGGTGGTCTGCTTCCCAATATGATATAATATGGACTTTTTTTGTTTTAGATGAGGTTCGCACTGGAACTTATCGTCAGCTGTTCCACCCTGAGCAGCTAATCACAGGAAAGGAGGACGCTGCAAACAATTACGCTCGTGGTCACTACACTATTGGCAAAGAAATTATTGATCTGGTTTTGGACAGAATCCGCAAGCTGGTGAGTGTCTGTGAACTGGCTCACATTAACTATAGCTAGAAATATAATTATATTATATGATATAATTATATATATATATATATATATATATATATATATATATATATATATATATATATATATATATATATATATATATTATATGATTCTCTTTTCAGGCTGACCAGTGCACAGGTCTGCAGGGTTTCCTAGTCTTCCACAGCTTTGGTGGTGGAACCGGGTCTGGTTTTACCTCCCTGCTGATGGAACGCTTGTCTGTTGACTACGGTAAAAAGTCCAAGCTGGAGTTCTCCATCTACCCAGCTCCTCAGGTTTCTACTGCTGTGGTGGAGCCCTACAACTCCATCCTGACCACCCACACAACCCTAGAGCACTCTGACTGTGCCTTCATGGTTGATAATGAAGCCATCTATGACATTTGTCGTAGGAACATCGATATTGAGCGTCCTACATACACTAACCTGAATAGGTTGATTGGTCAAATTGTGTCCTCCATTACTGCCTCACTTCGTTTCGATGGTGCCCTCAATGTCGACCTTACTGAATTCCAGACCAACTTGGTGCCCTATCCCCGTATTCATTTCCCACTGGCCACCTATGCTCCAGTGATCTCTGCAGAGAAGGCCTACCATGAGCAGCTCTCTGTGTCTGAAATCACAAACGCATGCTTTGAGCCGGCCAATCAGATGGTGAAATGTGACCCACGTCACGGCAAGTACATGGCCTGCTGCCTGCTGTACCGTGGTGATGTGGTGCCTAAAGATGTGAACGCTGCTATCGCCACCATCAAGACCAAGCGTACCATCCAGTTTGTGGACTGGTGTCCCACTGGGTTCAAGGTGGGTATTAACTACCAGCCTCCCACTGTGGTTCCAGGTGGAGACCTGGCCAAGGTGCAGAGGGCTGTGTGCATGTTGAGCAACACCACGGCCATTGCCGAAGCCTGGGCTCGTCTCGATCACAAGTTTGATCTGATGTACGCCAAGCGTGCCTTCGTGCACTGGTATGTCGGTGAGGGTATGGAGGAGGGCGAGTTCTCCGAGGCCCGAGAGGACATGGCTGCCCTGGAGAAGGATTATGAAGAGGTCGGTGTTGACTCCGTTGATGGTGAGGGAGAGGAAGAAGGAGAGGAGTACTAAAATGCTGGAAGGAAATCATTGCTTGCTGCAGGATGAATTTCATTTTTTTTTTTTACAACAAACTAAACAACTGTAACACAATAGCATAAAAAAAATAAAGCTCCTTTGAAGTTCACACATTTGGTTGTCTTTGATTGTATTAAATAGGATAAAACTAATTACAGAAGGAAAATATTGCACTTCTTCTAAGAAAGACATTTTAACATAGACAAATAAATAATGTACAAAGGCTTATACTGATTGTTTTACATATTGATTATTTCAAAACCAAATTACTTTTATTTTTAGGTAAAAGACTTTACATTCACATTTTGATTTATTTTTAGATAATGTTTATAGCGATTTCATTTAGGCATTGAGGACGAGCACTAATAGGAAGGATTTTAACCCGCAATCTAAACAAAAAACATTTTTCATCAAAGTTGCACGGGCATGTTTTTGAGGCCTAATGTGTAATAAATAGTAGTTATGGACAGTGCCTTTTACACCTAGGCTTTCAGTGGTGTCCTACCTGTTATTACATCTCTTCATACCATTATTATGACACCATGGCTATAGAAACCATCAATAATATTCATAAATGCAGTACAACAGAGCGCTGCATCACAGACAAGTATCTCATGCAGCAAAAATGAATATCATTACTAAAGCAAGAAACCCAATTAACACAATTCAGCAAGTCTCCTTTCACTGAAGCCACAGCTGCACCCCATACATCATCTCTGGAAAAACTATTATAATCAACCACATAAAACGACGCTGGGTTTTCTGTGTACATTTGTAATACTTTTTGAGTTCTCTGACCATGAAAAAGATGACGGTGTTCCTGTGGATTTGAAATTACGGAAAATTGTGTTTTTGTGCAAATTCCACATGAAAGAAAATGTGACAAAATAAATCAATCATTCTTGATTAAGCTTATAAACTAGTTAAATAATTTTGGTTGACCCTTCCTCATAGTGTCTAGCTTTTCTTAAAATGTTTGTCTTGAAAATGCCCTTGTAAGTATATCTGTGACCCAACTAATTTATTATTTGCGGTCAGTCATTGGGGAATGAAAAAACAGCTATTAAGCCTAAACGAATTTATTTAATCTTGTGCAGTTTCATACAGATGCAGTTTTCAAGCTCTAACTAGTGAGCTTTCAGACCACCTGGTCAGAAGACATGAAAATGCATACGTTTTTGTAAGCCAGGTAGATGGCCAATGTTCTTCAATTCAAAATCTGATTGGTTAAAGTAATAGCTTTATTCTTATGTATTTGAAGGTACAGGTGCCTGCACTGTTGATTCTGAAGACCACAAGGCAGATATCAATAACTCTAGCAAAGTTTTCTAACATAAACACACACTACTGGAAGCAGCGCAAACAAGAGTAAAGTTATGAAATAAATATAATATACTACGGGGAATGATTTAATACATAATACTGAAAAAAGATATAAGAATGTGTGATTCTAAGTGTTCAGTCCAGCAGGGACTGCCTTGTTGGCCCTGATGGCTCACCACTGTTAAATAGTTATGTTTCTTTACCACATTAGAAATTGCACTCTTAAGGACTAAAGCACCAGATGGAAGATGAGAGAATAAAATTACAATGAAAGATGCTTGCAGTCTGAACATGTTTTATTTATTAGTTTATAACTATAGTTTAAATGTCTAACATGTGACTATTCATGTTCGTATATTTATAAACATGTCGTAAATTTTCCTAAAAAATTATAAATGCCTAAAGCAGTACGTACATACAAATATATAGGTAAAACCGCTGAGTCAGTGTTTGAGAAGGTATCTGGCTGAGGCTGGGGGCGGGATCTATTCTTCGCTCTCTCCTGTCCAACCAATAGTAAACGGCTATGTCCAGCTCGACCAATAGAAATGCAGGAGACGTCGTTGCCAGGGCAACGCGTCCATAAATAGAGGCGCTCGAGTCGTTCAAAGTCTATTCCTACATCGCCTGTTGTCGCGCTGTAAAATTACACATCGGATACTTTTTTTCTCATTTACACTATCAAGACTATTAGGAACAATGGTTAGAACTTTTTTTTGTTTTATATTTAATAGTTAAACATAAAAAGCCTATTTGTATTTTATGTAGGTCAAAATCAGAATAGCTCGTTAGATATAGAATCCCGGGTATGTAAGAATAGGTATATGATAATAGTAGGCTTGCCGAGGGAATGTTAAATATAGCCAGGTATATGTAGGATTTATCATTTGCAAATAGATTTAAGAAGGCAGGGATATGATATTTGAATTTGAGAGATGATGCAGAGAGCTAACAAAAAAAAAAAAAGCCCCAGTGTGGTGTGAGCTGAATTATGTGGGTGTAGACACCCGGCTTCACAAATGGCATGATATCACCAGGGCAAAATGAGCTCCAGCACCTTCCCTTTGATGTGTTATTTTCTATACGAGTTTGATTCACAGAAATGCTAACCACAGAAACATATGGCACCTTTTAGGAGTGTAGTGTCCATGCAGTGTTAATGCTGGAGCGACTACAGCAGCTATTAAACCATTAGAAATGGATGCACTGATCACACAATCGATTTACTGTCCTTATAGGCAGATGAAGCAGAAAATTCTTCTTCTTTTGGCTTCTCCCATTAGGGGTCGCCACAGAGGATCATCCCCTTCCATACCCCCCTGTCCTCCACATCCACCTCCCCCACCTCAACCACCTACATGTCTTCCCTCACCACATCCATAAACATATTCCTGATCCGCATATTTGATTTGGCACGTTATATGCTGGATGCCATTCCTAACGCAACCCTCCCCATTTATCCGGGCTTGGGACCGGCACTAAGAGTGCACTGGCTTGTGCAACCCTAATGGCTGGGTTAGATGCAAAAAATAATGCTTGAAATAATCTGGGTTTATTTTCATTTCAAAATAACTGCAAAGTAAATGTGTCCTGGAATTACAACATGATATATTCTGGATAATTTCTAGATGATATCTTTGCTTAGTATTATTTATTAGTTCGTTCATATTTTTGAAATACTCCTTCCCTTAAATATTTTCTGTCCTTCAACAGCGTGAATGCATCTCAGTCCACGTGGGTCAGGCTGGTGTCCAGATTGGCAATGCCTGCTGGGAACTCTACTGCCTCGAACACGGCATCCAGCCGGACGGACAAATGCCCAGTGACAAGACCATCGGTGGTGGAGACGATTCTTTTAACACTTTTTTCAGCGAGACTGGAGCTGGGAAACACGTTCCCAGGGCTGTGTTTGTGGATCTGGAGCCCACCGTTATAGGTAGGTGGCTTGAGCTCTTATGGTACAGGACTGTGCCTGTTAATGTAATAAAGGTCATTGGTGGTGGTCTACTTCATAATATGATATAATATGGTCTGTTTATTTCGTTGTAGATGAGGTTCGCACTGGAACGTATCGTCAGCTGTTCCACCCTGAGCAGCTGATCACAGGAAAGGAGGACGCTGCAAACAACTACGCTCGTGGTCACTACACCATTGGCAAGGAAATTATTGATCTGGTTTTGGACAGAATCCGCAAGCTGGTGAGTGTCTGTAAACTGGCTCACATTAACTATAGCTAAAAATATAACTGATTAATATAAATGTATTTTATAATATTCTTTTTACAGGCTGACCAGTGCACAGGTCTGCAGGGTTTCCTGATCTTTCACAGCTTCGGTGGTGGAACTGGGTCTGGTTTCACCTCCCTGCTGATGGAACGCATGTCAGTTGACTACGGTAAGAAGTCCAAGCTAGAGTTCTCCATCTACCCAGCTCCTCAGGTGTCTACTGCTGTGGTGGAGCCCTACAACTCCATTCTGACCACCCACACCACCCTAGAGCACTCAGACTGTGCCATAATGGTTGACAATGAAGCCATCTATGATATTTGCCGTAGGAACGTTGATATTGAGCGTCCTACATACACTAACCTGAATAGGTTGATTGGTCAGATTGTGTCCTCCATCACTGCCTCACTCCGTTTCGATGGTGCCCTCAATGTCGACCTTACTGAATTCCAGACCAACTTGGTGCCCTATCCCCGTATTCATTTCCCACTGGCCACCTATGCTCCAGTGATCTCTGCAGAGAAGGCCTACCATGAGCAGCTCACTGTGGCTGAAATCACAAACGCATGCTTTGAGCCGGCCAATCAGATGGTGAAATGTGACCCACGTCACGGCAAGTACATGGCCTGCTGCCTGCTGTACCGTGGTGATGTGGTGCCTAAAGATGTGAACGCTGCTATCGCCACCATCAAGACCAAGCGTACCATCCAGTTTGTGGACTGGTGTCCCACTGGGTTCAAGGTGGGCATCAACTACCAGCCTCCCACTGTGGTTCCAGGTGGAGACCTGGCCAAGGTGCAGAGGGCTGTGTGCATGTTGAGCAACACCACGGCCATTGCCGAAGCCTGGGCACGTCTCGATCACAAGTTTGATCTGATGTACGCCAAGCGTGCCTTCGTGCACTGGTATGTCGGTGAGGGTATGGAGGAGGGCGAGTTCTCCGAGGCCCGAGAGGACATGGCTGCCCTGGAGAAGGATTATGAAGAAGTCGGTGTTGACTCCATTGAAGGCGAGGGAGAGGAAGAAGGAGAGGAGTACTAAAATGCTGGAAGGAAGTCATTGCCTGCTGCAAGATGAAATTCATCTTTTACATAAAACTAAATAAAATTGTGCTGTAAAAACGTTTTCATTGCAGTTAAGGGCTTGTGTTTCTACTGTCTGTCTTACATAATGATTATTTTAAACACAAATTGTTTTTTAATGTGGGTAAAAGATTTTACATTCACATTTATCGCATTTTGATTTATTTGAAGATAACGTTTATTATGATTTCACTCAGACATTGCATGAGTGGCAAAAAAACTGAAAACTGTACATTTCAACTACATTTCGTTAAATCAGTCATTCCTTTTTATTTAAGAGTGGATAAAAACTTAGCTGGTCGAGCATGCAGCAAACCACCAATCAGGGTAGAGCGAGCACTCTGATTGAAACTTGTTAAACTGGTGGAGTTAGGCATTCACAAAAAAAAAAATCGATAGTTTTCTTTTACCGCTCATTTGCACAGTCGCTTCAATTGTTATATCATGTCACGGTCAATGCACCTGGTTGGGACTAGAAGTGTGCACCCACTGCCCGGAGAGGTTCTCTAACTCATACCCTCAGAAAGGAGAGGCGGGGGTTGGTTGACATAACCTCACCCGTCAGGGTTTCTAGTGGAAGAACTGACAAGACCTGGAGTAACGTCACGTCACTAAAGAGAACTGAATCTGAATTAAAATCATGGATGACAAAATTAAGGTCTTAACCATCAGGAGCAGGGGGGAAATGTGCAATAGATAAAGGTGTGTATGCAGCTCTTTCATTCATCTCTTGTTATGAGGATAGTAAAGGCTAATGCATTTAATTAAATAGGCTAAAAACTGTATATCACTTACGCTATGCTGTCGCCTGCTACGTTTTCAAGATTGGAGCAATATTTCTTTTAACTTGCGCAACATTCTAATTTATAGTATGTCTTCTTGTTCTTCTTCTTCTTTCCGCTTCTTCCTGAGGGGGTTCCACAGCAGATCATCCGTCTCCATACTCCCATCCTCTACATCTGCCTCCTCTTTGGCCTTCCTCTTTTCCTAGCTCCAGGTGGCTCCATCCTCAGCATTCTTTTCCGATATAACCTATTTCCCACCTCTGCACATGTCCAAACCATCTAAATAGCACCTCCCTCACCTTGTCCCCAAAGCATCCTACATGTGCTATCCCTCTAATAAACTTGTTTCTAATCCTATCCATCGTCGTCACTCCCAATGAAATAAAAAAATAAAAAAAATAAAAAAATAAAAAATTATATATATATATATATATAATAGAATAAACATGGTTATATACATATATAATATATGAACATGATTTGTCACATGCTACGATTTAAAACTATGGTTTTATATATATATATATATATATATATATATATATATATATATATATATATATATATATATATATATATATATATATATAAAACCATAGTTTAAAATCGTAGCATGTAACAAATAATGTTTATATATTCATAGATATGTCATAAATGGTTGTAAAAATGTATAAAAGTATAAAGTAGTACTTATAAATATAAGTAAGAAAAACCGCTGAGTCAGTGTTTGAGAAGGTAACTGGCTGAGGCTGGGGGCGGGGTCTATTCCTCACTCTCTCCAATCCATTCAATAGGAAGCAGCTAGCTTCAGCTCGACCAATAGCAATGCAGGAGACACAGTTGCCACGGCAACGCTTTTACAAATACGGAAGCTTTTGTCCCTCTGAGCCCATTTTACAGCGATTCTTTTGTTGTCGTGCTGTAAAATTAGACTTTAAAATTTTTTCTTTTTCACACATTTATCAGGACTATTAGGAATAATGGTCAGCACTTTTTATTATGAAATATGAAAACATAAAAAGGTTTATTTATAATTTTAATGCCCGGTCAAAATCAGAATAGCTCCTTAGATATAGAATGCCGGGTATGTAAGAATAGGTCTATGATTATGGTAGTCTTGCCGAGAAAATGTTAAATAAAGGCAGGTGTATGTAGGATTAATGATTTGCAAATCGATTTATGGAGGCATGGACATTATATCTTAATTTGAGAAATGATGCAGAGAGCCAATAAAAAAAACCACTAGTGTGATGTGAGCTCAATTATGTGGATAAGATACCCTGCATCACATTTGGCATTATATCACCCGTAGAAATTGAGCTCAAGACCTTCCCAAACACAGATCGGTTTCTCATAATTCCACTATTGTTTTGGTTTGTTGTCAGAGTTGTTTTGGAAATGGGTTTGATGACAGAAATACTATCCACAAAAAAGGTGTTCTACTGTGTGTCTAATGTAAATATTATTTCAAACACAAACTGTTTTTATGTGTGTAAAAGATTTTACATTCACATTTAGCACATTCTGATTTAATTTAAGATAACGTTTATAATGATTTCATTCAGGCATTGCATGAGTGCAAAAAAAGAATTCTATTTTATCACAGCTGCATGGGCCTGTTGTTAAGGCCTGATGTGTATTAAATATTGAACAGTGCCTTTTACACCTAGTCTTTCAGTGGTGTCTTAACTAAATCATTACATCTATTTATACTATCATTATGATACTATGGCTATAGAAACCATCGATGTTATTAATAAATTTAGTACAACAGAGCGCTGCATCACAGACAAGGATCTCATTCAGCAAAAATGAACACCATTACCAAAGCAAGAAACCCAATTAACACAATTCAGCAAGTCTCCTGTGTAGCTGTCTAGCAAAACCGGTGATAACAACCCCGTAAAATGACCCGGGTTTTCCGTGCACAAATTTTAGTACTTTTTGAGATCTCCGACCATGAAAATGATTACACTGTTCCTGTGGATTTGAAATCAGGACAAACTGTATGTTTTGTGCAAATTCTACAAAAACGAAAACCCAACAGCATAAATGTTTTTTTTTTTTAAAAAGCTTACAAACTGCTTTAACATGTTTTGATTTACCTTTTCTTACGATGTCCAGCTTATCTTGAAAGGTTAATAAAATAAATGGCCTTGTAAGTATATCTGCGACCCAATCAATTTTTTCTCTACTGTCAGTAATTGTGGAATTTAGAAAATAGCTTTAAAGTATAAACAAATATATTTAAGCTTGTGCAGTTTGCTACAGATGCAGTTTAATGACAAATTGATTATTTAAAACACAATTTTTTTATATATATCTGGGTAAAAGACTTAACATTAATGTTTTATTTCAAGATCTTTATAATCGAATTTCACTCAGGCATTGTACACCCGCATTAATAGGAATGTTTTGAACTTGTAATCTGCTGTAAAATGACAGTGCTCTAAATAATATTTTAATAAAAATAAATAATAATCAAAATAATATATAAAGATAATAGCTATGTTGGAGTTCATTGTTTACTTTTCATTATTTCCATGTTGGATTCTCATCACTATGGCACTAGAAAATTGTGATCTGGGTGTATTATTTTAAAAGCAAACAGTGAAAGTTGAAGTGTATTTACTGTGTCTTTATTTGATTTAACTCTTTGTTCTTTTTCCCTCTTTCCAAAAATAAAAAAACACCTCAGTTAAGCTAGAAATCGCAGTGTGTCCCTGTGACCTCAGTATTGTACAATCATACAACACCAACCAACACATCAACGCCATGATTGCTAATGTTTCTTTACCCCATTAGACAGTTCTCTCTAAGGACAAAAGCACAAGATGGAAGATGAGAGAACAAATTACAATGAACGATGCTTGCAGTCTGAACATTTTTTATTTTTTAATGTATATAACCATAGTTTAAAATCGTAACATATGACAATTCATGTTCATATATTCATGGATATGTCGTAAATTGTCGTAAAAATATATAAAGTAGTACTTACTTAGAACCGCTGAGTCAGTGTTTGAGAAGGTAACTGGCTGAGGCTGGGGGCGGGATCTATTCCTCGCTCGCTCCTCTCCAACCAATAGCAAGCGGCTTGCTCCAGCTCGACCAATAGAAAAGCAGGAGACGCAGTTGCCAGGGCAACGCGCCAACAAAAACGAAAGCTTTGTCGTTCTAAGCGCTTTGTTACAGCGAGTCTTCTGTTGTCGTGCTGTAAAATTATACTTCAGAGGTTTTCTTGTTCACACATCGATCAGGACTATTAGGATTAATGGTCAGCACATTTTATTATGAAATATGAAAACATAAAAAGCTTTTTTGTAGTTTTAATGTGGGGTCAAAATCAAAATAGCTCGTTAGATATAGAATCCCGGGCGTGTAAGAATAGGTCTATGATTATGGTACGCTTGCCGAGGAAATGTTAAATATAGCCAGGCATATGCAGGATTTAGGATTGCAAATAGAATTATGGAGGGAGGGACATGATATCTGAATTTAAGAAATAATCCAGAGAGCCAACAAAAGAAGGCCAAGTGTGGTGTGAGCTGAATTATGTGGGTGAAGATACCCGGCTTCACACTTGGCATTATATCACCCGTAGAAATTGTGCACAAGACCTTCCCAAACACAAATCAGTTTCTCATAATTCCACTTTTGTTTTGGGTGGTTGTCAGTGTTGTTTTGGAAATGGGTTTGATGATAGAAATACTATCCACAAAAACACATGATGCCTTTTAGGAGTGTAGAGGCCATGCAGTATTAATGCTGGAGCGACTACAGCAGCTATTAAACCATTAGGAATGAATGCACTGATGCATAAGTACAGATTATTTCCCAGCAATTAAAAAATGATAGATTTTCATAATTTCTAGATAATATTATTGTTTAGGATTATTCATTCAATCATTCTTATTTCTGAAACACTCCTTCAACAGCGTGAATGCATCTCAATCCATGTGGGTCAGGCTGGTGTCCAGATTGGCAATGCCTGCTGGGAACTCTACTGCCTCGAACACGGCATCCAGCCGGATGGACAAATGCCCAGTGACAAGACCATCGGCGGTGGAGACGACTCCTTTAACACTTTTTTCAGTGAGACTGGAGCTGGAAAGCACGTTCCCAGGGCTGTGTTTGTGGATCTGGAGCCCACTGTTATAGGTAGGTGGCTTGAGCTCTAATGGTACAGGACTGTGCCTGTTAATGTGATAAAGCTAAGAGGTCAAGGGTGGTGGTCTGCTTCACAATGTGATATAATATGGTCTGTTTTTATGTAGATGAGGTTCGCACTGGAACGTATCGTCAGCTGTTCCACCCTGAGCAGCTGATCACAGGAAAGGAGGACGCTGCAAACAACTACGCTCGTGGTCACTACACCATTGGCAAAGAAATTATTGATCTGGTTTTGGACAGAATCCGCAAGCTGGTGAGTGTCTGTGAACTGGCTCAAATTAACTATAGCTAGAAATATAACTGATTGACATAAATGTATTTTATACTATTCTCTTTTCAGGCTGACCAGTGCACAGGTCTGCAGGGTTTCCTAATCTTCCACAGCTTCGGTGGTGGAACCGGATCTGGTTTCACCTCCTTGCTGATGGAACGCATGTCTGTTGACTACGGTAAGAAGTCCAAGCTGGAGTTCTCCATCTACCCAGCTCCCCAGGTTTCTACTGCTGTGGTGGAGCCCTACAACTCCATCCTGACCACCCACACAACCCTAGAGCACTCAGACTGTGCCTTCATGGTTGATAATGAAGCCATCTATGACATTTGCCGTAGGAACCTCGATATTGAGCGTCCTACATACACTAACCTGAACAGGTTGATTGGTCAGATTGTGTCCTCTATCACTGCCTCGCTCCGTTTCGATGGTGCCCTCAATGTCGACCTTACTGAATTCCAGACCAACTTGGTGCCCTATCCCCGTATTCATTTCCCACTGGCCACCTATGCTCCAGTGATCTCTGCAGAGAAGGCCTACCATGAGCAGCTCACTGTGGCTGAAATCACAAACGCATGCTTTGAGCCGGCCAATCAGATGGTTAAATGTGACCCACGTCACGGCAAGTACATGGCCTGCTGCCTGCTGTACCGTGGTGATGTGGTGCCTAAAGATGTGAACGCTGCTATCGCAACCATCAAGACCAAGCGTTCCATCCAGTTTGTGGACTGGTGCCCCACTGGGTTCAAGGTGGGTATCAACTACCAGCCTCCCACTGTGGTTCCAGGTGGAGACCTGGCCAAGGTGCAGAGGGCTGTGTGCATGTTAAGCAACACCACGGCCATTGCCGAAGCCTGGGCTCGTCTTGATCACAAGTTTGATCTGATGTACGCCAAGCGTGCCTTCGTGCACTGGTATGTCGGTGAGGGCATGGAAGAGGGCGAGTTCTCCGAGGCCCGAGAGGACATGGCTGCCCTGGAGAAGGATTATGAAGAAGTCGGTGTTGACTCCATTGAAGGTGAGGGAGAGGAAGAAGGAGAGGAGTACTAAAATGCTGGGAGAAAGTCATTGGCTTCTGCAGGATAAAATTAATCTTTTACAACAAACTAAATAACATTGTGCTGGAAAAACTATTTCATTGCAGTAAAGGGCATCTGTTCTACTGTGTGTCTAATGTAATTATTATTTCAAACACAAATTGTGTTTATGTAGGTAAAAGATTTTACATTCACATTTAGCACATACTGATTTCATTTAAGATAACGTTTATAATGATATTACTCAGGCATTGCATGAGTGCAAAATAATTATTCTATTTTATCACAGCTGCATGGGCCTGTTATTGAGGCCTAATGTGTATTAAATATTGTACAGTGACTTTTACACCTAGTCTTTCAGTGGTGTCTTAACTAAATCATTTAATCTATTAATACTATCATTATGATACCATGGCTATAGAATCCATCGATGTTATTAATAAATTTAGTACAACAGAGCGCTGCATCACAGACAAGGATCTCATTTAGCGAGAATGAACACCATTACCAAAGCAAGAAACCCAATTAACACAATTCAGCAAGTCTCCTTTCACTGCAGCCACAGCAACACCGCTTACATGATGTCTAGCAAAACCGGTGATAACAACCCCGTAAAATGACCCGGGTTTTCCGTGCACACGAAAACGATTCCACAGGAACAGTTTTTTTTTAAAAGCTAACAAACTGCTTTAACATGTTTTGATTGACCTTTTCTTACGATGTCCAGCTTATCTTGAAAGGTTAATAAAATAAATGGCCTTGTAAGTATATCTGCGACCCAATCAATTTCTTCTCTACTGTCAGCAATTGTGGAATTTAGAAAATAGCTTTTAAGTCTAAACAAATATATTTAAGCTTGTGCAGTTTGCTACAGATGCAGTTTAATGACAAATTGATTATTTAAAACACAATTTTTTTTTTTATATCTGGGTAAAAGACTTTACATGTTTTATTTAAAAATCTTTATAATCAAATTTCACTCAGGCATTGCACACCCGCATTAATAGGAATGTTTTAAAATTGTAATCTGCTGTAAAATGACAGTGCTCTAAATAATATTTCAAAATAATATATAAAGGTTATAGCTCTTTTGAAGTTCATTGTGTTCTGCTTTCATTATTTCCATGTTGGATTCTCATCACTATGGCACTAGAAAATTGTGATCTGGGTGTATTATTTTAAAAGCAAACAGTGAAAGTTGAAGTGTATTTACTGTGTCTTTATTTGATTTAACTCTTAGTTCTTTCTCCCTCTTTCCAAAAAAAAAAAAAAAAAAAAAACACCTCAGTTAAGCTAGAAATCGCAGTGTGTCCCTGTGACCTCAGTATTGTACAATCATACAACACCAACCAACACATCAACGCCATGATTGCTAATGTTTCTTTACCCCATTAGACAGTTCTCTCTAAGGACAAAAGCACAAGATGGAAGATGAGAGAACAAATGACAATGAACGATGCTTGCAGTCTGAACATTTTTTTTTTTTTAATGTATATAACCATAGTTTAAAATCGTAACATATGACAATTCATGTTCATATATTCACGGATATGTCGTAAATTGTCGTAAAAATATATAAAGTAGTACTTACTTAGAACCGCTGAGTCAGTGTTTGAGAAGGTAACTGGCTGAGGCTGGGGGCGGGATCTATTCCTCGCCCTCTCCTATCCAACCAATAGCAAGCGGCTTGCTCCAGCTCGACCAATAGAAATGCAGGAGACGCAGTTGCCAGGGCAACGCGCCAACAAAAACGAAAGCTTTGTCGTTCTAAGCGCATTGTTACAGCGAGTTTTTTGTTGTCGTGCTGTAAATTTTACACTTCAGAGATTTTTCTTATTTACACATCAATCAGGACTATTAGGAATAATGGTCAGCACCTTTTATTATGAAATATGAAAACATAAAAAGCTTTTTTGTAGTTTTAATGTGGGGTCAAAATCAAAATAGCTCGTTAGATATAGAATCCCGGGCGTGTAAGAATAGGTCTATGATTATGGTACGCTTGCCGAGGAAATGTTAAATATAGCCAGGCATATGCAGGATTTAGGATTGCAAATAGAATTATGGAGGGAGGGACATGATATCTGAATTAAAGAAATAATCCAGAGAGCCAACAAAAGAAGGCCAAGTGTGGTGTGAGCTGAATTATGTGGGTGAAGATACCCGGCTTCACATTTGGCATTATATCACCCGTAGAGACTGAACTCAAGCACCTTTCCAAACACAGATCAGTTTCTCATAATTCCACCATTGTTTTGGTTTGTTGTCAGTGTTGTTTTGGAAATGGGTTTGATGATAGAAATACAATCCACAAAACACATGATGCCTTTTAGGAGTGTAGAGGCCATGCAGTATTAATGCTGGAGCGACTACAGCAGCTATTAAACCATTAGGAATGAATGCACTGAAACATAAATACAGATTATTTCCAAGCAATTAAAAAAATGATAGATTTTCATAATTTCTAGATAATATTATTGTTTAGGATTATTCATTCAATCATTCTTATTTCTAAAACACTCCTTCAACAGCGTGAATGCATCTCAATCCACGTGGGTCAGGCTGGTGTCCAGATTGGCAATGCCTGCTGGGAACTCTACTGCCTCGAACACGGCATCCAGCCGGACGGACAAATGCCCAGTGACAAGACCATCGGTGGTGGAGACGACTCCTTTAACACTTTTTTCAGTGAGACTGGAGCTGGGAAGCACGTTCCCAGGGCTGTGTTTGTGGATCTGGAGCCCACTGTTATAGGTAGGTGGCTTGAGCTCTTATGGTACAGGACTGTGCCTGTTAATGTGATAAAGCTAAGAGGTCATTGGTGGTGGTCTGCTTCACAATGTGATATAATATGGTCTGTTTTTATGTAGATGAGGTTCGCACTGGAACGTATCGTCAGCTGTTCCACCCTGAGCAGCTGATCACAGGAAAGGAGGATGCTGCAAACAACTACGCTCGTGGTCACTACACCATTGGCAAAGAAATTATTGATCTGGTTTTGGACAGAATCCGCAAGCTGGTGAGTGTCTGTGAACTGGCTCAGATTTACTTTAGTTAGAAATATAACTGATTGACATGAATGTATTTTATAATATTATCTTTACAGGCTGACCAGTGCACAGGTCTGCAGGGTTTCCTGATCTTTCACAGCTTCGGTGGTGGAACCGGATCTGGTTTCACCTCCCTGCTGATGGAACGCATGTCTGTTGACTACGGTAAGAAGTCCAAGCTGGAGTTCTCCATCTACCCAGCTCCTCAGGTGTCTACTGCTGTGGTGGAGCCCTACAACTCCATTCTGACCACCCACACCACCCTAGAGCACTCAGATTGTGCCATAATGGTTGACAATGAAGCTATCTATGACATTTGCCGTAGGAACATCGATATTGAGCGTCCTACATACACTAACCTGAACAGGTTGATTGGTCAAATTGTGTCCTCCATCACTGCCTCACTTCGTTTCGATGGAGCCCTCAATGTCGACCTTACTGAATTCCAGACCAACTTGGTGCCCTATCCCCGTATTCATTTCCCACTGGCCACCTATGCTCCAGTGATCTCTGCAGAGAAGGCCTACCATGAGCAGCTCACTGTGGCTGAAATCACAAACGCATGCTTTGAGCCGGCCAATCAGATGGTTAAATGTGACCCACGTCATGGCAAGTACATGGCCTGCTGCCTGCTGTACCGTGGTGATGTGGTGCCTAAAGATGTGAACGCTGCTATTGCCACCATCAAGACAAAGCGTACCATCCAGTTTGTGGACTGGTGCCCCACTGGGTTCAAGGTGGGTATCAACTACCAGCCTCCCACTGTGGTTCCAGGTGGAGACCTGGCCAAGGTCCAGAGGGCTGTGTGCATGTTGAGCAACACCACGGCCATTGCCGAAGCCTGGGCTCGTCTCGATCACAAGTTTGATCTGATGTACGCCAAGCGTGCCTTCGTGCACTGGTATGTCGGTGAGGGCATGGAAGAGGGCGAGTTCTCCGAGGCCCGAGAGGACATGGCTGCCCTGGAGAAGGATTATGAAGAAGTCGGTGTTGACTCCGTTGAAGGTGAGGGAGAGGAAGAAGGAGAGGAGTACTAAAATGCTGGAAGGAATTCATTGCCTGCTGCAAGATGAAATTCATTATTTACAACAAACTACATAACATTGTGCTGGAAAAACTATTTCATTGCAGTAAAGGGCTTGTATTCTACTGTGTGTCTAATGTAATTATTATTTTAAACACAAATTGTTTTTATGTGTGTAAAAGATTTTACATTCACATTTAGCACATTCTGATTTAATTTAAGATAATGTTCATAAAGATTTCACTCAGGCATTGCATGAGTGCAAAAAAAGAATTATATTTTATCACAGCTGCATGGGCCTGTTTTTGATGTGTATTAAATATTGTACAGTGACTTTTACACCTAGTCTTTCAGTGGTGTCTTAACTAAATCATTATATCTATTAATACCATGGCTATAGAAACCATCAATATTATTAATAGATTCAGCGAGAATAAACACCATTACCAAAGCAAGAAACCCAATTAACACAATTCAGCAAGTCTCCTTTTACTGCAGCCACAGCAGCACCGCTTTCATGATGTCTAGCAAAACCGGTGATAACAACCCCGTAAAATGACCCCGGGTTTTCCGTGCACATTTGTAGTACTTTTTCAGATCTCCTACCATGAAAATTATTACACTGTTCCTGTGTATTTGAAATCAGGACAAACTGTATGTTTTGTGCAAATTCTACAAAAAAGAAAACCCAACAGCATAAATGGTTCTTGAAAAAGCTTACAAACTGCTTTAACATGTTTTGATTTACCTTTTCTCACGATGTCCAGCTTTTCTCGAAAGGTTAATAAAAAATGGCCTTGTAAGTATATCTGTGACTCAGTCCATTTCTTCTTTGCTTTCAGCAATTGTGGAATTTAGAAAATAGCTATTAAATCTAAACAAATATATTGAAGTTCATGCAGTTTGCTACAGATGCAGTTTGCGAGCTCTGACTAGTGCGCTTTGAAGGTGAGGAAGATGATAAAGGAGAGTAATAAAATGCTGGAAGAACGTCGGTGTCTGCTGCAGGATCAAATTCATCTTTTACATCAAACTATATAACATTGTGCTGTGAAAATTCATCTCAGTAAAAGGCTTGTGCTTATTCTGATTGTCTTACATATTGATTATGTCAAACACAAATATTTTTTTTTTTCTTGTAACGTTTTATTTCAAGATCTTTATAATAGAATTTCACTCAGGCATTGCACACCCGCATTAATAGGAATGTTTTAACTTGAAATATATTGTAATGTAAATAAACATGACAGTGCTCTAAATAATATACCATTCAAAATTAATAATAAAAATAATATATAAATAAAATAGCTATTTTAGAGTTCATTGTTTACTGCTTTCATTTTTTCGATGTTGGCTTCGCATCACTATGGCACTAGAAAATTGTGATCTGGGTTTATTACTTTGAACGCAAACAGTGAAAGTTGAAGTGTATTTACTGTGTCTTTATTTGATTTAACTCTTTATTCTTTTTCCCTCTCTCCAAAAATAAAAAAAACACCACTTCAGTTAAGCTAGAAATCGCAGTCTCCCTGTGACCTGTGTTTTACACTCATACAACACCAACCAACACATCAACGCCATGATTGCTAATCATCAGGACTAGAATTTCACTGTAAACCTGTTTCAGGATGGATTTATTCATTTAAATTCATATTTGAATCTTCCTACGATAATATACCGTACATTTTTATGATATATTTCAGACTACGTTTATGTATATAACGCATTATAAACGTTGGTTAAGTCACAGTTTTCAGACACTTCCTCATTCGTTGGAAATGATGTCAAAGGAAGTAATTATTCAAACGTTTAAGCGCACCAATTGCGTGCTGCTTCGCTGTTCTCCACCAATGAGAGAGCGACAGGACACGACAACAGGAAGCGGAGAGATTCTCCGCCTCGTGTCGGCGGAGCCGAAAAGTATAAATAACTCCACCCCCCAGTTTGAGACCATTTCGTGTTTCTCACTACGGACTCCTTACAGTCGTGCCGTGAGAATTCAAGTTCTACTCTCCTCCTTTTTCTTTTAGCTGCACATTAAAGCCACTGCCTTCAAAATGGTGAGTATCATATTTCGTTATCCCTCTGAGGTTAAAATTGCTATTGTCCAGACACTTTTTAGTGTATGATTCACCTGTTTAGCTATATTAAAAGAATATTATGATTTATTAAAATGTAATTTATAGAGTCTAATCCCAGATTCGAGATTTTATTTGGATAAATAAAAAGCCCGTTATTGATCAAACAAAGGTTCGACACATGAATCCTTGTTTAATATTAAATTAAAAGGGGCGTATTTGCTGCATATCTGTATTACTTACATTTGGGTTTTTCGACATTTATTCGATCACAGTTGTTCCCAAAAACGTCGATTTTTGTAACCACCCTGAGTCATCCTGATGTTTAGGAAGCCCAAATTATCAAAGGAAAAGAAATTACATTTTTTTTAAATAGCACTTTAGTTAATTTGGACATGTTTTTTATTATATACAAAAAAATTTACATTCGTTTTGTAGATTGATGAATCTAAAGAGAAACGCGCTTTTAGAAAGCGAGGCGGGGTCACGTGGTCAGTACTGAAGGGAACTGGTGCATTCCAGGGCGCTTACATCCGGGGATTGCGCATTAATGAGTTCCTCGTGACCAAGCTGGCTGCCCAAATCTCCTCACCCTGAGTCAGTGAAGCGTTTTATTACTGTAAAACATTCACATATTTCTTCTTAGAGACACGTTAAAACCTATCTAGTGAATCGGTTTGCCTTAACCCTAAGGAACCCCTCCCCCAATCAGCAATAATGAATGTGTTTGCTTTGTGCGCTTTGTCCTCCCACAGCGTGAGTGCATCTCTATACACGTGGGTCAGGCTGGTGTCCAGATTGGTAATGCCTGCTGGGAACTCTACTGTCTTGAACATGGCATTCAGCCAGATGGACAGATGCCCAGTGACAAGACCATCGGCGGTGGCGACGATTCCTTCAACACTTTTTTCAGCGAGACTGGAGCTGGGAAGCACGTTCCCAGGGCTGTGTTTGTGGATCTGGAGCCCACTGTTATAGGTATGATTTGATTTTATAATTTCATGAATTTGAGACAGCAGTGGTTTGGATGTTAAAATTTTTTTTGTTTTAGATGAGGTTCGCTCCGGAACATACCGCCAGCTGTTTCACCCAGAGCAGCTCATCACAGGAAAGGAGGATGCTGCCAACAACTATGCTCGTGGTCACTACACTATTGGCAAGGAGCTGATTGACCTGGTGCTGGACAGGATCCGCAAACTGGTGAGCACCGTTTGAGTCAGTGTTATAATTTTATATAGATGTTTTTGAAAAATCATATGCTAACTAGCATTTATATCTTTAGGCTGACCAGTGCACAGGTCTGCAGGGTTTCCTGGTCTTCCACAGCTTTGGTGGTGGAACCGGGTCTGGTTTCACCTCCCTGCTGATGGAACGCCTGTCAGTTGACTACGGTAAGAAGTCCAAGCTGGAGTTCTCCATCTACCCAGCTCCCCAGGTTTCTACTGCTGTGGTGGAGCCCTACAACTCCATTCTGACCACCCACACCACCCTAGAGCACTCTGACTGTGCCTTTATGGTTGATAATGAAGCCATCTATGACATTTGTCGTAGGAACCTCGATATTGAGCGTCCTTCTTACACCAACCTAAATAGGTTAATTAGTCAGATTGTGTCCTCCATCACTGCCTCACTCCGTTTCGATGGTGCCCTCAATGTCGACCTTACTGAATTCCAGACCAACTTGGTGCCCTATCCCCGTATTCATTTCCCACTGGCCACCTATGCTCCAGTGATCTCTGCAGAGAAGGCCTACCATGAGCAGCTCTCTGTGTCTGAAATCACAAACGCATGCTTTGAGCCGGCCAATCAGATGGTGAAATGTGACCCACGTCACGGCAAGTACATGGCCTGCTGCCTGCTGTACCGTGGTGATGTGGTGCCTAAAGATGTGAACGCTGCTATCGCCACCATCAAGACCAAGCGTACCATCCAGTTTGTGGACTGGTGTCCCACTGGGTTCAAGGTGGGTATCAACTACCAGCCTCCCACTGTGGTTCCAGGTGGAGACCTGGCCAAGGTGCAGAGGGCTGTGTGCATGTTGAGCAACACCACGGCCATTGCCGAAGCCTGGGCTCGTCTCGATCACAAGTTTGATCTGATGTACGCCAAGCGTGCCTTCGTGCACTGGTATGTTGGTGAGGGCATGGAAGAGGGTGAGTTCTCCGAGGCCCGAGAGGACATGGCTGCCCTGGAGAAGGATTATGAAGAAGTTGGTGCTGATAGTGTAGAGGGAGAAGAGGAAGGAGAAGAGTACTAAGTTGACCACCATTTCTTTCTTTTGCTTGATTTAATCAGTTGCAAGGGCTAAAAAAAATAAAGGTGGATAAACTTTTTCTGCGGTTGTCTCCATTATTACAACTTTTTATTTTTGTTTTACCAGCATGAAAATAGTTATGGTTATAAGACTTATTTAACGTGTAGACATCCTGTTTGGCTTATAATAATTTTAACATAAGATCAAACTTTCATCTTCTATGGGAGTTTTCCAAATAAGAAGGCAAAATGGACCTTTTGTTCTTGGTAAATGTTTCCATCTTTAAAGGGTGCAATAATAAAAGCTGCAGGTGGAAATGTATGCCAGTAGTGAATGACTGTTTAAAAATAATGATTCCTAAAGATCAAACAACCTTTTGAACATCTGTATGCTTTGTGGCTTTTCCCACATGAGTGAAAAGCCACAAAGTGAAATGACAAACCTGCACCTGTAGAATACAATGTTTTTAAGCGTACAAGTCCTTGAGTTAAAAAAGGATGTACTTTTTCTGTGGTTATTAGTCTACTGAATGCACCCTAATGTGACCACTTTGGGAATTCACTGGCAAATAATTTGACAAACAAGGTGATTGTGTATTGCCAATGAAAAAGTATTCCCTTTGAGTCCTTCTTGCTTAAATACATTTCCCCCTTTTTGTTTATATGTAAAACAAAATTACATTGTAACTCATCTTTATGTTTAAGTAGTGAAAAATTGCTTTTTACTATTAATGCAGTTCAGGACATTGTGAAAGGAAGCAAATTAAGGAGGTTACAGTTGAAAAATAGATTTATTGGCATTCAGTGGTATTGCGCAGGACAATCAATTTATACTTGGCATTTTGAGTGCCGTGATCGAACTCATCTCCAAGGTGCAAACACGTATGCGAGTTCCTCTGCTGGAGGATGAACATTTTGGAACAGTATCTGGATTTCTGGGTAATCAGTATTCAGCAAGTGAAAGCATATGGAAACAAACATGAATGAATAAAATGAATTTTTTTCCTTCTTCATTCACACCATAGACATTTTGGAGTAGCATTAAGAAACTAAACTACACTGGAAAATTTAATTGTAAAACGCTGAGCACAAGCCATTCCAGTGCAAACAATTACAAGCCAAAACAGATGAATGTTGTTTCAGAGCATTTCCAGGAAACTCACTGATTTCTCTTAATACCATTTGATGGTGGGTCAAACAACTAGATGGTTTTAAAAGGCTTTATGATTCATAACTACTATAACTATTAATCTCAAAATAAAATAAACATTTGGTTGATGACTACAATCATGGCACTCAACAACAGCAGCTGTAAGATGTTGAGTTTGATTGGAAGAGTGACTGCAGAATTTAATGCTGACCAGGCACAGTTACCTCTATTCATCAACGGAATCGATTTTACAATTGGAACCAGATCTTCATTGGTTAGATCTTTGCAGATTGGCTTTCCCGGTTCTAAGGTAATTAATCAGTATTTGCAAATGCACACTTTGTTGTTATTGTAACATCTCAATGTTTAGATAGGTAGAAAAACCTTCAACATACATGCATACAAAACCAGCTTCGTTTGATTGACATACTTTAGTTTCTGCAAATGGTACTTATTAAAAAAAATAAGCTCACAAGCACAAAATATTCACAGTACAATGTTTCTTAAGCTAAACAATTTAGCTAGTTTTTATAAATGTTCAGACATTGTAAATGGAAGTGGGAGGTTAGATTTTAGATAAAGAGAAACCTTTAGACAAAACCATAGGGCACACTATCCCCTCTTTCTCGCGTGAACTGGAAACTCTTGGCTTGTGCTGTGTTCTTAAATTTAGGCTTATATGTTTAATAAACAAAGATTAATTACAGAATCAACTTTGCCGTAAGTAAAAAATAATAATTTGTTAAAAGACTGCATTAGAGACTAAATGAAAAGGCCTTATTGTGAGACTTTAAGACATCTTATTGAGTGTGAATTATTGCACACATAACTTTTTGAAACATTCATCGGATGGTAAAATACGCAATTCTTTCCCTTCAGTTAGATCTTTTGCCTTCTTCAAATTCACTTAGACTTATCCGAAAATATGGCTTTGATTGATAATCAGTGGTAAACCCATAGGATTGACGTCAGTGCTTGATTTGCTTAAAATATATTCGCCCTTTTCAAAGAAGTAAATGGCACCGTTAATTTGCTAGGATAGTTCTTCAAAGCAGCACAATACAGATAAACACATTCCATTATGTGAGAGCAAAGCTCTTACCAGCATTCACTCAGAAACCCTTTCACTGTATATCATCCTTCAATTTAACTACACATAGTAACTGTCCTTCAAGTGGCTCGAGAGGGCTTTATTGAGACTGTATCACATCAGTGAAGCCTCAAGAGAAGCATGTGGCATCCATTACAGCTCCTCTCTCTTCTTTCTTCATTATAGATGTCCGTGGTTTGAAGAAAAAAACATTCTGCTTAAAAATAGACATAAACAAAGCATAAATTCTTTAGTTTTTTTATTTTCCACAATTTTCTCCCTACTACTAATTCCCTCCCACTAGCAGGGCACTTGAAGGAAAGTACTAGCATGGCTACTGTCATTCTATTGTTTGGACAGAGTCAAACCTGAGATATACTCTACTGGACTTCTGCTACAAAATATAAAAACCCTGGGTTTCAAAAACCGACACAATATTTTTTTATTGATTTCTAGAATAAAATTAACAAATCAGGTGACCCATAGAATTATATTTTCTTCATATAGCATATTATATACAGTACCAACACACAGATAGTTCTTTTACCTTGAGTATCTTTCTATCAGGACAGGATGTGAACAAAAACAATGGCCAGGCCTATATTGAGCAAAATCACCATGCAGATCATAATTGTATTTGGCCCCTGAAAAAAATACAAATCATAAGTAAATCATTGTGTATATATATTTTACAATCATGATTGTATAACTTTTATAATTATTTTTATGGTTGTATCTAACCTCTTCTGGTGCTGTGATTTCAGTCACTTTATCAGAGGTTTTCACCAAAGCCCTCTGTCTCAGCTCAGCTTTGGGGTCCACTTTGGGAGCAGGCTTAGAGACTTGTTTGTCAGTAGCTGTTGGCTCTGTTTTTGGTGCAACCTTGGGTTCAAGCTTAGGCACAGCTTTAGGAGCCGGGCTGAATTCTCTTTTGGGAGCTGGACTAATGTCCCGTCTTGAAGCTGGGCTTGGTTCTTGTCTTAGAGCTGGGCTTGGTTCTTGTCTTGGAGCCAGGCTTAGTTCTCGTCTTGGAGCCGGGCTTGGTTCTCGTCTTGGAGCCGGGCTTGGTTCTCGTCTTGAAGCCGGGCTTGGTTCTCGTCTTGGAGCCGGGCTTGGTTCCCGTTTTGAAGTCAGACTATGGTCCTGCCTAGTAGCAGGGCTTGGATCTTGTCTTGGTGTCGGGCTACGGTCCTGCTTAGGCACAGGACTACGGTCTCGTCTTGGAGCCGGGCTTGGTTCTCGTCTCGGAGATGGACTAGGCTCTCGTTTCTTAGATTGCTTAATTTCAACTTTGTTAGTAAGTTTTTTGTCTTTCTCTGCCTCCTGCTCACTCTCTGTTATTGCTGCTTCAAGCTCTACTGTAGGTTCATTTGCCTTGGTTTTCTGTTCAGGAGCTTCTTGTTCTGGGGTCACTACTTTGGAGGACGCAGGAGGTGGTGCTTCTTCTTCATCATCAGTAGAGGAGATAAGGCTGGTCCTTACAGGAGATGAAGTAGGTTCTGCCACTTTGGACTCCAAGTCTATCTTCTGTAAAGGCTTAATCTCGAGGTCAGAGCCCTGCTCGGTTTTGGTGTTTTGTCGGCTGGGGGGTCTGGATGGACCCTTTGTGCTGGAAACAGCAGACTCCTCTATGCTTGGTCCTGAAGCTGACACCAGAGCTGTATTGGATGACGGAGTTGAAGGACGACTGCTCTGCCTGCTCCCTGGACGGCTTCCCCCTCTGCTGCCACTGCCTCCACCTCGATTGCTTTTGTCCCCATTCCAGCTACCAGGACCAAGGAGTTTAGGATCTAGGGCAGTAGCAGTTGTAGGTCCAGTTGATGGGGCACGTGTTGGGATAATGTTATGCTTCAGGCTGTCTATTTCATGCAAGAAGTGGGTCTCTGAAGGCATGATCTCCTCAGCTAGCAGTGACTCATGCATGCCTGTGTCAGCATTCTCATTGCTCTCAGCAATTTCTTGTAGTGCTCTTTTCTTTAGGTATTCTGGGCCTAAGAGACACATACCATTCAAAACCACTTTAAAATATCTGCCAAATCTTATATTTGGAATCAGACATAATAGCTAACAACCCCCTAATTATTTAAATAATATATTATATATATAATAATAATGAACAATAAATGATAGATAATAACTTCATTAATAATAAATAATTTACAGTTTCACTACTATATATTATATATCCATATCGACCACCAAATTCAGGTTGGTCCGCCGTTAATAAAATCCACATCTTGGACACTAGATGGCGATGTCACACAAAACCAAAATGTATACATTTTATATATAATGTATCATTTTCCTGTACTGAATATGATCTTTACACGAATTCTTACATTAAACCTAAGAAAACGTAGTAAAAACGACTGGAAAAATAAAAGACAAATAGAAAATTGAGGTTTTTAGGCATCAAATCAAGCTAAGAGGACAGCGGGTGTCTGCTAATAACAGAAGACTAACATCTCTAAGTCACACAATTTTAGTTCTTATTAAAAAAAGCATGGCCTATAACATCGCACTTTTCAATATTCAAAAAAAAATCTCTGGTGTAATAGCCTGCATTTCTTGACTTTATGTTTTCCTTGATGCAATGCAGTGAAACGTGATGCCTCCTTAAACAATCACCAATTTGCTATGTTATTTCTGTGGTGTGCAAAATGCTATTTGCATGACATGTCTGAGACAATCAGAAGGGCAGAATATAAAAGGATATCTCATGTCGCTATTTACATTTGGGCCCACATTGCATTTTACCCTTTAAAACTCATTACAAATATAGAAATTCGAAGACTAACAGAATCTAACAACTGGGGACACAGATTATTCATAGCTGCCACAAATATGGAACAATCTTTATTAATGAGATCTGAAATACAAGCCCACGGCAACTGAAGAGTGTAAATGGTTTAGAGTTGATTGAGAACTCACATAAGGCCTGAGTGGATTGTTTAAGAAGTTTAGGGTGTAGACTACAGCTCCAGTGTGACATTTAAAAAAACATTAGGATTTAGATGTAGTACAGGATCATAAAATGCCATGGTAGTAATGTGGTGTATAAAATCATACAGTTAAAGTGCATCAGTTCACCCCAAACATAAGAATGCAAAAAGAAAAGTAAGCTTAATGACTTTGACCGTGACGTAGTTCTTATTGTCAGATGGGCTGGTTTAAATATTTCAGAAACTGCTGACCTCCTGGGATCTGCTTTCTGGAGTTTGCACACAATAGTACAAGAAACATCCCATAAGCTTGTTTAGAAAGTGAAGTCAAAGGTGAATGTCTGTCTGGTTCAACCTGACAGGACGGCTTCAGTGATACAATTAATTACTCTTTACGTCCATGATGAGTAGAACAGCTTCTTAGAATATTGACAGACAGTTGAAATTGAAAAAACAACCATACAGTCTTGTTTTTGGTGAGCTTGTGCCTACTTTAGCCTCAGATTCCTGGTCTTGACGGATAAGAGTGAAACCTGATGTGGTCGCCTGCTGTTGTATGGCATCCTCCTAAAGGTTTTACATGTTCTGCATTTCAAGAGGTATTTCTGCATATCCTCGTTATATGGCCTAATTATTAAATGTTACCTATCCTCCCAGTCAGCTCGACCTAGTCTGGCCATTCTCTTTTGAGAATTGTTGCTAATTGGGTAGATTTCGTTTTTCATATTATTCGTTGTAAACTTTCGAGACAGGTTTGCAAAAAAAAATCCCAGGATATCAGCGATTCTCAAATCAGCTCATCTGGCAACAACAATGACGCAGCAGTAAGAATTACTAAAATCTATATATTTTTTCCTGAATCTGATGTATGTATTTTACTGGATTTCTGCTATATGAATGGCTAATAGGATAATTGAATGAATGAGCAGGTATATGAGTGTTCCTATTAAAGTATTATTTTGCATTGGATTGTCTGATATTTCAACTGATAATGACTCAGATTTATTAATGTTGAATAGAAGTGACTTTTTCATCTATAACCCATCACAGGTGTGAAATTATTCATATAAAATTTTCTGAGCTCATCAAAACAGACACCATGTTAGTTAAATTGTAGGTTATATTCATTCAGAATATTTTTAGCTTATGTAAGTTCATAGACAATTTTATGATGGACCATTGTTACCTGGCTGATAGAACGAAGGCGAGAGTTCTCTGGCCACGACTCTTGCAATGCTGGACTCATTGTTGGAAGCTTGAGCGGCCTGTTCAGCAGCTTCTGCTTTGCTCTTGGCATGGGAAGTTCTGCAGAGAAAGGAATTAATGTTACTTCTCGTTTTACTATTAAAAGTGAAATGATTTTACAAGACAAACTGGATGGAAAATGTCATAAAACATGACTGTGTTTAAATGAACAAGACATTGAAAATAAATTAGAGTAGCTTTATTCACTTGTTCTGTAGCACCACTAAACTAATAACACTATGGAACACAAATAAAACCAAACCGATATAATCTCAAGGGAACAGACATATAAATGTAATTCAAGATGGCAGCATTTCAGGACCAGGCAATCAAAGGAAATCTATGTTTACTGTGCTGTATAATTATCTTGCTTCAGGTTAAGCTTATTCAATACTTGTTAATTAGTCTAGGTTCCTTCTGGATCAAACTGATATGATTAAGCATGCCATGCATGTGTGGAAAAATAATAGACTGACAGCAGTCGTGTGTCGGTCAGATTGAGGACACTTCCATTTATACCACATTAACAAATGTGTAATGCGAAAATATTAACTTGATATACCACCACCACCACCACCACCACAATAATCCTCCCCTGTGGTTTATTAATAATTCACTACACTATCAGTCACAAGGAAAGTTCCTGCACAGATGGATAAGGCTTGGGAATTTCCCACATATGTGCATTTCTATTAAACAAGTCACGATTGCAGAGATCTTTATCAAATGCTGGCTGTATTCTTACTGCAGCAATGCATAGCACTGTCATTCCAAGACATTCCCCTTTGTCTTTATTTGGAAGATGGGACACCAGTTGCCTGTCCTATTTATAAAAAGCACAACCCCTCAGCACTAAAGAATCCCTCACCATACCCTGCTCAGGTAGTAATGGAAATATGTTAAATCCCAAAACAGGAAAACAATATAAGATGGAATGTCCCCACAGACTCCAGTGTAAACAGAGTAAAGTGTGAACGCAGAGATCAGGGTCGTGTAATATTAGCCATTTATTAGCAAAGAGCTCATCAGGCGTCATTTTGGACCAGGACAAAACTAACAGGCAATTTCTGACGATAAGATATGAGCCCAAGACTGCACTGAGAACCACTCGGTTTATTCTTGACAAATAGCTTCTTTATAATAGAGCTTTGGAATAATAAACAAATCATGTTCACTGAGCATAGCAACAGCATAAACAATGGCACAAATACATTTTGGATATTAGCCCAAAAGGTTCATTTATCATTTCTTTCAGATGCTTTTTGCATTTATTCTTTTTTATTTTATTTTATTATTAGGTTCCCTGGTGGTCTAGTGGTTAGGATGCGGCGCTCTCACCGCTGCGGCCTGGGTTCGATCTCCGGTCAGGGAACCAACCCCAGCCATTAGGGTTGCACAAGCCTTAGTGCCGGTCCCAAGCCCGGATAAATGGGGAGGGTTGCGTTAGAAAGGGCATCCAGCGTAAAAACATGCCAAATCAAATCGAAATCGACCCCTAATGGGAGAAGCCAAAAGAAAGTTTATTTTGTTTTATTATTATTGAAATGTGTACATGGTTCCTCCTGATTTATCAACTTATTTTGCCCTTAATTTGGTCTTTAACCCTCAGCAAGTTCTCATTAATCATGCAACACAAATGCCCATGCCAAGAAAAGTGCTCTCTACCCTCTTCTGCATACATAAGCACACAGAGGCCCATAATAGATTTCAAGCTATTTTTTGTCACAAACAAAATGTCAGATAAGAAAATCTCTGCATAAGAAAATGTCTTTCTTCTGACCAAGAAAGCACAGGCAATTTAGCCTCCTTGGCTCCTGGCCAAAGATGGCTTTGACAACGCTAGGATTCGAAACACACAATCTGCTGACCACAGGTTATATGCTTTTCTCCTGTTGCACTCAGGAGCAAAAAATATAAATACAGATATCTTTATTTAGCAAAGAAAATACATTGCACAAATTGGATTAGAGATTTCCATTCCAACCCATTATAAATTAGACTTCATATCATTTTGCAACCAAATGGATTACTGCAGACATCTAAATTTTCTTGCTTTTCATACACTATATATATATATATATGTTATATTTATCATTCTTACTCATTCATTTGTTGAGCGAAACACTCTAGTTGTAGCTGCAGTTCTTTAACCCATGAAAAAAAGCATCCTTGTGCATAATGAGTTGGAGTGCTGCAGATAGTGATTACACTGGGAATACTTGACACGCTGTAACATTATCCTAGCCTCAAAATAGCCTCGTCCACTTTAAGACTGTTTAGATGGCACTTCCCAACGGTGCCATTCTATGGGCTCAAAACTGCCTGTGGTGGATCTAAGACCTCTCCACCTGTCCGCAAGCAGTCAACACAGTTCCCTGCTCCCTGCTGGGTTACTTAGCTAAGAGGTGACTGATACAGCAATACAGCTGCCTCTTGCCTACAGGTCTGAATAAGTTACTTGCCTCATCCTTTGTGAAAAGCTTTTAAAACAAGGCTCTGTACAGAACGATTTCACGATTCCTCGAAATGGTCAAACAAGTGAACAAATTTAAAACAATTGAACATTATTAGAGTTTGTGTGAAGAAGTCGTAAAAAAACTATGACCGCTAATCCTACCTTAGTCTTAATCTGTTCTGTGCATTTTTAAACATTTGTGTAGGGCATACTGGAAGTACATGCAGAGCAATATTCATATATTTTAAACTACTATATCTTAAGAAAGACCATTACAAGTTAGATATGTTGAAATAATAAAATAAAATAAAAAATAAATAAAAATAAAAGGCCTGTAAAAAAAGTTGTGTATTGCTGTATGCAAGGCATTGCTCATACCTGAAGTAACACCAAATTGTGAGACCACAGCACCAATTTGTGACTGTAGTACTATAAGTTTCTACATAACATTCTTTCATAAACCAGAAAAAAAAAAAATCTAAAGTTATTTCCTAAAGGTTAGTTTACTCCTCTTGTGACAGCCAATGATTAAGATGTAAAAATGTTTAATGAATGATGCCATACTTTTTTATCCCTTTAGAGTTTAAATTAAAAGCAATTTATCATCAATGATATACTTTCTATAAACGGTTGTTTCATCACAAGGCTGTCTTTTTGCTGTCATTCTCTTCAAGCTAAGAAAACAAACAGCAGCTTATGATGTTACCCAAAAACTGGAAAATGCGAAATCTTTGACTTTCCCTAGGGCTGAAAACATACTCCTTAAGAAAACTTAATCACATCAAGGGTTATATGTGTTAATCTTAATGAAATGACAGCTTTGTAATACTGTGTAGTGAATTTTAGACAAATGGTCACAAATTCTGCCTCTCCAAACAGCTTAGCATCACCCACCCATGACATTTCATTCTACAGCTGACATACAACAGTTTCTAGAGACACTAAGCCCTGCTACCTAGTGTTAAGCCATGCATCTCACAGTGACAGTAGTTACGGGGCAAATAAGCTCTAGCAGGCGTCTCACATATTCATTTATAATTGAAATCAGTAGAATGCATGTGCCAGGCCTAACCTGCACAATTGGTATCCTTGGTTATTCTCATACAGTACCAAAGTAAATTAGCTAAGCAATCATAAATAAAAACAATAAAACATGGGGGGGGTTCAATTAAACAACAAATTTTATGTAGGGGTATATCCTACATGCCTGTGTTACCATGTGGCCAAGCAGTAGGTGGAGCGACCTTTGACAGATGGCAGCTGAAGCAACTCAGCTCACACACGTTGAGGCTGATACACTTAAAGAGAACTATATTGTCTTGAAATACCAAGCAATGTACAAATTTTGACCTCCAATCAGAAAACACAGCTTTATTTGTGTGTGTGTGTGTGTGTGTGTGTGTGTGTGTGTGTGTGTGTGTGTGTGTGTGTATGTGTGTATGTGTGGCTCATCAGGGATTCATGAGCTTAACTCCTGACAATGACATGTAGCATTAGCCTTATGTGGATGGCTTTCTCTCCTTAACAGGTGAGCTAATGCAATCTCATGCGGATAGCCCGCTTCTCTGGGTGTGTTGCGCTGCCCAGTGATGAGGTATAAGCAGCAGGCTGAAAATATTGCTTGGCAGTACTGTCTCATAAAGCACGTCTTAGCCGAAGCCTTACAAGTTAATAGCTGGTGCTAGATAGAGGAGAGCAGGCTGGTATGTTTGAATTGGCAGGTGACGGACTTTAAGGATACTAAAATCTTTGAATTAAATTGACTGTGAATTCAAACATTTTAAAAGACTTGTTGTTTTGGTTTTTTACAAACCTTTCCACTGAGTATTTTTCTGCTTTGTCAGTGTCATTGGTGTCATGCTATCTGTCAGCATTGTCTTTATTATCCCATTAAATAATCCTGATTTAAAGACAGTGTCCTGTGCTACAATGCAAAGACAAAGAGGGATTTCGGTAAGTATGCCCTCGAGCCACAGCTAGTACTAAATATTATGCAGTCTTTTATGAGCCTGTGGGACTATACAAAGTCACTACTTACAGTGTGTCAGAGTGTCTGTAACTAGCACTTCAACATAAATGTCAGATATTTACATCAATGTCAATGCTGCATCTGTGTAATAGGAGAAAGGCAGACACTTTACATACTGCCTAGTTTATTTAGAACCAGCTTCATACCATGTTATTAAAGTAAAGATGAGCTAACGTTACGATAACCAAGAGAACTTTAACTCCAGATAAAGGCTAGGTGTCAGACATCAATATACCGCAAGTGATGCCATTTACTTACACGCTGAGTAATATTTATAACTACTGAACGATCTGACACCACTGCTGACGCAAGGCTTCGCACAACTTTCCATGCTTGTGGCTTTGAACAGGCGCACCAGAACAGAAACCCTAAAACATAATTGGAATTAAAGATTCTCCATTCAACTTAATTTAAAAAAGAAATTACAATTCATTGTGAGTTGTTTCCAGTGACCAAGACTGTTGTATTTGTACAAATAAAAAGAAGAGGGGGAGGATTGGGAGTGTTTAAAAATCATTTTACATAACAGGCAACATTACAATTAGTCCAGTGTCAGATCAGTGGGACAGATCGGTAAAGCAGGCTATTAACATATCAACACTTCAGACCAAACATACATGACTTACAAAGCAAAGGAACAGACAGGGCTTTTTCACATACTGTAGTATAATAATCTGGAAACAAAATGAACTTTACCAGGATCACGTAAGTAACATGAGATTGTAAGTAATCATCCCCTTGCTGTGAAGAACTAATACATAATATTTGTTTATCTGTTAAATAAATACATTTATTTGGTGCGCTGAATTCTCAGGCTGTGATGATATATTAAAAACAAAAAATACTCATATATGTCTTGCAGGGGTGTAAGGTACATGTATTTGTACCAACATTTTTTGATACAGGACTTTCCTTTTTACGTGCGGAACATATTTAAAATCTTCCCTCAAGAGCATATTAAGTGATTAGTCTCCGCCTCGCACTTTGAGTGCATTTTTTAAATTATTATTGCATTTTAAATCATACACAACAATGCCAGGGGTATGTATATATATATATATATATATATATATATATATATATATATATATATATATATATATATATATATATATATATATATAAAGAAACTAGAGTTGATTGGATTCTTTAGCATTTTCATGCATATGCAAAACAAATCTCCCAGCTAAAGCTAGTGTTTGCTGCTGACCAGTGCTAATTCAGAGTGCTAATGCTAGCACTGAATTCTTTAGCATTTTATGTTCCACATGCAATTCTTGAGAAAATCCATGCAATTCCACATTTAGAGGGAGTAAATAGATGAAAATTAGAAGTAATAAAGACATTTGTTGAAGTATACTGAAATAAAAAAAAAACATTGAAGTAGATCATATCTTTAGAAAATGTAATATTAATTGTAACACACACAGACAGACAGACAGACAGACAGACACACACACACACACACACACACACACACACACTACACATCTGTAATACCCAAATGGCGTCTAACAAATGTATACTATTTAATGTATTTTTCTATTTCTTTAATTTTATTTAATCAATTGAATCTGTACCAATTTAATTGATTACTTAATATAAACAAAATAATAAAAAAGTGTATTGCATTAATTTGATTTATTGTACTTATACTTATATTATACAATATTATTTTATATATTTTTTAACCAAGCAGGCATTTTATTTTAAATTGTTTTAAAAATGTTTATGGTTAATGTTCACAAATGTTAATAATAATAAACTGTTAATAAAAAACAACAAGCAATTTTGTTTTGCATTTCTCCAAAAACTGTACAAAAACTGTACAAAAACCTTGACTTAAAAACTGAGGTACGTACCGAACTGTGAATTTTATGTTCTGTTACACCCTTAATGTTTTAAAATATAGCATAAAAACTTCAGTTTCTTTACTCTTTAGCCTAGCATACAGGCAAATGACAGCAGCACAAAGAAGAGGAACAACAACAAAAATATGAACAAAATAAACGTGTGTACATTGCCACAATAAAACCCTGATGATGATCCAGTACTTATGTTTGTTAGATCTGAAGTGTGAAACAACACTTATCCTGGCACACAATGTAGCACACTTATAGTCCCACTGACTAACATTTACAGTTGTATGATCTGAAACAGTCATTCAAAAGCAATAAATATATACTAGTAGCTAGCCATGTTTCAATGACAGGGAGTGAAAAAATAATCAGCATAGCTTAGAAGGAACATAGTGTCACTATAGCTTTAAAACTTAAAATGGGGGACCTCGGCTGATGATTGTCAGCGTCTGGGAACTGCTATCCATCAGCTGTTACATTCTCCTGCAATTGTGATACAGCAACAGTGTGTGTCCATATTTAGGCAGGCCTCCTTTCTGACACCAGACCCACGTCATTGCACACCAGGCAATGCACAAAATTACACTGCAGGGAATCTAAAACTTAGGTCTGGACCTCAATGTGAAAACTCAACCTGCTAGGATTGTATGACCCAAAACTTCATAGTCCCTGATATGACTAGTTGTTCCTATTGATACTTAAACAAAAGAGAAAAACAGTCCAGAGAACAGTAAACTTACTCCACATTTACACTATCAGTGTAAGAGCATATGTAGAGCATAGCAAAGTTCTGTATGGATCTTCATATTGCAGAACTAACACACACTCAGCTTTGTTATAATCATATAATAATATAGACGCAACCCCAGGAAATGCATAAGTGTATATTTCACCTGCAACTTAACTATAAAAGGTAATTATTATGCAATTATTTAATTGAAATCTTGTTTTAGAGTACACTATCCACATTTTCAGGTTAAAGATAATAATAATAATAATAATAATAACGGTGCAAAACATAGGGACCTAACTCTAAACTGCTCTGAAACTACCAACTCAAGACAGTATTTTTTCTTTCTCCTTTTAAACCTGAAGCTTTGTATTACAGACCAGCATTTTGTCAAGCATGTCAAGGTTATGATAAAAGGCACCAGGTAAACTACCGCTGTGTTTGAAATGCAGAGAACAAGCCAATTTTTTAAAAACACAACCACGCATCAAAGCAAACGAAGCAATATAGTGATATACAGTTTCACATTAGCATCTATCTAAAGGTGTACCAGAATACCATACTGTAATTTGAATCCCACCCTTGAAAACTGCTGATCCGTAATAACACATTTCATATTGTGGGGGGGGAAAAAAGAAAATCATAGACCACCGCAGTGAGAATGAGTGAGAGAAAAAGAGAGAGAGAGAGACAGAGAGAGACAGAGAGAGACAGAGACAGAGAGAAAGACAGAGAGAGTGAAAAGCCACCAGCATTAATCAATCTGCTTGTCTCTTAGGTAAAATATTTAGAGTTTTCTGAGCCACTGACAGGCTCTGCGGCTCATCATTGGGACACTCGCTCTTATAAACAGTGGGATAATTCCAGGTGGTAAGGCTTTGATAAAATCTTCCCTCCTTGTAAGGAGATGCAGAGATGAAAGCAACACAGCTCTGCTCTCACAACTGGTGAGAAGTGCATGCACCACAGAATAGTATATAGATAATAATAATTATTTTTTTCACTGTAACACATTTCACATTTTTATAATCTTGTAATGATGGCTGACTTACATTTGACTGTCCTCTATATTTCATTAACATTTTTGTACATTCAAGAGCATTAATCTTTCAGAAAAAATAAGTGTAACCCTGTGTCATAAAACATGAAGAAAAAAAAACACAATTACAAACATAGTAGATCACATACTCTGGTTTGGGTTTGGATTTTACTACATTTTATTTATGTGAATATTCATCTGTTTTTATGAAGATATTCAGTGCAAACTAGTTTAAAATCCTACAGTATGTAGAGACAAACTAGTCTGGTTCCTTTCTAATGACCAAACAAATACCAATGACTAATTTAAAATATCTGAAAACATAAACCTTTATAAAGCATGCTGTTTCTACTGCAAGATAAACACTCCCCTTTGCTGAACCCTAATAAATGAGAAAGGCTATATTTGGAATAGTGTCATGTAAAGAAGTTTCTCACTAGAATCAGTTAATGAATGACTACCTAAAGGCTGGTAGATGGAGAATATTGACATTAAGTACTTCAAATAAATTACATTTATCTCTTAAAATCTTATTTTAGTCACTGCAGTCACTTCAAAGAAACCATTATTCAGTAGTAAAGTAGGGAAATAGCATGGAAAGGATTTGTTCTGTCTAAAAGTCAAATTAGAGGTCACACAAATCCTCTATTTTTGGCATAATCACTTCTAAGAATCAACAGATTATCATTATACTGTATGTTCAAAGATTTTTGTGTGTTTATGTGTGTTTTTAAGTTTTTACATTACTTAACCTTGTATCCTTGCTTTACTTTGATAAGCACCTGCCAGTTTTGATAACACTGGTGTATTTATATAATTACACCTATACCTGTATTTTTATATTTCTTTTAATAACTCAGATTAACTGAATTTTTATTGCACATTAAAGTCATACAAACACTGATACTGACCTTGAGCTGGCAATTTCAGCTTTCTGTTTGGCAATAGCAGCGGCCCTCTGTGCTCCCTCAACACTCCTTTCCACTTTCTGCTTGACCTTGGTGCCCTTCAGTTGAATCACTTTCTTCCTCACAGCCTTGACCAGCACATTGTGTACATACTTGCCCTCCTCTTTACCACCCTCAGCAAAGGTAGTGCAGCCATAACCATGCCGCTGGTTGTCCAGCCACTCGCCTTCATACTTCAGGCCACTGGAGCGCTCACTGATGCCATAGCCTGACCGCTTATCATTCTTCCATTCGCCCATGTAAACCTCGGTTGTGGTGGCGTCAATGTCAGGCTCGACAGGTGGGAACTCGTGGCCCTCACCCTCTGCTTCACTGTCACCCATGCTGATGGTAGAGTTGGCATCGCTAGTCGCTGAACTCAGGGCCGACTCACTGCGCAGAAAGCTGATCTTACTCTTCTGACTGGAGAGGGATGTGCGGGATTCTGACTTAGTCAGCTTGCCCAGCAGTGAGCCACGCCGGAAAAGGCCACGTTTTTTTGGCTTGGCAAGTTCAGGGTCACCATGTAGACTGAGGGCAAAGCCACCACGTGAGGGTCCCACCGGTATGGACGGAGTGACAACTGTCTCCTGGCCTGATGCATTTGTGGTGGTGATGATGGGAACATCCTGCTGCAGCAGCATGCCATTGCTGTGCTCGCTACGCAGGGAGGTTAATGAGTTGCGCAATGGAGACCGCACCACAGCGGCCATACCATATGGGACGCTCTGACGAACACCATAACCATGTCGCATTCCACCAGTAAACTGGCCTTGGTAGGTGCCTGTCAAGACAAGGTCTTGTGAGCATAAAACACTACTAGACATATAAGAGCAGCAATGGCAAAATAAGGGGCTGTGGTAATTCAGAAGTTTATATTCTGCACTAGTGACCAGAAGGTTGTTATTTCAAATCCTAGATCTACCAGACATCCCACTGGTGGCCTGTTGAGCAAGATTTTTAAACCTAAATACTCCAGGTGAACCATTTGAGGGCTGACCCTGTACCCTAAGCTTAGAAAAAGTGTGCAAATACGAGGGATAGACACTATATTTATCTACAATATCCTGGTCTGTGTGGGTCCTTTAAGCAAATCAAAGAGGGTCCTTGCCTTAACTTTTTTAAATTGGTGGTAACAAGTCAAGACCTATCATAATAACAGCTATTATGATGTATTACTAAGTTTATTCTTTTTATAATATAAGTCTTAATAAAAACAAAATCAAGTAATCTATAAATAAAGCCAAATCTGGTCTGGGTGTATTTTGTCAATAAAAAAAAAAAAGGAAAAAATATTAATACTTACATATAAAGCTTAATATTTATAATAGTTAGACTTATAAAGCATATCGACCCTGACTGTACAAATTACGTAAGAATTACATCTGGAGACAACAGACAAGAAAATTATTCCTGCTGACATAAGTGTTCCATGCTAATCCATACCAACTACTCCATGTCCTCATCTCAAACAACAACAGACAAGCTTGTTTAATGACAGATACTTCAGCCATAAACCACTTGTGGTTGTTTGCTGTATGTCCCTAAAACTCAAGGTCAAGCAACACATGCCTGTGTTCATCATTTTGAGGGGTACAGTCTAAATGGATTGTCTTTCTACACTGCTTTACACCCTGCTGACCTTGACTAATTAGCCTTTTATAAGCAGTAATACGAATAAAGGTTTAATATTGATATTGCTAAATCTTTAAACATTTCGTGGTACAAATTATCTTATCTAATCCTTAGCAAAATGTTCTTTTGCTCTTGGTTTCCTGTTTTCACATAACAATTTTTGAGTGTACAACTAACATGAACTAGTTAGATGTAATCTAACAAATATCTATTCCCTGATTATTAGTAGCTGCAAAAGTATATCCCTAAGCATACCTCAAAAAGTAATTCGTCATAATTAATTAAATTATTAATCTAAAATTATTTTACAAATATTTTATGTATATTAGTCAGCTTCGTTTACAGTGTCCATATCTTTTATATGTACTGTATAAAATACCAAAGGTCAGCTGTTTATCTAGATTTTATTTTTCTGCTAGATGTTATTCCAAGCACTATTAAAATGAAAGTTTATTGATTCAGATATTTCAATGAGCGTATAAACTTGATACCTTGCTTTTCTGCTCTGAACTAACTTAATGCAAGATTGTCCTATTTACTGCATCTTAAGTGACCTGATTGGCCGAAATAAAAGCAGAAAAAAAATGCAAAAATTTTGTTCTACGATTATTTCCCACTTTGCTTAAAACATGGCAACGTATATTTAATTAAAGTCAACTATCCAACCTGGCTTACACAGTAAAGAAATCTGTGCCTCATTTCTTCACTGTTTTTGGCTCAACTTCAAAGGAAAATCACTAAAGAACAGGGACAGGATCACTGGGATTTTGTATTCACCTCAACATGTAGAGCAAACAGAATTCATTACAGCTTTAATTTGTAACCCCCTTCTCCAGTTTCCTTTGGCAAACACTCCTTGGTGATGGGCAATTACCCAGCAGGCCATCTGTGGTGACGCCATGGTGCCACCGTTATAATCTGTTAAGCGACTAGGTTTCTGTCAGAATCCATTACTCTTTATTGTACTCTCCTGAAGACCAGCCACCTTCACAAGTCATGCACATACATAAACACTGGAGGATGTGTTAAACTTAGACTGGGCTTCTTGCTGAGTGGTGAGCTCCATAAATCGACCCAAATTTAACCTTCTGTTTTAGGTTAAACATTTAGCAAATGATTGATATCCCAGTATTGGCCCACATTTATACCTCCATCTAGTCTATACACCAAAGTGAGAGTGACAAATTCACTGAATCGGGCTGCCAGATCACTACCAATACAACACTTAGCTACATTCATAGGGATAAAAAATGAACATGATTGCTGTATGCAAGTCAGAAAAAGCATGGATATATTAGACATATTAGAAATTTTGAACTCTGATAACACCAGATAATTTTAGCTTTTTGTGACCTTTGCCTTACAGATTTTTCTGTTTCTCCCTACAGGAAAAAAATTGGGTTCAACATAATGTGATTTAAAACACTGTGACTAAAGTATATAAAACATTAGTTATTTATTGACCCCTTGGGCACAAAGCCATTGTGAATGCATGATGAAGATTTTCTAACAATATATTTCTATCAGGTTTTGCTATTGCAACTACTGTATTTCTAGGTGTGCTGTGAGTTCTGCTTAATTCTATGCTGTCTTTTTATTAGTGGCTTTCAGATGAGTGTCATCGGCTGTCTATGGTAACAAGGGTATTACATTTCACAGTTTAAGAATGTCAACATGAAAATGTTACATTATGCATTCTAAGACTTAATATTTAAACTCACAAATCTCTCTCATTTCCATTCACAATGTGTAATTTGGAATTTAACAACAAAATCAGCCCAAACACAACAGTGCAAATCTGACTTTTAATGATCGAAGACAAGTTTTATCTCACTGTATGACTGCTGCTACAAAGCCAAAGAACTACAAATAGCTACCTACTGTATACAGTGTTGGCAATGGTGACACCAAAACCAAGCATTCTAGTAGATATAGGAAATAAACTTTATTGCCCCTCAGCTTCTGTTTCTTAAAATTCTTTTGCACAAGTATGAATTTTCACTGATGCATTTTCTTTAATCATAAATCTATCTTTAGACTATTTACAGAATATAATCTTTCCACCCATGGTATAATCCATGGTATGTAGAACACTCCTTATAGAATAAACTGTTGT
>NC_139592.1:20589186-20641686 GCF_946808225.1 Silurus aristotelis
TGTATAGATAGATAGATAGATAGATAGATAGATAGATAGATAGATAGATAGATAGATAGATAGATAGATGGAATATATTTAGTAGTTAAAGGGCTCCCTGCATGAGGGCAAATAGTTTGAGAAACCTCGAAGATCAGGTGAGACTTTACTCTTGACCTTGGAGGTAAGAAGACATATTTAACGGAAATAGGAGGGGGGTGTGTGTCTCGTTTTAAGGTTATAGTGCGCTCGCGCTCCAGGCTGCATGTACCATCAAGGCTTTTAGGTTGATGTAGTGTGCATCAATGTGATGCAAATATCTCTTCATTAACATTAAAATTAATACATTTCTGAACTTTTTTAATATATGGAACAAGCTCCAGTAGAGCAGCCAGGAATACAGGATAATTTGAGGATGCTGTGGAGACAGCGCGCGCTGTTATTGCACAGTCTCTCTCTCTCTCTCTCTCTCTCTCTCTCTCTCTCTCTTTCTTTAATCCCTCCCCTATTGGTACCCTTTCTCTCGCACGCACGAGCATCCTCCGTCATGGCGTCTTCCAACCATGTCACCCCCACCAACTGCAGCTGGTGGCCCATTTCGGCCATGGGCGAGGACGACAAGCTCGCGGACGGAGAGGAGAGTCACGACCCACCAGTGGAACACAAGCCCTTCTCTAAAGACCGGCTCGTTTTGTACCACTGGACGCAGTCTTTCAGCTCGCAAAAGGTAAACACACAGCTAGCAAAATGGAGGAGCTCTGGCAGTACATTGCATGCTATGCAGTGGGACCCACTTGCTATACTGCATTCATGTATATTCACCTTCTACATGCTTCATTGTAACACACAAATGCTGGCACATCATTGCCTAGTTTTATTTATAAATATATAGCTGCAGATCTCCTGAGCAATAAAGAATATGTAGTATCTGATTGATTTTGGAGAATGCATGACCTATTTTTAAAGCTTGGACCCTTGTGCATGGTCAGAGACACAAAGCTTGCCTTTGAGGATGACACTCTAAATTAATCATAAAAATGAGTGGGCTAAAAAAATGAACAAACGCTGACTGTAAGCAGTATATAGCACTGGTTGATGGCACTGAGAGCATGTGGCCAGCATAGCTCTGAGCATGTAGTACATCGCAGTCCTAAAGATTGCCGACATCATGGAAATCTGTGAAATCCATGATTCACCATCATATCAAATTTTCCGACTGTCAGCTATGCTGGACAGTGGCCTATGTAAAGTAGTGAAGCCGCTGGCTAAAATGGAAGTCACGAACAGATCTTCTCCCCACCTACCTTACAAGCTGAGCTGCATTTATGAGGCCGACCTTTTAATGTCAGCATCCTGTGAGCAGACACATTATCCAGCAAGTCAATGAAATGTCTCAACACCAAATTATGACTCAGATGAAACCATTAGTCTGGATTGATTCACAATTAGATAAGTGGTGTGTATATACCAATCAGCCATATAATTTAAATTACTGACAGGTGACATGGATAACATTGAATATTTTTGTCACAATAGTATTTCCAAAGTGTGTGATATATTAGACAGCAAGTGAGCAGCCAGTTCTTGATTTTTATATCGCCAGCTTGTGACGACTGGGTCAGAGCATAGTGAAATCAGCAAGTCTTTTGGGGTGTCCAAGAAAGGACAACCAGTGAACTGGTGACAGGTTCATAGACACTCAAGGAACATTATGGTGCTTGTGGACTGAAAGCTAGCCTGCCTGGTCCAATCCCACTGCAGAGCTGCTATTGCACAAACATAGCTCTGTTATATGGTCCTCAGAACAAAGTTCATTGCAGCTTACTGCATATGGGGCTAAGCAGAGTGGCCATGCTGACCCCTGCCCACCAGACAACACATCTACAATAGGAAGAAGATTAGCAAAACTGGACAATGTAGCAATGGAGAAGATGGCCTGGTATGATGAATCACGTTATTTGTGACAGGCACATGTGTGTCACTTGGATGTGCTATGGGAAGACAGCAAGCTGGGGGAGACAGTATGATTCTCTGGACATTGTTTTGCAGTTTTGTGGATGTTATTTTAACGTCTACAACCAACCTAACTAACTGTTGAAGTCAAACACCTAATGGCAACTGCATTCCTTAATTGCAACTTGCAACTTAATTGCAATTTCTTTCAGAAATGATTGAGGAATGGATGATGAATGAGCTCATGATGTTGATTTCGGCCTCCAAATTCTCCAGATCGCAATCTTATTGAGCATCTGTGAGATGTAACTCAACTGTGCCCCCTAATTTACATTTTCAGTAATATGACTTATATGGTTGTAAAATGTAAGATGTAGAAGTAATGTGCCTCTGGTTTGCTCTCAGCACCAAATGACAGGCATGATTGCTATACTGCAGCTGATTTGAGTGCTGAATCGATATTTATTAATTTGTTAATTTAATGAAATGGAACGAAACAAATTACTTTAATGTTGTGATTAAAGTGGAAACAGCTTGTCTGCACAAATGGACTAACAATGTAGGATACATACTGTAATGCACAAGATTTATTTCCGGTGCATTCCACACAAAAAACCAAAGATGATCTGAAACATTACTAGGGCCAATACAGTTACCGGTAATATAATAACAATAATAATAATAATAATAATAATAATAATAAGCAGTAGAAGTATATATTTATTAGTTATTTGATTCTGGGTGATTTTAGTGCTTCACAGCTTCAGTATTCCCAGTTGGATCCTGAGCTATTGTTCTATTAATAGGTGGATTGGCAACCTTAAATTATTCCTGACTGTGTAAAAGTGGGTACATGGTGCCTAGTGGCATCCCTTCTGTGGTGTATTCTTACCTTACACTGGTGTACCTATGATAAGCTCTTAACTTTATTTTAGCCTAGTTTTAGAATATAAAAGACTTAAATTATTTAGAAGCACATTCAGGTTTTTTTTTATATTTATTATTTTGCATTACATTCTATAGAGATACGGACTAGTTCTTCATTAAACTGAACTGATAGTGAACTGATATTTAAACTATTAAGCTTTCAGTGATGTGTAATTGGAGCACTTTTCTGTACTACTTTTGCATTAAAATTTAATAGATTTGTTTGTTCTTTTCCCCTCTGATGGCCGATTCAGCATTTTCTGCTGATGTTGATCCAATGTCGATATAGGATGTCGACTCTGTTACCTCTCTAGCAACAATTACTTTTATCCAAAGCAACTTTAAGTTGAAATAAGATGCAACCGAATAATGCATCAAGACCAAGAGTAATTCTGTAAGTCTTCTAGTTGAGCACTAGTTTCCAAGCCATAACCACTGAGCTTCCACAAGACACTGTCTATATTCAAAATAGTTTCATTTGCCTTATATCTTTCTCTCACACCTTATAAGTGACCCTTTGACAAAGCTAAGAATTAGAAATGCTTTCTGTTTTATATAAAGTGGGTCTAGGTTTAATTAATTCATATACTTTGGCTTGCACCTAGTTCTCTCTGTGAAATTTTTGCTGATACTTTTATCACTTACCAACAAGTTTATTGTAAATTTTGTATAGTTATGACACCATCATGACTTCAGTAAAGAAATTTAGAATTTTTTTATTTTGTAGTTCAAAACAAACCAACACTTCCTGTCGGATTTACAAAAGTTTCAGTAACACATTTTCTTTGTAGACTCAGAAATTACTAAACACCTTTAGAACAAAGTTGATTTACATTTACTGACAACCACAAAACATCAAGGCAAACAGTACATTTACATTTACAGTTACACATACTGCATTTAGCGGAAAGCTTTATCATAGAAATGTAAAAAAATATATATCCTTATCAATAAACACTCTCATTATCTCATCATCACTCTCAATCTTATAATGTTTCACCAGGTAGGAGTCTAGGCATATTAACCTATTGGGGATTTCTTGTCTTGTTGTTGTTTTTTTATACAGAGAGAGGTTTTTAGCTATTCGTTGAAGACAGCCAGTGACTCAGCTCTTTGGGCAGTTAGAGGAAGTTTATTTCACCACCTAGGCGGCAGAATAGAGAACAGCATTAATGCATGACTTCTGAGAGATGGTGGGTTCAACCAAACAGTGCAAGAGGACGCAGTGGGGTGTGACAAATGCATTAAGGAAGATGGGTGCTGGTCCATTTTGGGCTTTGCAAGCAAACATCAGTGTTTTAAATCTGATGCAGCAGGTACAGGAAGCCAGTGGAGGGAGCATAGCAATGAGGTAGTTTGGGAAAAGGTTGAAAAATTGGGAAGGTTGAAAAAAAGCATTCAGTTGTATTTTGAATGAGTCACAGAGGCTACAGAGTAGGCAAAGAAAGACCTCATCAGAATGAGTCGCAAACTTATGTCAATTTAGCAATGGTTTAGCGAGGCGAGAAGGACAGTTTTTTGTCCATGGTCATCCCAAGGTTTCGATGTAGTCATAGATGTGGAGAGCTGAGTTTTCCAAGAGAATTGCAAGATCTGTATCAATTAACATCAGCTGGTTTTACTAGGCCTTTAACTCATGAGCTGCCATTTATGATGTCGATCAGAAATTCATACAGAGTGTCTAAGAAAAAAACTATGAGGATAAGGTGTCATTTAAAATGCTATGAAAAGCCATGTAAGAATATGATGTCACCAAAAGTGTGGGTATAAAGGGGAGAGCAGAAGAGGACCAAGCACTGAGCCTTGTGGGAGACCAGTGGAGAATCCGTATAAAACAGACGTTGATCCCCTCCACATCATTTGATACATCAGTCCCTTGGAATATAAAAAACCTTTCAGGAATTTTAAGACTCACGAGGATAGACAAGTGAATCTTGTGGTTGACCATGATGAATGGTGCTGAAAGGTCAAGGAGGATTATCTAGCGGCATAATGCTTCTCATTTACAACCACAAGTGACTCGCTGTGCGCTAACCTAGTTCAAAATCAAAAGAAAAATAAACCTCGGTCTAGTGATTGTTTTCTGTAGTCTATGGTGACAGTTAATAATAATTGTGTCCAGGCCGCATCTGTTTTAGGACATGCTGTACAGACAAGCAGGAGACTTTCATGGAGCATATTAGGTATCATTGATCAAACATCTATAAGAGTCTCACTTAAAACACTTTTACTTAACTGATAATATTTACCTGTTCCATAATATTACAATATAATGCTTTGTACTGCACTGCTGTATTCTCATTTCTAATTGGTCAAATGGTGCTAATTAGTTTTCAGTAACAGCAGCAACTTCTAAATCAATCTTTACACTTTACTAGATAGTTGTAGTCTGTGTAACATTTCAACAGTAACACCAAACACATTGACTTAAATGGTGGAAGCACTACATAAATCTGTTCAAAAATGCTTAATTGTTGCTGCTGAATTGATGTTATTTTGGAAGGAGTCTCCAGTGTCAGTGTTTTCCAACAGGTAAAGCTATAACTTGTTCTGTAAAGACTTAATTATAAATAGACATAAATATGTACATAGATTGTCTGGAACAGATTTAAAACATAAAAGTGAAACATAACATAAAAAGTCTTGATTTTTTTCATGAGGTAAATGCAAGAACCCTGTATCATAACTGAATGTAAAAAAAAAATGTAATTTAATATGTGCTTGAACTGGAGTTTCTTGTCTGGCAGGTGCGTCTGGTGATTAACGAGAAGGGTCTTCTGTGTGAAGAGCGGGATGTAAGTCTACCTCTGACTGAGCACAAGGAACCCTGGTTTATGAGGCTTAACCTGGGAGAGGAAGTGCCTGTCTTCATACATGGAGACATCATTGTCAGCGATTACAACCAAATAATTGAATACATAGAGACGAACTTTGTGGGTGGTAAGTGTTAAAATTCTGACTTAACACTGATCTGTGGCAAAACTCTGGTCTGTGTGCTGAGAAAATATTTTGCTAGTATGTGTCCTTTTACCGAGTTTTCATACTTTAATGGTGCTAGATTCTTTCTACAATAGTTTGTAAAAAAAAAAAAAAAAAAAAAAGTGATGACAATGTCAACTTAACTAAATGACATTAACAGTAAAAATGACACAAAAAAGTGGTTGAGCTGAAAACACTAGACACTGGTATAGCAGGCTTTCTGTCTCTGTTGGAGAAAGAAACATTGGTATTTATATATATTCCAATTACAATTCTACTGTATAGTCTTTCTCCTAAAGTTATTTAATAGCTTAATTTCTAAAAAGTGTAAGGGTTTTGGAAGACTTCACTGTTGGTGGACAACTTGAGGTTTTAAAACACACAAGTCACAAGGTATTCAAAGACTCAACTGCATGGCTTTCATTGTAAAAGTTAGTGATGTTGACAACCCATTTTTCTTTAGCTATTAAACACTAACAGTGTAGTTGCTCCAGCACCAGGCAGCAAGCAAGTCAAGAAGTTCCCTGTTGAAAAGCTGATTGCTCCTGATTAGGCATTTGCCCCATAGTAGCTTGTTATCAGCAAACATGATGACAGTGATATGGCTAATGTCTTGAGGGATCCACCTGTCTAGGTTGTGAGATGACCTCTGATGTTTTGTGATTAGAAATTCCTGGTTCCATTTAAATAATATTTTCTAAAGTTGGTGACATTGAATTATTACCGTAATTTCCGGACTATAAAGCGCACCCATTTATAAGGTGCACCCACTGAATTTTACAAATATTTTTATTTTTAACATAAATAAGCCGCACCTGTCTATAAGCCGCTACACTAATGTCCTTTACACAGGCTTTAACGAAAGACACGTTACACACGGTTTAACGGGAGAACTATGTTGCGCTTACTTTAGGAGCATAGCGGTATTTTGGGAATAGCCTGGCACTGCATTCTCCCGGTATTACTGCGTGTGTTCAAGATGAGGATTATGTCCTTATTATTTTCTGATGCTGATTTCTAAGTTTCTTTGACTAACCCTTAACACTGTTGCCAAGAAAAATTAAAAAGCACGAGTTCCGGAAACCTGTCTGTGCTTATATGATTTCTGTTGCAACTGGAGTTAGCGAACTCTCCCATGACCCAGACTCAAAGCGTTACAACGACTTGTATCTAAACAGTAGCCTACCAAGTAAGTCATTGTTCACTGTCTTCCTCCTTCGTTTCACAACTATTTCTCTTGGGAGTTTATCTTTTGGCATCGTTGTCTAGTTTTTTGGCTTGAAGTTTGTGAAACCGGGAAAATTCATAAATTAGCCGCTTCGTTGTTTAAGTTGAGGGGTTCAAAAAGTAGCGGCTTATAGTCCGAATTAATGAAGAGCATTAATATTGCATTTTGTTAATATTGTTTTCTGTTTATTTGTCAAGGTGTTAGGTGAATCAAAAGGGGTTAAATTTTACTTTTAGATCTTTGATCTTGGGATAGCTGGGTGCAAGGTAGAAATAGACCCTGATTTCAAAAGCATGTTCACATGTGGTAGGAAACCAGAGATGATGAAGGGAATGGGAAACTTCATCCAGTCTAAGTCAGATTAGATATTGTCGGAATCAAATCCTGGATCCAGAAGTTTTAAGGCAGCAATACTTCCCATGTCGGCCCAGTTGTGAACTGCGTGGCCAAATTCTTGTACATTCGGAAAGTTGTGTTCCTCCAGGACTCAAACCATTTAACCTTTTCTTAGTACATAAAAGTTAAAACAAATGTGGTAATGGAGTCCAGCCTATCCTGTGCAGTGGTGTGGCTTTCACAGACCGATGTTGAATCAATCCTGAGGTAGAATGTTTTTCACAAGGAACTGTTATGATTCTGTGCTTGGAGGTTGATTTGTGGCAGCTCTCACCCCAAGCCTGATGAAGACGTGCAGGTGCAGGGTAGAGGCTGTTTAGTCAGTCGGCTGGAGGGTGGCCAGGCTGCTTTTATCCAGTGTCCCTAATGCATCAAGATGTTATAGATAGGGTTGGAAACGTGTGGCCTGTCTTTCTTCTACAGTTCTAGCTACAAAGCCTTTTTTATTCCTATGTGACAACTGTGCTGAGACAAAACTAATGTCTTCAATGACTTTAATCAAAAGTTGGCTGTTCCTTCTACTTTATTCTGTAAATCTTACGCAATGGCTTAATACAGCTGGTGCACACATGGTTAAACTAATTCAAGTTATTTCAGAAAAAAGGAATTAACTCCAATCTGTGAAGTAACAAATCATCTGCTCAAAGGGAGATTCCACTTAAAGGAGCTGATATCAGGCTAATAGTTCCGGATTTTCAGCAGTCAGTGTAATAAGGGGATTTGTACGTGTTTTTATGTTGCTACAGATACAATATCCCAGCTTATTCCAGAAGAAGGCACTCCCATCAATGCTCGGGTGAAGCAGTATCGGGAGCTTCTGGATGGCCTGCCCATGGATGCCTACACACATGGCTGCATCCTCCACCCTGAGCTCACCACTGACTCCATGATCCCAAAGTATGCCACTGCTGAAATTCGTAGTAAGTGATACCACAATTTGGTGCTTTATATTGAAACTGCTTCATTGCAGACGTGATATTTTTATGGTGGTTTTGAGCTGTTTGATTCTGGTATCGTGAATGACACAAATCTCCATTCAAAGAGCAAAAAGCCTGTCTTTTACCATTTGGTTTGAGTGGATTATCAAACCGATCATCTGGAAACAAACTTTCAATGTCATAAACTGCAACTGCATTAAAATGCTTCAAGACTAGCTGATTAATGGCAAGCCCTTGAGATGGGATCAAATGTTGACCTTGCATTGGCATGAACCCCAGCTACAGAAGAATGCTTGCTGGTTTATGCAAAGGCCCCTGTTATTGGATATGGCTGATTCATTCCGAACCACATTGCACATGCATTATGCAATGAAACAGACCAGTAAATCAAACCATTAGTCCTGATTCAGCCCAAAGTCTTATTTTGGATTTAATGAGGAAAAGGAAAGTCCTGCATAAACCCTAATAAATATAATTTATGTAAAATGTGTGTGGATCCCCTTTTGCTGTTTGATTTTCAAGCATTCAAACGTCATTAAAGCTTAATTCTTTGCCAAATCTGTTTCATATTTGTGATGAAAGATATCCTCACATCTGCTCACTGAACTCTTTAATATCATGGGGAATCTTATTATTCCCAAGAAGAACACTAGAACTCATTTTTATCTTTTATAATTTGACTTTTTCAAAAGGTTTTTTGACAAAGTGTTCTGGTTTATTACCAGATTGTTGGCTTTCTTTCCCCTAACAAATTTGAGAACCAAGCACTGCTAAAAGAAATTGCTACATTTATATTATCTTAGTGATGCTGCATAGTGCCTGCTGATGAAAGTTCTTGGGATCATCTCACTCTTTTAGGACACTTGGCCAATGCAGCATCTGAACTGATGAAGCTGGACCATGAGGAGCCACAGCTGACAGAGCCACACCTTTCAAAGCAGAAAAAACTCATGGTAAGGTGGTATGACAAGGGGTTCACATAAAAACATTTAGGGATTGGGATGGCAGCTGGGTTTGAATGCGATTGTATTTATTTATCAACTCTAGGACAGCATGTTTTACCTTTTAATCGTTTCATAGATAACGTCTGTTATTGAACCTCTATTATTCACTTATGTAGATGTTACCTGTTTAAGGTTACTGTAACAGGAATAATGCATTATAACACTATTATAAACTTATGCCTTGTATGCAGTTTGAAGTATTGTCAGAAGCTTTTGATTCAGCTAGTGTTTTTTGGATGATTTAACTTGAAATGAGTTTAAATGAATGTCTTTGGCACAGGGTATTATTTCACAAATCTATTTTATTCCACCAGGCAAAGATACTGGATCATGATAATGTGAACTACCTGAAGAAGATCCTTGTTGAGTTGGCAATGGTATTAGACCAGGTAGAGGCAGAACTTGAAAAGAGGAAACTAGAATATAAAGGCAAGTTTTTTCTTTCCTACTTTAACATTCACATAATGTTTATTAATACCTGCTATGTTATTCTAGGGAACAGGTCACATTACACTGACAAAAGAAAAATCGAGAACGTGAACAATAACACATTGACATTGCTGCTCTTAAATCTGTTTGTTTATAATAGTAAACAATTTCAAATAAAAAAATTTAAAAAACCCCAAATTATGATTTAACCATATGGTGTCTGACATAAATATTCACTGCTTTTTTATTATTTCAGTATTTCAAGATGTGTACAAATGGCATAGGGTTGGGATTACACCTTATTACATTTTTTTATTTTTTTTATTTATTTATTTTTGTCAGTAGCTGTGTTTATGGCTCTTAGTTCATCGCCATATAGTGCACCATGGTGGAATTACAAGGATTATAACCCCCCAATCTTTGTAGTCATGTACAATCCACATGATGATGTTAAGTATAAATTCAGGGTTATTTTGGGAAGCCATTCTAGCATTTTTCTGCTAAAAGTCATAACTGTTTTGAATTTTGAGTTCTTGGATTTTAAACATACAGGATGTACTATAGAAGGCTTGTGTGATGATAAGATTATCATCCCTGCATGATATTATATTTAGCCATGATATCCAGTTACATTTATCTGTGAATGTATTTAATTACTAAACCTATTTGAAACTGTTGCAAATTGTGCACATAAGCTACAAATTTATTAGTGCAAGTCACCCAAAAATAAAATTGAAAGACATTTTTATGTGGTTTTGGACAATTAACTTGTTTATACTGAAAAAAGAAAAACCAAGGTAAAATCAGTATTGCACAATCCTATAAATATAGACAATACTGACTTATAACCCTGCTTCCCTGCAAACAGGTCAAACGTGCGAGTTGTGGCTTTGCGGACCTGACTTTACAGTAGCTGATATATGTCTAGGAGCAACGTTGCACAGGCTCAAGTTCTTGGGACTTTCAAAGAAATACTGGGAGGATGGAAGCAGACCCAACCTCCAGTCGTTTTTCGAGCGTGTGCAGAAGCGTTACGCTTTCCGCAAAGTGCTGGGAGACATCCACACCACCTTACTGTCGGCGGTTCTACCTAACGCATTCCGAATGGTAAAAAAGAAGCCACCCTCCTTCTTTGGCGCATCCTTCTTAATGGGTTCTTTAGGTGGGATGGGCTATTTTGCCTATTGGTTTTTAAAAAAGAAATACATGTAGTATATACTCTATTACTGTGTACTGTGTCTGTGAATTTTGTGTGAAGCTGCAACGTTTCTGTACCAGATGTTGTGCAACAGCTGGAATTACGACGCGGTGCAGAGAACACCCTATTATCTGAGGATTAAATAAGAACATTCCATGACAAGGAATTCTTCTTAACACGTTTTCGTTCCTCTGGTAATCAATGCCTTCATTTGTTTTTACATATACACTCACTCACACACACACTCACTAACACACACTCACTCACACACACTCACTCACACACACACACACACACACAGTAATCCCCTGTTTATTGCGGTGGCTACGTTCCAAAACCAACCGCGATAAATGGACACCACCCCAAAAATGCTATTTTATGTATACAGTACTGTACTGTATTAACATTCTACTTTATTTTATAGTTATTATTATAATTATAAATTTCATTATTTCAACATAAAACTCCACAAAAACTCGTGCTAACTGCGAGAGACCGGGAAAATCAGCAAGTTTCGAACTGCGGTAAAGCGGGGGATTACTGTAATTATATATATATATATATATATTTAAATAAATAATCGATCCTATGGTTTTACTAAATGCCTTGTCAAACCTTTAATTTTATTTGCCTAGTCTGATTATAGTCAGCGAAATGAAAAACATCACAGTCTAAATTAAAAGCACTACAAATTCCTCCACGTGGTGTGTGTCAGCTTCACACAGGTCCTTATTATAGCATGACCTATAACGATATCCACCCTTATAACACTGTCGTAGGAGTATCTCGTGTTTGAGGCATTCACCTTTTGCCCTTGAATCTACTTTTCATTTACGGGTTTCCATCAAAACTCTTATAAATTACGGATAAATGTTTAGCTGCAGCCTAATACTGCCAAACATGAATGAAATAATTATCCATCCACTCACTCTGTGTAGATTACGACACATTCACAAACAGCACAGGGACATGTAAAGGTTTTTGTTGTTTGTCTGCATAATGGACCTTACCAGCATTAGCACCAGGACATTAGCACCATTGGTGAACACCAATGACTTACATTATACTCGGATATCATTTAGGTTATTTAAAAGGTGTGGGGTCATAATAATAAATAGGATAGTAAGAGATTGATTACAGTGTGTTGGACTTCCCAGGTATGGTAGTATCTGGGTCAGTTCAAGTCACAGCTCTAGTGGGGTTTTTTTCTACTTGAATTCATGGGTAAAATTGGTTGTGCTAGTGTTCGACTCATCTGCCTCGCAATTCTATTCAGAGGAAATTCTAAATCATAAAATCACTTATAATACTAAAATTACTCATACAGCACTCGGTCACTCATCATCTTATATTAAACAATCACACACTATCAAGAATACAGTAGGTGAAGTGCTTCATTGTGTTCTTTTCTTTTTTTTTGTTGTTTGTGCATTTTTTTCCCCCCTTCATATGATTACAGGAAAAAGCAAACACATTTAGAAAAAAACCCAGAAATGACAGAAAAGTGATATTTAGTGATGTTTATACTGGGCAAATTTTTTTTTTAAATACAGTATAAATAAAAACTAACTTTTTAAAATTAAAAAGAAATGCATTGATGATTGACACTAAACCTTAAGCAGGGGGAATGTTATCTAATAATATATATAAATTCTTGAAATTCTCTACAAGTTCTTTAATTGAAATTTTGTTATGACTAATCTATTCAAGCAATTACTCAAATAGGGAAAGATGAGCGTACAGCTGACACTGTACACTATACAGAGTGTAACGATATACACTGGCTTACAAGTAATAAAAAAAAAAAATAATAATAATAATTGCTTAAGCACACATAACCACACTGAGGAAAATGAGAGATAAATTGAAATAATTTTCTGCCACTGTTCACTAAGAAAGAAAAAATTAAGTCCAAATAAAACAATACCTCCCTCAAACAGAATCTGTAAAAATAAATCGTGTTTTTACTGTGGCCATTACATTTCACAATGTTTTTATTTTCTTTATTTATGTAATTATTTCTTTATTTATTTAAATACTGATAAGATATGCATTTATGGTGCTTTTTACGATGTTTGTTCATAAGCCATAATTTGTTTAATTGCCATGGATTACAATAAATGAAAATGCTTAACAGAATGCTTTATTTCTTTTCCTGCAACCTCCCACCCCAACCCCAACTTTGGAAAGCTTGGAGTATCTGCTATATGTGCAGTAGGCAAATGTGTATTATATATATATATATATATATATATATATATATATATATATATATATATATATATATATATATATATATATATATATATAATAATAATAATAATAAAAAATAAAAGCAGCGGACAACTGGGCCATAAAATAAAAATAATTCTGGGTTGGCTTAATATTTTGCAAGTGAATGTTAATTTCATATAATACCAACTAACATGCTGAGACGAGCTAGTCTGGATCTTTGAAATGTTTAACACAGGTACTTAATGTTTTAACCACTTACCCATTGTAGAAGAATTACTACTAAGAATTAACCACTACCCTCTGAGTCATAATATACCACAAAGTAAACAATAAATTCTCACCAATATGATTTATTCACTTAAAAATTGTAATTTAGCTATACATGATTATATATATATATAACAACACTGAAAGGAGCAACCATGAAAAAGTAACATCTTTGGTGTTCAACATCATTGACCACTTTGTCATTCATGTACTCATGTCACAAAAGTACTTAAAGTACTTATAGTTTTTATTGTAAGAATTGTTCCAGACAGCTGTATGTCTGGTTGTCTTGAAAAAGTAGTTCCCATCCTCTATAAACCTACTGGAAATCCTGATTCATCTCACCCTCTCCTTTGGTCCCGTCAAGCCGCAAGTCTGCATCATTCCTCCCCAGTGTGAAGAAGCTCACAGCAGCCAAAAGGGCGGCTAGCATCATTCCAGCACAGCCAGCGAACATGTGCCTGGTGCCACTTCCGGCCTCTCCTGCACCAGCACCTGACACCTCACCATGTAGCGCCAGCAAGCCCAAGCATGCCAGCAAGTTGAGCGGCAGACGGAAGCAGGCCAAAACTGCAGCCCTGCGCTCCACTGGGATCACACGGCCCTGAAGGAAGCTCACGGCGGGAAAGTAGAAACCGCAGGCCAACTCCAGCAGCAGGAAGGCCAGGAACGATTCCCTGGGCTTTGGCTGGCCTGGTGCCGTTGAAAACGTCAGCATAAAGAAGGAGAAGAAGGCGAGCAGTGTGGCCAGGCCCAGCAGGTGGGCCGGTTGAAGCCGGTAACGGGCTGATGTAGCCAATCGAAAGAGTGACGATCCTGCCATGCTGGCCGCCATTAGGCAGGAGAAGACAATGCCAAGGGGTGGGCCCTGTGGCTCCAGCACAGGTGTCCACAGAAATATGAAGACATAGAGAACGCTCTCAAAAAGCGCTTGCACACTACCCAGAAGCACTACACGACGTTCTGAGAACAAAAATCGTATGCCTTCGAGACAGGCTCGCCGGAATCGAGTCTGAGGGGCACTTTGAGGTCCGAGATGAACACTGCTTCTGTCCTTTTGGCCTTCTCTTTCCAGCTTTTCCTCCTTTTCCCAGCCTGAAAGTACCATCCAAGCGCATGCAGCCAGGCTTGGAATAGCAAGCAGGAAAGGAGCTACAGGTCCCAGCTCCAACCATTCTGCAAGAAGGTTTGCCACAAGTCCAGCGGCAACAGCAAGCCCATGATTCCAGTCTGCAGCTTTGCTGAATGTCACAGGGATCCATTCTTTGGGGAAATCATGCACATCGACATGGCAGTGCACATACCAGGCCTCAAAGGATGTAGTGAGCAGGGAAGTGGAGAGTCCACCCAACACACGACCCATGATGAGCACAAAGTAATCCTGAGACAGTTTGGTGAGGCAGCACACAGAGTATGACACGCAGAAAAGGAGGCACGTCTGCCTTCGACCCAGGATCTGCGTAAGCCAGCCGGCCACAGGGGCAAACAGCACACACGAGGCCAGACCACAGACATATAAGATGGCGATTTGGGACTCCAGGAAGCTGTAATGTTGGTAGAGTTTGTAAAGGTATGGCCCCTGCAGCCAGTCTGCCCACAGAGCTAGAAGGTATGTTTTTAAGAAGATCTTCTGGAAGGAGAGGAAAGCCGGGTTGGCAACAGCTGCTTGAATGGACTGCGGAGAAGCAATGCGCCGGGCTGCGAGTTCCAGACACACGCACAGGACCACCAGGGCCACAAACGCTAGATATGCAGTCACAAACATGGCAGATCAAATCAGCTTTCACGTAGCAGGTCTGCAGAGCTCTGGATTCACAGTTCTTCTTCTTTTTCTTCTTCACAATTTCACTTCATTTTTATGTTTTTGAAGAGGCTATAAAAAGTAGGTTGCAACAGGATATAAATGGATTGCAATGAAACAGTGAAAACAGTGAAATATGACATCAGTAAGTTAATACTGATACATGGACCCAAAGTGGGCATCTGTAGGAACATGATCAATACCTTAACAGAACTGAAAACTTCCTCTAGTACATTCAAACCCAATTCGAAATACAATAACAAGCACTAGATTAATATAACTCTACTTCTATATAAGTGCACCAAAAAAAACATGTCTAATATTTAGCCTGATGTTGGTTCATCAGTTAAATCACCATGTGAAGTTAATGAACTAGTTTAGCACCGTTGCAAGTTAGCTTCACGCCTTTGGATTGATGTAATTGTGGCTATATGGTGGAATAAAATTAAAAGAAAAGTTTTTGCAATACCTGACCAGCCTTGACATGCTCCTTCATCTATAAAAACTTCTTCCAGGCTCTCATATTACAGGCTTATTTGTGAGTCTTGCAATCACCATTCGTTTTCACAGCCGTTTCCGGGAATGCTTCCTAGTTCCGGGTTGTGACGTCACTAGGCGACGTAGACGTGTTATGAATAGGCGATTTATGAATCCACTCACCAAAGGGCTTAAAATCAGCTAATTAATTTAATAATTTCTATTAGAGACAGGGATATCACTAAAACATGTAGTACAAGAAATACTCCAGGCCTGGGAATCTGTGTTTTAAGGGATTAAAATAAGGCCTACAAAACAGTAGACCAGAGAGACTGGTTTTATTTTAGCTGTATAATTAGACACAACACAACACACGGTCACATGGTGGCAGTATAACACAGTTTACACAGTCTTCTTGCATGAATTTCTCATTTTACTTGTCCTTGCCTTTATGCATACTTACCACATATATTCAGGTGTAACCTAGTGAGCACAAACGAGAAAGTACAGATTACTGTTGTGGTCCTGTACAAAATGTCCAAATTAATCTAGAGGCCAAATGTCCATATGTTAGGGACAAGAATGTGGTGGTCATAAATTGCTTTATTACTGCAAAATTAAAAACTAGAATGTGTTTGTGTGTTCTAATACCTGCAGTGCATTAAATAATACTTTGATGCCCAGCAGTAAATGGTAGTTACCATTTATCTGCACTCTTATTTTTTATCTTCTGATTCAATAACCAAGTGACCCTAATCTGTCTGGCATAAATTTGCTCCTACATTTAGGCCAGAGTATATTAATGCCTTGGAGAGCATCCTCGTTTTCTGTGAAACTCAGAAGATACAACTGGTCCAAGCACACAGGGTGGGAGACAGTTCAGTGGAGAGTGTTATTTTCAGCTTATTGCTAATAGGGGTGCTATTCTAACTCTTACACAGTGTAGACTTAAAGCGGCAGTCGCAGATGGCCAGACATCTGAGTTTCACCATGCATGTTAATTAGCTATAGCCAGTTGCTGTTTCAATGTTGTTGTTTTGTGTGTGTGTGTGTGTGTGTGTGTGTGTGTGTGTGTGTGTGTGTGTGTGTGTGTGTGTGTGTGTGTGTGTGTGTGTTTTGTTGTTTTTTTTGTGTATTTTCCAATCCAAGTAACCCTGCCTTTGTGTATTTTCTGTGTTGTTCATATTTTAGGGGATAATAATTAGCTAATGCGATGCATCAGACATGTTAGAGTAGAGAGCTCACTAAAGTGTGAAGTCTAGGATGCATCATAATGTCACCATAACACAATGCAAATGAAACTGTCTGATCAAAAAAGGTTGAAGCGGTTTGCAGATTGCTATCATAGCCCACAGTGAATACCAAGCTTTTATGTTCAGTTACATATGAACTAGCCTACTAATCTGCTTTCATATCATTGTTTTTAGGCCAGTAGCACATGAAAACAGACGTTGCCAGAAATGCTTATAGAGGCTCAATGAAACATGCAAAACATGTATTAAGCAGGCTATAAATGTGTCTTGACTTTAAAACAAACTAAGTTTATTTGATTTAGAGATAAATTAAATTGGTATAAAGTAGGAAGATAACCGGTGTAAAGGTTTGTATTGTTTCTCATAAACATTGAACAAGTGTATTATAATATTTGGACTGTAGCAAAGTTATATTGCAGATATTAAAATTGGGTACATTTATGTGTTGCAATGAAAACACAAAAGAATGCTGAGCTTGGACTCTTAGAGAACAATTGCTATCTGTTTTTGACCTGACAATTTTTTCTATATCTGTTTTATCAGATCACTGGATGTATTTATTTATTGTTAGATATTTTTGACATTGTTCTATGCAATTAGCCTAGGAGATAAAAACGTTTCTAAAATAAGAAATTCTGCTCATCTGGCACAAACACATCATAGTCATTAAAATCATATTTCCCCAGATGCTGGTCACTTTTGTCTTGAAAGTTAACTTAATTACTTAATCTGTATTTGATAGATACAGTCAGTAAATGTGTAAAAAAAAAAGTTTTATGTTATCTGGGTCTGGACTCTACCTTTTACCTCACCTCATTTATAACTTTTTTTTAAGTTCCTTTTCAGGCCCTTTCTTTTTTATGCTATAATATATTTTGGGGGTCAAGTAACAACTCAAGAAGGAAAGTGAAGTCCCTTCTGAGATTACAATCTTCCCTCTCTGAGCTTCTATTCCTGATATATACATTTGAAATGAAAATCTTTTCTATACATCACTGAGTCCTTATTCCCAGAGATACTTGTTATCCCTCATGAGATGGAAAAGAAGGTATTCTCTTTCACATTGCAGCCCTGCAAAAACACCAACATTAATAAGGCATCTGAAGTGAGGAGAATATCATACAATAGAAAAAAAAAAACACCACACCACCATATACTGTACATAATTTCATATTTATCTTGATCTGTATGGAAGGATATCATTTACAAAATATACATTAGCATGATTACATCACATGTTATTTTCAAGCATCTTGTGCGCTCCAGTTAACTTGTCGTGATAAGACCTCTAACTCTCATTAAAGGGCTATTGGAGAACTCTGCTGGTGTAATCTGATCGCTCATTACATCCTCGGCACACCTGGTGAGGGTTCTTTTCTACAACCACACGTTAGCCACAACGTTTCTTCAAAAGGCACCCAACGTCTCTTTCAACATCTTATTCTCTCATATATATATATATTCCTTTGATGTATATTATTTTGTCTCGGTCACGCATACCTGCAGCCATACAATATTTACAGCAATGAAACAGAAAAAAAAAACAAGCAACTACAACACATGCTTGGGTTACTGTGGCTGCTGGTTGTGTCTCTTGAGATGAAACAGTGGAGTAGAGTGCAAGACAATGGACTAAGAACAGAAATGATCAACTTGGTTACAATTTGCCTGGATGAAAGAATAATATTATAATTTTTCTTTCAAAATTTGATATAACTAACCAGAGTTCTTGTGCTTATTGATACAATTGAAATTCATCTTGCTATTTAATATTACATTAACACTGAACGTACATACATGTTGAACAACTGGAAAAACCTATATGATGTGAATTGATTATTGTATTATTTATGTTCTGTACATGGCAATTCATTCACATGTTGATGTACATGTTTAAATAGTCCCTATACTGCTTTATTCCTTATTCTTATTTGTGGTCTTGGTTGCAGGTTGCACTAGAAAAAAAAAAACATGATACATTTTCCAAAGAGGACACCAACATTATTTAGGTTCCATGTTCAATACAATAGCTGATAGTCATGATATGAATAGGAAACTGCCTCTTTTTAAAAGTCATGTTAGTTGGAAATGTTTCCGAGGTGCTTTCGGGTATGCTGAGAGTCTTGGGTATTGTGTGAATAAATAGAAAGAAGAGTAAATCTTGTCTCTGATCAAGACTATTATTCCAAATCCATGTTCGCCCAATTGTTCTTACTGTTTGAGTGAGTTGATAACAAAAATAGTGAAATGTTCCTTGCATGAATCCACATTTGTTTTCCTCTGCTACTTGGGAATTCATTCTCTTAATGCCCAGTCATGCACCAGGCAGCTGATGGTTTGCTAGTCGCTCATGGGTCAATGTGGAAATTCAGCAGCTTGTCAGAATGCAGGGTGTTGAGGGTTCGCAGGTCCGGCAGGCGTAGCAACAGCTTAGGGAAAAGTGCACTGTCTTCAGGATGGCGACGGTAAACCAAAGCTCGCAGTGCCCGAATCAGACTCTCCTGTAACTGCTCCACAGCTGCCATGTCTGAAACACCTGTTCGGTCTAGGGAAAGACCAGCATAGAATCTTCAGATCAAAATTCTTAACCTTCAGCATATTTTGGTCACTTTGATCAAAATATGTGAATAAATTTGGTCTTTATGTGTGTTGCTCAGTTTCTCTAATTTAAAGTTTTGTTTTATAGTAAATAAGATCATCATTAATCAATGCATCTCTTATTTGCAGTCGTGTCCATTTTACATAAATCCATTTGATATTTTTAATAATAATAAATGTAAAAAGATATTGGGTAATAGAGGGATGTTGCATACTTGTTAGTGCGACATTTAAAACAGCAACGTTACATCACTTTGGGTTGTATTTAATATTTAACCATGAGAATCTTATGCCATTGTTTCTATATCATTGTTTTACTATTGACTTAACAAAGTCTCTATTAAAACAGACTGAATCTTTAAAGGGGAAATAGTCTATATTAGTTTTCTACACACACACACACACACACACACACACACACACACACACACACACACACACACACACACACACAAAATCTGTGTTTGTCTGTAGATTACCTGCAGAGACTAGGACTACTGCCATAAAAAGTGCCATCTCATCAGATTCCAGACTGAGGGAGGCCAGTTTCTCAGAGAAGTCAAACATGGCATCCAGCAGCGAGCCCATACCTAGCGTCCTCAGAGTGGGCAGAGGGTAGGCATGCCCATTTAAAAATGTCACTGTTCTGTCCTTTGGATTAAACAGTGAGCAGAACCTCACCATCAGCACCTTTGATTAAAAAAAAACAAATAAAAAAAACTGAGAAATATGATAATGTGGCCATGCTAAGTAGACATAGACTAATTATTAATATGTAAATAGATGTCAGACACAGACATCAGGAATAAATATGGCTAGAGATTGGAATTAATGAGACAAGGCCAGCAGAATTAGTCATCTGTACCTGAAAAGTGCCCGCTTTGAGCAACATGATCTGGTCATGCTGGCAGAGGTCCTGAAACCCTGGGATGCCCTTGGCAAACTCCACCACCTCCCGCACTGCAGGGGTAAAACACTGAGAGAAAGACTCCCACACCTGCTGGCTTGAGATGCCTGGCGCTGAAACTGGGCATGCATTCAGAGGGCAGGCCTAGAGAGACAAATTTGGGTAGAAAGTGAAATTTTAAATTCTTCCCATACTTACAAGGTAAAAGGTTTGGTTTCAAATAATTCATTATTGAGTAAATAATCAATTTTAAAAGCTACTAAATGAACTGAATAAGGCTGGCTGCCAAGAATTCTATGTCAGCGGAATAAACCCTTGAAAAAAAGAATGACAGAAAATTAACAAGTGGAAAAATGGTGTATATGCATTATGACAATGAGACATACAGGAGAGAGGTGGCCTTAACAACCATTCCATGTTCTTCATTATGATATGCTAAACATTGTTATTTTTCCCTAAAGTTTATCACATTACTACAAAAAAAGGCACTACTCACCAGTACTTTGGAGCCTGTGACCATCTTCCATGGGCATGAGGTCTGAGCCTGCATCTCCCCAGCTGCATAACTACTGGCATAATTGGCCTGTGGAGATGGGTTAACTGGTGATTGGCATGAGATTTGATTAGACGGAGCATGGTTTTGATAGTGACCGTTATCCACTGAGGATATTGGGCATTTGTTGTCACTGGGCATTTGTTGTCCAGGGCAGGGACCAGCTACTGTGTAACCCACTGTTACTCCAGAGTGATATGTTGCAGAAGTACTGAGATGGGAAAAGCTGTTTTCCTGAGGGGTGATGCTCTGAAAGGGAGTTGGCACACTGCTGCCGCTGCTGATTCCAGCTGCCCTCTTGGTAAGGCATTCGGGAGCACTTGGGAAGATGTCCTGATAGGCTTTTGCCATTGAGCCAATCGTTTCTTTAGGCTGGATCTCCATAGGGCTGGCTGGGGGTTCACAAGGAGAGGAGGAGGTCATGTTTAAGCTGGCTGATTCATTCAGGCTGTTCATGTAGCTCTGCATTTCATCCAGAAGCCTCTGTTTTTCACGTTTAGGGATGCGGCCAAAGCGTACAGCTAAGAAAGGTACAAAGAAACAACAAAACAAACGATTTATTTTATGTTTAATAGTTGCATAAAACTGCCAAACTACTACATAACATGAAGTGGTCGTTTGTAAATGGGATTTTTGAGAATAATATAAAAAAGGAGAAAAAATTATAATAAAAATTAGGAGAAGTAGGAAAAGTGCAATCCATGTCAGATTGTGATCTTTTTTTTTTTTTTTAACACAGACTGGTCCCATTAAGATGTTTCAATCTCATAAAAAAACAAAACAACAACAACAACCCAACAAAAAAACAGAGCAGATCCTCATCTAAAAAATCACCTCTTATTTGGACCTTTCTTCAACTCTTAAAATATCCATCAGCCAGTTAATCTAAAAATAGGACCCATGTCACCATATACTGCCCCAACTCATTCTCCTTCTCCGTGTCCCTCCTCTTTTCCTTTACTCTCGTCATCTGTCTTCCCCTCTCATTCGACCAGTAAATAGGGCAGTGGGGCAGGCAGAACATGATGTTAATGCCATAGTGAATGGGTAAAAAAGACTGATGCCTATTAGAGGCAGGTTTCATTGGGCTGGATAAGAGTGAGAGCAGAAAGAGAGAAAAGAAGTAAAGAATAAAGAGAGGAAAGAGAAATAATGTAACAGATAGTGTAAAGAATGGAATAGAGGAATAAAACTGTGAGTAAAAAATAGTAGAGAAAAGGATAAAAGAGAGAATACATAGTGGCAGAGTGAAAGCCTAGGATATACAGTAGGTAAGCAACATGAGTGAAGAAAAGAAAATTCTGCAGAGAAAAAAGTAAAAGAGAATAATGCACAAGTGGAGTGAGTTGAAGAAAGGAAAGCTCAGCACCAGATCAGGCTTTTAGAGGGTGTCTGGGATAATAGATGAAACAATAAATTACATTGCACATTACATTACATTGGACAATTTTTTGGCATGATGTTGCTCTTGCCAACAAATTGAAATGGATGACATGGGAAATTTTACCTCCCATCTTTATTCCGAGTTAAGTATAAAAAAAAAAAAACAGCCAAAAATGACATGTTTTTAATCGTAGTGGTCGCAGCAACCAACAAGAAAATGGCATGGGATGACAGCAAAAAAAACCCTGAATACTTCAAGCTCATTTAGACAAATGTTTCTGTTTATGCAAGCTGGATCCCATTGTTTCATTTAAGAATGCAATTTTCTCCAAGAGTCATCATATAAAGTGATATGCAGAATTCCACTATGATTATTGTGTGACAAGTAATAATCACATACAGAAATTGCACTGTGCAAAACTGGCCTAAGTAATGCTGTACTAATCTCAAATCCTGGTTTAGGAAGTCAAGAATTTGAAAAGCATAAAGAACCCTCCAACCATATCAAGCTCCTCTTACATAATGACCATCTTTGCATTATGGATTGCTACACAGATGTTGAAATGGAGACGTTAAAAAAGTGTAAGAGCCACTGTTATTTATGTTCAACTGAGACAAAACAATGTAACGGATTTATTTCAAACAAGCTTTATATCGAGGTTTGGTTTTTGAAATGTAAGATAACAGCGGAAGTGAAACTGTGCCATCGTGTCAAACTTAACATCTGCTTCTATCATAAAGCTAAAATCACACAACGGCCTGAGCCGAAATCAGGGCGGCCACTTTAATGTGGCGAAGAGGCAGTTATATGAGGTTTTCCTGTTTGTGCAATAGGTGCAACAAATGAAAAGGGGTTTTTAGGTTGTGGTTTTTGACACCCTCCTAAGGGTCAACAGGAATGCTTGCCTACTCTACTGAGTATCTACCCAAATACCCCCCTCCACCAGTGCGTCATCATACCATCAACCATATAACCTACTTGTGCATTCATCCCACATGTTTACATAGATCTGATATTGTCCCACGGCTGGTAGCGCCGACACTGACGAGAAGATGCAAAGCCAAAACCAAACCCACTAACTAGGTCACAATGTGTGTGACTGTCTTCTTTTGTTTTCTAAGCCAGGCAAATATTTCCTACTTAGTCATTTTATTATGTGTTGATTTTTCTTTATAATGTGTTTTTCTAATGAGAAAACTACAGAAACATGAAGTGAATGGTTCGTTGTTTGACCAGGAGGTCAACACAACCACCTCGTTTGTTTTTTGTTTGGTTGTTTGGTTGTTTTTTTGTTTTTTTTTGCAACTCTTGCTTTAATTGTTGCAGCGGCAGGCTATTCATTGCAGGAGCTATCATAAGGGCACATGTGGGGTAATCTAGTTGCCTGTGTTCCAGTTTCCCAAAATAATTCTTGTGCTTGCTGCAGTTTTCCAGATGACGGATAGCTTCAGGGACTGCATGACTCCAGCCCTCATAAATCATTGTCTGTGGAATGGGTGCAGGAAGGAGAGCTTAGGGAGTGTGCAGAAGAAGGCCTAAAATGGCTCAGAGAAAAAGAGAGAGAGAGAGAGAGAGAGAGAGAGAGAGAGAGAGAGAAAGAGAGAGAGAGATAAAGAGAGAGATGCATAGCATACTGCAAAGTGTAGAAAGACCAAAGCAAGGCTGCACTTTAGCCAAAAAAGATGTGCTCTCCTAAAAACTTCCTAACTGTGCAAAAGCTAAATGGAGAATGTAGGTTGAGAAATGTGAAGCCTTAATTTTTCCCTGCTTTTGGGAACCTGTTGTGGACCTGTGTTTGCAACGCCGTGGTGGCAACACACACACAGGCAGTGATGACACTCACCATCACGGGACATGCCCACGGCCAGACACTTCTTGAAGCGGCAGTGCTGGCAACGGTTTCGGTTCATGCGCATGATCAGGCAATTCTCGTTCTTCATGCACATCTTGTAGTTAATGTTCTGCTGAATGCTGCGTCGAAAGAAACCCTGGCAGGAGTAAAAATCAGGAGACACAAAATCAGGTTCTGGGCTCCATCGGGAGGGACTTCATTACCCTGTATATCAAAAACTTCGGTCTGGGTTTTACCTTGCAGCCCTCACAGGCATGAACTCCATAATGGAAGCCTGATGCGATGTCACCGCAGACTTTACAAAGTAGGACCATACCTCCTGCTTCTGATAGAACAGGACAGAAGGCAATAGATTAGGAGGGGAAAAAAACAAGAATTGATTTATCAGTGTTATGACTATGCATCTTATCTTTAAGGACAATGAAATCCAGTGCTTACTGGTAAAGGTGCCGGTAAAGCCACATGGCCTTTTTCCTGCGATAGGGTGAGAGTAAGTATTTTGGTTGGAGGATGCTGTTGAGCTGCTGTAGATCTCTGGGAACTGAAAGACCAGTTTGGGAGACGATGGAGTCCCACTGCTGCCATGTTGTTTCAGAGCACCAATCTCAGTAAAGGTGACCTCCTCTGGGGATGAAGGTTGTGAATGTGTGGAGGGTGACTGGGTCTGGTAGCCACTGGATGGGCTTCCTGGGCTTGGGCTTGGGCTAGCACTGCCACTGGAGCCAGCATATAATATAACACCTCCTGGTAAAACAGAAAAAAAGCCCAATAAGATGTATTTTGTTGATTTGTAGCAATTTACCACAAACTTTTATAAATGTACTTTATAATATAACTCATAACCTTTTGTGTAATGTATAATACATCTCACCCACCCAGTTGTGTTTAAAACTGGGACATTGAATATGCTGATAAGGTGCGATTTAGGAATGTGATACACTAGGGACTCATATTACGCAAAAGACAAGCTCACCTACACAACGCAAAAAAGTACTGCAATGACTGGTTGCGACATATTTATGAGCCCAATTCGTTTACTTTCAAACGAATATTTGTTAGCTAATGCGAGAAAATATTGCGGAATGTAAACATTAACAACAACAAAAAACGAAAATAAAAATGTCAGAAACAGGATGTGGCTTTATGTATATTATTATGTACAGTAGATAACCTGATAGGGCATGTTTTTACTGAGCAAAAAATGGCATGATGTTTCCTCCACAAAGTTGACGACATTTATAGTATCTTTATATAATGACATTAAATATTGTCAACCACCGTTGGGACAAGTTCGTGTCAGCAATTAGGTAATAACATCTCTAATTAGCCAGTCACTTACTATGATCTCTTGCCATGTTAATCCAAAAATCGCTAATTTCTCAACCCTAAAGACTTTCCTTTGGTGGAAAACCTACAGAAAATTACAAAGCGCTGATTTTGCTACGTAAATATCAAATAATCATCTCCCCAAGAAATCTCATGATATCATAAAAATGTACATTTTCATCTATATTTTTGATAGTTGTGTATCTGCCATACATTTACAAAGTGTAGAATAAGCGCATTAATGAAATTCACGTCATTTACTTTCAGCTGGTACACAGTATGAGCTACACAAAGAAACCAACTAACCCAGCAAGTTAGAGAAGATTTTGTTGCACACTTTATCTGTCATCAAATTCAGAGTAAAGTGATGCAATATTCTGTAATAATAACATAATATTAAATCATAAAATGATGCAGTAATCTCTTCACTGGAGTGGCTGGATAATATGAAGTAAATTATATTGCAAGCTATATGAAGTACACCATGTTCCAGATATATTGTAGAATACAGGCATAATGGTGTTAAAGTGTGCCACATATTATAATTATTAATGCTGAGTTCTTGGTGTCACATGGTGTGATATGTTGAATACGTTGTAAAAACACTTATCTGTGAAGCCTGAGGTTGGTCTGGATGCCCAGAGCACACAATAAAAGTTTTGAATCTCGGTTAGAGCTCTGTATTGCATTCCTACAATATAAGTACTGCAAGGGCCGGTATCGCATTAATGATTAATAAGCAATATATTGTGCATTCCTAATAACAACAGCCTCAGACAGGATAAATAAAAAAGTGCTAAAACATACATACAACATACATTCACCAACCATGTGATTGCAGTAGAGATTGTGGTTTTATATTTTGGGGAACTTTATTGGATATAATTTTTTAAGTATGTAGCTTTACATAGCCATATTTCCATGTTAAGACCATATTAAATTTAAATCGTGACAATATATTATGAGATGTCCTGTAGAGCCGTAGTGGGATATTTGTAGCGTAGACATGGGGCCTACAATCTGTTTTAATTTTGTTACACCACCCACCATTTTGGATATTATATTTAGAATTGAGCTCTTACAGTAAGTGGTTTAAATTACCAATCACTAAAGTTTGGGTTTAGTCCAAACAATAACTTGAGTACAACATAAAGGCCTAGAAATGATGTCTACTTGTTACAGTCAACTTGATAAACTGAAAAACGTGCATGGTTAAGTACCTAATATTATCAGGAGTTGGATTATGTTCATAAAATAAATATCCATAGCAAATTATTTCACTGCAAAATATGCTGTAAAGCTGGAAAATGGCGCATATCTTCAGTAATAATAACGAGAAAAATAAAAAGCGATTTTCTGAAAGTTTTGGGGTGGATGAATGGACAAACACATTATTTCAAAATGTTTCATAAAGTTGTTTTATAATACATAGTTAAGTATTGGAAGTATAGTTATTTTTTTTTTTTAAGAGTTTCAATTACTCAGCAATTTATTCATATCTTTGAAGGAAATCATCATCATCATCATCATCATCATCATCAACTAGATTTAGGGTTTTTCAATTGACATACTAGGAAACATCTTTACAATTTTTATGCATATGAATTTATCCAAACGCTCACTAAAGAATGCAATGGCTCTTTTTTATGATAATAGTATATTTTCAGTTTCTTTGCAGACTTTTTTTTTCTCGTTCACTTGCGGATCTAGTGTCCTTAATTTGTTTCATTTTTTTTTTTGACACGTCATTAGCTTCTGTGATGCATCCGTTTCTTTCTTTCTGTCTTTTTTTCTTTCCCTGGTGCTCTCCTGCACTTCATCCTTCGCATCTCCGGTCATGCGACGCGGATGATCTGGCTTCGTGTTGGTGTCACGTGGCCGCGCGCTCTTACGCCTCTTTGCCTTCACGCCAATAGCGGCTTCTCTCGCTTTTGTGGCACGGAGCCAGCAGCCAAGGCCGCACCTGACCGGCTCCTCACATGGAGCTGCGAAATCCGCGGTCTCGTGCGCGACGTCACTAATAGGTTCCGTGATTTCGGCGGCGGTTCCGCGTGTGCGCGCGCTCGCTCAAGGACGTCTCAACGCTGCGCGCGGTGGATCGCGGTGGGTGGGGGGGTCGTGTGTCACGTTTGGTGAGAATGTGCTCTGCGGCTTTCGCTGGACCTCTGATCCACCGCGTTTTCCCACAGCTGAGTCTGAATCTTAAGCTTATCATAAGCTATGACTGTTAGTCCTTTAATGTGACCCAAATCAGATAAGTGACATGTAGCTTTTATTTTCCCAAAGCTTGTGTTCACATTACAACAGTCTCAGAGCTGCTCAGAGCAGATTTTTATCAATTCCTCTTGTCAAACGCCAATGAGCTAATTCGGTGTGTTACTGTGGGGAAAACAAACTGCTTGTGTCTGTACACCGCATCTATAAACCATGGATGCTGCTATAACCTTAGGTTGTAATTTATATATTTCTATTCTCTTTATCAAAATTCATTCACATTCTTCTACAGGAACCACTCATGGTCATGGTGGGTCCTCCTAAATGAGGAGGCAATAAATGACAGTGCATCATACATGAGAAAATACACCCACACACACACACACACACACACACACACACACACACACACACACACACACACACACACACACACACACTGATTCAGATCAGGGGTAGCTAATAGAGAGGTCATGGAGGAACATGGAGGAAACCCTGAGCTCGGGATCGACTAGGATCCATGGAGATGTAAAGCCGAGGTGCTGCAACACACTGCTGCCTGATTTCCACCTTTTGCCAGATATTATCAGAATACATGTTCGTGCATGTGTCCAAAGTGTGCTTCTTTAGTTTAGACTGTAGTGACTGAACCATTGTAGTGGACAAGTTAAGGTGAGCTACCACTTATCTTGAAATATATTGTGTGCAGTGTAAATACCAGTCATAAATGGTTTGAATATTCATAATACTGCAGTATAATAATAAACATGAAACATGACACCAAATGTGCCGTGAAAGAAAATGATATACGTTTTTTTTTAACTTAGTCTTTCTGTCCATTTTTAAAGACAAATGTTCTAGAAACCATAAAGTTTTGAACATCTCAACAATTTTTTGAATTGTAGAATTATGAATTGTTATCTAGTATTTAGTTTTATAACCCTATAATGCAAAAATACCACATAATATCTTCTTATTTATATCCTGCTTTATATGATGTTTTTTTTTATATACTTATAGTTAACTTTGAATTTGCAGGATCACATTTTCTAAAAGAAAAAAATAAAATGCATATCTGCAGGCCTATTTTTATTATTTACAAGCTTCTTTATGAGGATGCTCATGGACCTGCAATACTATAAGTGCACATATCCTTCAAAAGAAAAAAAAACTGTTGGCCTGTTATGATCTCTATTCAACCCCACAGCCTTAACAAACATTTTACAGTAGCCCGTTCCTTGAACTCTGGTCGTTGCTGCCTCCCAAGTAAACAACAGGAAAAGTGATGCTACGAGCTGCAAATTGCAAATAACCTCTGCTCTTTGAGTGAGGAAAATGTAAACAGCTGCTTCCCCCAGCCCAACCCAGCCCAACTTCAGCACTGCTACTACCTAACACAGGGTTTTTTCATAATCCTGTAGTGAGCATGTGTGTGTGGGATTAAGATTTGACACACTGCCATGCCTGACCTTCCATGTGTTTGTGACTCAAGACTTTACCTCAGTTTAGCTCAGTAGCGCCACCTAGGCAACATGTGAACACGGAGTATTTCATGGAAATATAGTTATAGATAAAGAGCAAGCTTCTGGTAAATTCACTTCTACACTTCTTTGAAAATATGTCTATATATAAAAAATATATATAAAGAGGGTATTGCATCATCATTTTATTAGGTACATCTGTCCTGCATTAATGAGTGTCAAAGACAGATCTTAGGTGTCTTCTCTGCTGGATAAAAGGAAGAGGATGCTAAATTAGGGTAAGTGGAAATACTCATGGTAATTACAGAATCAGCAGGACCCTAACACTCATCATGAGCTTAGACTACTGATGCTAACTTAAATCTGCCTGTGAGTAAAGTCAGACACAGGAACGTGAGCTCACTATGTGATCTCTCTTTCTCCCCCTTTACCATCCCTGCAAAATCCCTCTGCTTGCACAGATCAAGCATGATCTCAATCTAATCCTCATGTGTCCGTGTCTGAAAGTGTACGAGAATTTGGATCATACTGTCACTCTATTGTAGCGTTTTATAGAGAATTAAACCTGGAGCCTGGGTGGAATATAAAAACGCTCAAGATTTAGACTAGAGGTACACCACATGCAGCTCCATCAACATTCAGCATTTGTTCATAAAAGAGATCACTTCTCAAAGTAGGTCAAAGTCACAGTGGACTGTTTAAATCCAGTTCTTTATAAGGGATGCATCTAAAAAAAACTTTCACAGCAGTTAAATGCGCAAATCTGATTGTTCAGTTGTTCGAAAAGGTTATTTTTAATAACAGCAGCTTTAAAAGGATGCAATCACAGGTTTCGTCGGCTTATATTAACTCCTTATACTATATCGTTTTTATAGCAAAAACTCCTTAGCAGGAGGATTTACAATGAAATATATTTTTTTTTATTACATTTTGTGAACACAGATGTTTGTTGTAGATGTATGCAAGGAGTCTCCAGTAACAGTGGTTTGTAAAAGACAATTCTGACATGGGGAAAGTCTACAGGACTTTTGTGCTTTTCCTTTTAACATAAGTTAGTGATGTTTTGTCAGATTTTTTCTTAGTCAGGCTGGTGAGGAGGGACCAACTGGTTATAGCTGCATTAATGTAATCAAAGAAGCAATAAAAAGCAACATTTTATTATTTTCACAGATCCTTATCTGTAATCTTAAATTGTAATCACCGGTTTTCACAAGTTTATATTAAATCTCTACTGATACATTATCATTTTTATAACACCTCTTTGGCAGGAGGGATCGACAATACAATAAAACAAAGTTTTTTTGTAACATGTTCTGTGAGATTTGGTTTAGGGGAGGAAGGTCTAACAGTTTATAGCTGCTTTCATGTAAACAGGATCAGAAAAGCAATAAAAGCTACATGGTATGATTTGAACAGATCCTTATCAAGATGTTCTTGCTCTAACAGGAATCACATCAGGACATGGTTCACGTGGTTTATATTCTTAGGGCCTGGGAATTATACACAGCCCCTTTAAGTGGTGGGGGAACAGGGAACTGCATGAGGCGGAAAACGTGACGACGCGCTGCGTGATTTCCTCGGTGAAATCTCTGACCCACTGACCAACCTCCCTGTTTTCGTCTCTCTGCAAACGGGCACCGAAATATACAACCGAGTCGAAAGAAGAGAAGGAGGGTGAGGGTGAGGGTGGGAGGCTGTTATGGAAAGGGGGGTTGCTGGGAATCACGCGCCGCACGCGGCCGAGCGAGCGCATCCACGTGAAGGCGAACGGAGGCGCGCGAGGGGACGGGGAGAGGATATCGCGCACGCACGTGGGCGGAGTTTTGTCTGTTTTGTTATTTAAAAAAAAAAATAACGTGAAATTAGACTGAGATAGCGATGGTGGGATGAGGTAGAGAGAGGGAAAGAGAGATGGGAGTGTTGTCTTATGATTCTGCATAAGCGAAATTCAACACCCTGATCTATACATTGACTTATGTGACCTTTATTTCGGTTTGCTTACAGCATATCTGGTTTCTGACCATAGCTGACATTTTGGGATGCGGTTTGTAGTTTGTAGAGCAACATTGCATATAACTGTAGTTCTCTCTACAGGAATGGAAAGAGACCTGGAAGTAAAAATGAGACCAACAGAGCTAGATAGTATAAATCTAGACCCCTTTAAGGGTTTTGTGGTCATCCCTTCGAGGAAACCCTTAACTTCCAATGAAGCCTACAATAGTGCAACCTCATCCGAAAAGGGTCTCATACTACCCTAGGTATAGGATTCCTTCAGCATACAGAGATACAAAGCACACTTCACACTATATTGTATTTCACTAAAGTGGTACCATAAAACACACTTTTTTTGTACCTTCAGTATAATTACATTGGGCACCTGGCATAATAAATGTGGTGTCATTATTTACAATATGCCTTAAAAGTCCAATTTTGCACTAAAAAAATTGTTTTGGAATTATTTGACATTTCCAGGTAAAAGGTTACCTTTGGTTATCCCATCCCAGTTCCACTAAAAATTCCAGTTTGGTACCATCAAGTATATATCTTCATTTATTTTAGTCATTTAGAGCAGTTAGAGGTGTGTGTACAAAAACTTCACCCACACTTCAAATGAAATCAAATATCATCTAGCCGATATAACCATATTCCTGGCAGTGTTTCATATTACTCCTCTGCCAAGCTGTGTGGTGGATCAGCAGATCACTTGCAAGTGGCTTGTGTCAATATTTGTCAATCTGTTTCAGTACATTTACTCAACAGCGATCCAATTCAAAATGCACGTGCCACGATGTAGGCAATGTTTCCTTTCTGGGTACTCTATCGCTAATTATGTTTTGCTGGCCATAAAGCAAGGTGTGGCATATTTTCACATCAAATATTTGTTGCACGTGGCCAAGCCTGGATGTCCTCCAATCTAAAAGGGTTAAAAAGGACGTGTCATGTTTCTATCACGGGTCCAAGAAAATGACTGTAACCTTTGAACCAATAAAAATATCCATTAGTATATAGACCTGTGCACTAGGTAAGCAGATCCAGCAGGGCTTGGTGGCCCCTGGATAACCTTTCGGAGGAAAGCCCTGTGCAAATAAGCTTAGCTATAGCCAAGATCCTATGGTGCATGGTTTAAGTAATAAGATAAACAAGTTTCATGTAGGGGGAAAACTGCAGAAAAGCTAAAGAATCAATTTTGAAATCAGATGCATTTCTGAAAATTGTGGAAATCAGTGGAAGGTGTTGCAAACACACACACACACACACACACACACACACACACACACACACACAAATATTTGCTTTACTATCATTGTAAGGACCATTTATTGACTATCAAATAGAAATGAATTCTGTCAAGACCCAAATCTAACCATAACCTAAAACACACACACAAACAACATGAATGTGTGTAACAACACTGTATCCCATTCAGCTGCTAGGATAGATATGGCTGCAACAACTTTTTTTGTGTACATCAACCCTAGTTATAGTTGCATGGCTACAGAATCTCATTGTAGGCGTCTCGCCAAGCTGAACGAAAACACTTGGGCTTCTGGAGCGGAGGCGCGTGGACTGCGCCACGTGAGTTTGTTTTCATGCTCCAGAACAGGAAGTTGCAAGTGCGCACGCGCGCTGGGCTTGCGCGCACCACTCATAGCTCTTACAGTGTTCCAGGCTGCTGTTCGTGCCAGACCTGCTGAACGTTGGCAATGTGTGTGTATGCAAATTCAAAGGTAATAATGCGTCGTCGCGCCCTTCTAGGTAAAAATGCAGCATTGCACAACGCAGTTTTACTTCCTATACATATAAATGCACACAATTTGGCATCAGAACTCACATTAATGTATAATATTGTAGAGTAAGGGAAACGAAGACACCAAGAACTTTATAATAAACACCAAAGCAAACTTGACAAGTAAAAAAAATACCAATAAAATGCAAAAAACGCTTTATAGTAATTATGAGTAGCAGTGGTTTTTTTGTGGAAAAAAAAAACTTGCATAAAATTCCTTGTGTGTGTAAATGGTAATTATATGGCAATAATAATAAAACAATTATTGTTCTTATTATGAGTAGTAGTATTAGTATTGCTATTATTATGATCATTATTATTGCTGTTATTGTTATTATTGTTACTCACCAGGGTTGCTGTCCATCCTTGATATGTCTTCAATCTTTTTTGTGGATCACAGTCTTTAATTTCCGCTCAGATTCTCAATAAGTGCAAAATGTAGAATCAGGTGAAAGATGAGTGGAAACCGGTGAGAAAGTCATAAATACCAATGCACAGGGAAAAAAAACGAGTAATGCATAAAAAAGAGGAGATGAGTGTAGAATTAAAGCCCGTGCTCTGGCAGGTGCGCAGATCTTTCTGCAGTTCCTACTATCTATCTAGATCTTTCCCGGTGTAATAACGTCTTCGGTCTGGCACGCGCGCTGTGTTGGAGCCCACAGTGAAGAGTAAAGCTTGCCACTAGTGTGTACAGGGACGGACTGTCAGAACTTGAGCACCCCACCCTACCGATAACACAGCACACACCTCTCACACCCACATCCGTCCCGCTCAGGTGATTCGGGTAGTGCCACTGAGGGACTCTAGTGAGAAGGCGTGGGATTCTTTTGGTCTCGCGTGGCCCCTCTGACTCCGGTTTAGTGAAACACCGCGCACTTTCATCTGAGAATGGGGTATTAGATGCGCTTATTCGTGCGCAATAAACAGCCGCCGAGTGCATGTGCGCTCTGCATGTGCCGGAGAGATCGCTGCCCTACTGACACACATTTTATGCAAAAATGTTCGAGCGCGCGGCTCGGAGACCAGGGAGAGGCGAAGGCGAGCACGTGGAACGTAGGCGGAGCTCACCGTGACCGCCGCGATGCTTTCAAAAGGCATTCCGCTGCTTGTCAGAACACGCCCCGTGGAGTGTCACGCCACGACTTGAAGGCTGCATCGACTATTAAAATCCACAACCGCTGGGAATCCTTGGAGATGTCCATTGCCTGGGTCACGTGGCACGGCTGCATCCTAATCCTAGACGAATGTATCATCATCTTTGGTATGGAAATATAGGTAATTTTGAAAACATGCATCTATATTGGCAACGAAGACAATTTATTTATAATTTAGACTGTAGATTCACCGGCATTTCTGGTCAAGACTCCATTTAAACAAACAAAAAAAAAACAAAAAAAAAAGAAATGGGCTAGAGACAAAGGGGGAAAAAAACTAAAGAGTAACTTCGCCATCTAGTGGCTGTAAATCACAACGCACGATGTGCATTTCGTTGGCTTTTTTTTGTGTGTGATTGAGAATAAAAATCTAAACACTATAGATTTATACAAATCAGAAATAAAGGCACCCAACTGTAGTAAACACTGCAATTCAAAGAAATATCTACTTTGCTTTTCACTATCATGCAGCATTTTTTACAACTTTCCTTTGATTTTTGTTTTGGATAAAATGGATTTTATATTTAATTTGCAGTACATTAAAGATACACCAAATGGAGTTCACAGGTTAACGTTACATAGATCTAGTAAAGTAGTCTATCGAATGGTACCTTAATTTCTAGGTACTCGAAGGTTCTTGTCAGCGTTTAAAATGTAAGAAATGTAGAAATAAAAACAAACAAATAAATATTTATATTATAAATATTCACCATTTGGGGGCAAAACCTCCCATATATATATATATATATATATATATATATATATATATATATATATATATATATATATATATATATATATATATATCAGTTTGCACAATGCAATTATTTTGTTCTGGCAGATGCTAAACTGCATATCCATCCATCCATCCGTCCATCCATCCATTATAGGTCAGGTATCATTTGTCACAATTCAAGCATCTGCCGCTAGGTGTCCCTATAATGCAGGGAATTGATTTCTCTACAACTAAGATGAAGTCGTTAATCTTCCTTGGGGTTAGGGTTGGGGAGGATAGTATTATAAGAAACTTTACAAGCAAGTGATTCACCATGGAGATAATCAGGCGATCCAGTCCGCCATACTTTCTTTACATCACAGAGAGAAAGCGTGATGAATGTTTAGTGCCAACCATTTTAAGTATACATGCAATGTCTTGGCACTTTGAGGCGGATGTTTTACATGTGAAATCTTTCGTCATTGCAAATATGATTAACCTTAGTAGTTTATGAAGACATGATGAGTGAAGTTGCACACAGATGACTTTAAAGTCTGTTTATGTAGTGTTTGGAGCGTTGGCAGGATTAATTGGGCGTGATGAAAAAAAATTGTGCTACAGTCAGCAGTTAGGAGCCTGGATTACTGTGGGCGAAATACATATGCAGCGAGGAGAGCATGTTATGGCAGAACGAGCCGGTAATTATAGAGTGTTTGGGAAGTGAATAGAAGATGCTGCCAACACACACACACGCACACACACACACACACACTAAAATCACCTTGGGCCTCCGGCTAGGTAGTCACCCATCAGTGTCAATCACGTCTGCCATCTGTTTCTCAACATTTTTTTCATATTTTCAAATCTATACAACGTGCCCTGAGATGAAACAGATGCCAGGGTTTACTGACGTTTTTGGTCCAGAGATTTGGATGCGTTCAGTGAGTGGGATGAGTGAGTAATGGCAAGCTGTGAAACTGAAAAAAAAAGCAGTGTTTTTAATTAGTGGAAAGGATTTGGATTCTTTTTGATTTACGGCCTTTTAAAGCTACAATCAGTGCGTTCTTGTTGAATTGCCTTACTGGTTGAAATCATCATTGGCCCCAACAGCTAGTCGCTCTGATACCAGGTCATTTCACGGCAGCCTGCTGTGCACATATATATATCTGCAGCTTTGAATAGTAAGTGTCTTGAGAGCGTGCCATTTTCGCTACACAAGGGGGAGTTTTATTTGTGGAGAAGGCATGGAAAAGACGACCTTTCCTCTGGCGCACGCAGATTTGCCGTAATTACAGAATCACTTCCACATGTTCAACAATCCCCCCCCTCCCAAACTAAATAGCGCTCTCTCTCTCTCTCTCTCTCTCTCTCTCTCTCTCTCTCTGAAACACTCCTTTCTTCTTTCTCTCTCTTTTAACCCTCCCCCTCTTTCTTAGCCGTTTAAATGCCCCCCACCTCCCCCCTTACCCGCCCTCACTTTGCCTTCGTGCTGCTGCTTCAACAAAGTCCAGGTTTAATGGGAACATCCTGGTACTTTTGGCAGCGAGCTTCACGTGCGGTGATTCAATTAGGAGCAGAGAGAGAGGGAGATGGCGACTGCCCATGCGCACGAGAGTGGGTGTGTTATGCTCACCAAGCTCACTCAGAGTGAAAAATAGCAGGGGGAGAGAAGTGCGGTTTTTGGAGAAAGAGTTCAGGCAAGAGTGAGGTATCCTAATGAGGGCGAGAGGGAGAGGTGGAAAAAAACTTGGAGGCCGAGAGGAAAAGGAGAAAAGCGAATGAAAAAAATATTTTTAACAGTTCAAAAAAGGTTCATTGTGACATCATGGCTGTATATAAAGACAGGAGGGCCATTCACTTTTCTTTAGTTACCCACTTCAGTTCCTCCAACCATTTCTTTTCAGTCTAAATACACACTCATCATATGGGAGTGTGTATAGAAAGACCATACGGTTTTGGCACCTATGCAAAATGAGGTGATTTTTGTGGAATTAGTTTTGACATTAACCTGTGTATGGTAGGGGGTATAAATAGCCCCCACTTTCCATGTCTATTTTTCCATTTTCAAATGCCTCCTCTGTTTCTGGTGTGTATGTTTTCACTTCATGACAGTTGGATTCCGAAAGTGTACATTTTGCCAGGACGGTATGAATGAGCCCCTTGACTTCTCGGAATGAATGTCTAACTTTGAATCTGTGTGTGTGTGAGAGAGATGAAGTGAGTATATGGGTGGGTTTAATTTATTTGTATGTGTTTTTTTTTTTCTTGCTTATGTGTATGTTGAGATTGGCCATGCGCGCCTGCTTTGTGTCCTCTGCGCGTTTTGGTGTGGCATGGACTTCACATGAAATCAATCAGAACGCGAGAAAACAGTGAGCTCATTACAGGCACAGTGTTCCTGATTAGAAATTTGTCACAGTCTCCATCCTGTTCTCATCCGCAGCCTGTTCTTTGGCTTTTTTTCCTTTTTGCATTCATAGGCTGTTGTTGTCTTAGCTTCAAATAGATACTCATCTGTCTTCATAGGGACAGTTTTCTTTCTCCAAGGACATGCACTCATGCTAATTATCCAAAGGGGGGTAAAAGTGTGAATAAGGCGATATGAATGCAGCCGCGAAATGAACGGTGTTAGAGGGCATCGCCATGGGTTGATGTCAATTCACAAGAGTGGGACCTGCCCCCAATGTAATGAAGAAGTCATTAGTAGGAGAGGGTGAGACAGGAAGACAAAAAGGAGAGAGCACACAAGAAGCTCTGGTCTACCACAAAGGTAGCTATATGTTTTATAATGACCCCATGTGTGAAACCATATTTTACACTTTAAGGCTTAGTCAAATTGTAAAGTCTACACAAGGGAATACAAATTATAGCCCTAGCAAAGTAGTTTGCACTTAATAACATAATTTAAAAAAAAATGTCAGTCTACAGGGTCAGAGGCAATTAGAAAGAACAGAAAGCGATGGATTGCCTGACAGGAAGATGACAGGAACATGGAGGTGATTAAGAAGAACGGGATAAGAACAGTAACACAGAGAGCGTTAACAATTGGGCAGGAAGCACACTGAAGCATGCTATATTACATAGAAGTGGAGGTAGAGACAGAGGGAGAAAGAGAATGGAGGGGGTGGTTTGGAGATAGTAGTCTGATCTGTCTTCATTATCCTGCACTCGGCAGTCTCCCCGACACATGGATCATAAATCTCAGCCTCCAGCACACTCCGCTGACTCCGAAACACAAACACTGCTAACCTCTGACCTTTCTACTACTTGGCTGCTACTGACACTCGCTCACACACACCGATGTAGACACTTGCTCATACACATTAAGCATTAAATACAACATATACAATAAGATTAAGGAATTAGATACGAAGTTTAAGTTATTAGAGGCTTCATTTTACAACCAAACAGTAAGAGTTTGCTGATTTGTAATTCGCAAGATTAATCGTGTGAAGATTTCTTGTTCGTACACATCGCGTCAGAACGAAATGTTGAAAAAGCACCTTACCCAAAAGTAGAGTTTAGAAAGTGGTGAACTCCCCATGAAGTGTGGCTACGTCAAACATTTCCTGTTGACTACTTTCTGATGCCAACATCACTGTGGTTAGCCTGTCACTGCCTGTGAATTCGAGTCAGATAAACAGATTGTTATGGAAGAAAAAAAAAAAAGACAGGTCTTAATGCATTTTAGATTATGACTTACGGTTCTTTACCACACAATACTTCTTTGATTAGTTTAATAAGTTTCACAAGTAGTCATTTTAAGTTTTCATGCAAAACTAGTTTTGCCTGGTTTCTGAACAGTTTTTATTGTGAAAGAGTTTCAGTGACATAGATTTTTATGGAACCATAAAGACATATGAATACTCCAAGGCTTGATTTAAAGGCTTTTTAATCAAAACGTAATATTTGTTCTTGTTTAACTTAGACATGTTCTATGATTGGCTTGAGAGCAATATCATTTACATTCTCTCTATATAAAGTGATGTTTTGATTAAGGATAATCTAGTGAAATGTGATCCAGAATTGTAGATTGGAGATCAAATTTCTTAATAGTCAAATGCCAGAACTTTTATTTTTCAATGTATTCGTCCACACATCTTTTTATTTATAATTGATTTTTATATATCATGTTATGTAATATGTATTAAGGATAACTGAATAGTAAGTTATAACAACAGGCCTACCAAAGGTTTTACCATTTACCCTTAATTCTATTTTAGATGCCATTGAGCATGATGTGCAGCATCTCTCTGCTTGCCATGTTCATGACCAGAGTTTTCCTACTAAAAACCTGCAGATCGCTACCAGGCCACAACTCAGGAAAAAAAAATACACAAACCCATCTTGATATCACTGACTTTGCCTTTCTCATGTATAACAGATGTATACTGGTACTGTTTATAATTCACATCATGCAATCACATAATTGGTTTCTCCACCACCACCATAATCATCTTCTCCTTGAACAAATCATCATTACCACTGTCAGGGCAGCCAATGTTTCTGATTATGAAGCAGATTATGGACTAGCAGGTACATGACTTGTGGTTGATATGGTCCACATAACTACAAATGTTCTCTCTCTCAAGTAGAAGGTTTTAGATTTCAGAGTACCTAAAGACACATCATGGAAACCTTTACTCATGTTCAGATTTGCATGTTGTCTGTTTGCTAATGTTGCGTTCATGACTGAAGATGAAATTTAAATGTCGTATCGTAAAATATGGACTGATTATGAAGATTTATACTTCAATAATAAAATAACTGTATTATTTTAATTAAAATCTCTATCCAACAACCCAGAATATCATATATCTAACCAGTTGTGATTCAGTCTTCGTTGTTTGGCATTCCACCCCATATATACTCCAATGTGTTCCATTCCCACTAGCTATATCTTCTTGTCACATGAGAGCTACCAAGTGGGAAGGTATGTGCTTCCTCTGAGACGTTTGAAACCAGCCAAACACAACCTTTTGAACTGCGGTTCCTGTTGCATCAGTGGGCAGCTGAACACAATTGAAAAATGGCACTAGCCACCTTCCTTTATGTTCCTAAAGGAACATACAAATGCCCACATTTGTCTAGTGCCACTCTGATTGATAGGGGACTATGTAATGCCATCCAGTTTTGCTCCTTTTGGCAATTTCCAAATTCAAACCTGCAACTCCCTGACAATTGATGAATGCATTTCTGTTCCCCCAGAGGAGCCATACATTCCATTTAAACCTTAGATCATGGTTATTTTTGCTCTGTGCGATGGTAGAGGTTATGACAAACATTGACATTGAGGTTACTGCATATAATATGGGACCATTCTTCTGTAGGACAGGGAGCATTGAGCATTCTTTAAAATCCAATCTGGATTTATCATTTTGATGTCAAATCTGAAGTTCAAACATTTCCAATGAGAACTATTTTGGACATCTCTTCCTCACTTGCATATGTGTCTCAATATGTCCAACAATATGTGTTTTTGTAGAAGTCTGGGCAATGGATGGCAGGTAACCACTTTTTTGTTCATGAGATGGGCACTGAAGGGGTGGCACTATGAAAGGGGAAATAGTTAAGGTGTGTCTCTGCAATGAGGTTTTGGGGTTTATACCAAAATTAATTTCAGTACATCAGATTCAGGAACAACCAAGGGCATACACCCAGAACCACAAACAGCCCATCGAGCACAATCTACACCCAGTACAGAATAAACCCATATGAGCTCATACAGAGAATGGCATATATGCAGACACACCCTAGCTACCATACCAGAGGGGACTTCCTGTACTTTCAGGTCCCTTTTATCTTCTCTGCGAAATTTGAAAAGGTGGTGGACCTGCATGCTAGTATATATTTTTTAAATAAGAGAATTTCCCATAGTCCTTTAATAAAGCTACCTTTTTTTTTAGATATGTGATTCTTTGGACAAAATATGAAACTTTTATTACTTTTGGGGCCACAAACAACAGTCAGTTTGCTGATGACTAATGAATGGTGCTGTCCCTTTTATGAGCTGGTCATGCATTGTACACATGATGAAAGCAAAAAGTTTCTATAAATAACCAGTATTTACTATTCGGAATATTGCACTAACTGATTACATTATCTGCTGGAATCGATACTAATTCAACTTGGCATTAGTAAAGAAAACAGGCTTATTGAGTTAAATGTAGCCAGTAAACATTAGCAGATTAGTGAGATGTAGCTCAAAGTTCTTGTCTAATTAGATGGAGGAACCAACCCAGGAAGAGTGTTTAGTTATAATAATAAAAAATAAACGTGTAGTAACATAATAAATTATAGTAATGAAGTCCACTTTTACCCTTTTTGAAATTCCTGAGTTGTGACGTGTATCCAAAATGGGCAATTTTAGACAACTGTCAAGAAACAATCATCACAATCTGTTCAATATCTGTCGAAGAATATTTGGTTGAATCATATCAGTTGTTTGTTTTGTGTCATCTGTTACCTCTGTATAACCCTCTTACACTTTATGTCTTTGCATGTCAGTGCAAATATATTTGTTGTCCATATTGTTCAATAGTACACTACGGACACCCTGCATTTAAGCCCCTGGTTTCCTTTACAGGATATGGAGTTTCTAGCTGGTGTTGTAGGAATACTATGTTGGAATCGTATGACGGAGGGGGAGGAACACCCCGAGGCTTCAGTCAGCTCTGACTCTATGCAGCACTTCTAAATGAGTTCCTTATTGCCATCCGAAAATCAGCCATTGTTCAGTGTTTGTCAGTTTCTCCGACAGAGGGAGATTGAGGTGAGGAAAACAAGAGAGAGAGAGAGAGAGAGAGAGAGAGACAGAGGGAGGGGGAAAAAGAAAAAGAAAAAGGAGACTTCTGAGACAGAGTAAGAAACGTACGTCTCTTTTTCTTCCGTCTAGACATTTTGTGTCTTGTCAAAAAAAATTTGCTGTTTATTTTAAAATCACATGACCCAGGCTGCATTTATGATTCACAGAGCCTAATTATTTCTCACCGAGAGCCACAGGGAGTGTGTGCCTGTGGAAAGAGAGGGAGGAAGAAACGAAAGGGAAGGAGGGAGGGAGAGGGAAGGAAAGAAAGAAAGAGAGAAAGAAAGCATGAGAGAGAGAGAATTGAGTTGGTGAGTTGGTTTGTGCTCTGCTTCTGCAAGCTAAAGAGACCCGGACAGACGAAGGAGCGCACTCGCTTCCTCTCCTCACGCACTCTTGTCTCCTCCTTCATCCTGGGAGAAGCTGGGAAAGTTTCTACAACGGCTGGAGCTGCGCACAAGTGGGTGAGTTTGGCTCTCAGGAACACTTTCTAAACAATGTCTTTGTTTGTTTTTTTTTTCTCTTCTTTTTCTCCCGGGACTTCCTCTCTCCATTCTGCTGCGAAAAGGCAAGAAAAGCATTTTTGACTGCAGTCTGAGCTGATAGTGCTGTCAGCTCTAATTGAAGACAGAGTAAGGGAAAGAGGAGAAAACCAATCACAGTTTCCATTCTCTGGGGCCAGCTCCCGGGACAAATACAGCTTTCCACTCTTTGACTTCATTCCATGTGTTTATAGCACAAGAACTGTGTTTAAAAATTTTTATCTCTGTCATTTATCTGAAGATTTTTACGTCCTTTTAACCAGGAAAAGGTGAGAGCAGCACTCACAGGGTCCTGAAATGTTTGTAAAGAGCTACTCTCAGCATTTGCATGGTTGTACTGGCTGTGAAGGCAGCATTCTAAACGTTTTTAACAGCCTTCGCATTGCGTCTGTTTGCGTCTATAAAGCATTGTGTCTGCAATCCTGCGATCGCAGAATGTCTGTAATTCTCACTATTGTCGTCCTGTCAGTCTCGCTGGTGAACAGACTTGCACACACAGCAGCCAGGTGAGCAGGTTCCTCAGCACCTGAGTCAAATTGCACAACTTCCGAGAGCTGGAAAACCGCAAAGACAGACACTTGGCAGCATTAGTGCATGACCATGTGGCGCCAAAGGGATTTTGATACCCGATAAGCCGGACTTCGACAGGTATAACTAGTAATGCAAATCTATTAAATATTGTTTTGTAAGAGTTATTGGAAATGGTACGAGTTGGATACTTTAAATTGGTCTGACTATATTAAAGGAGTGTATTTATTTCAGTAGGAAATTCAAAAAAGGTTCATTTGGTAAGTTTATGTTGTTGAGTGTTTGGCATTTTGCTGGTATTTAGCACAGGCCTACTCCATATTTATTTGTAATGTGTGACAAAATGATAGGAACAATCTGTGCAGAGGAGGAGCCTGAGACACGAACAAATTGCAAAGAAGGCAGACATCAATTTGGACACATACACACACACACACACACACATACACACACACACACACACACACACACACACACACACACACACACACACACACACACACACACACACACAGGATCATAACTTTTTCTAGCTAGAAAGCCCCGGCCTTTCTCTGTTCCGAGCTGTTTACATCTCTCAGATTAACCACGAGTTTACACGAGCGGAGACAAAAGGGGCCGTCACACAGCAAAGCAAACGATTGTCAAACCAGATATTCACGTTCCACCATGTTTCAAGCCTGAGCAGTAATGTGCCTTCTCACTCCTGCTTAATGGAACAGCAGACATTCCTCAGCTGATTGTGAATAAACAGAATAAATATAGCCTTGTCAATTGCATCCATTCATTTCCGCTGGCGTCAAAGAAACAATGACTAAGATGATAGGATGATTATTGTGTTCTGTGTGATGTGTGTGTGTGTGTGTGTATGTGTGTGTGTATATATGTGTGTGTGTGTGTGTGTGTGTGTGTATATATATAATAAGTATATATATAATATATATATAATATATAATATATATATATATATATATATATATATATATATATATATATATACATATATATATATATATATACATATATATATATATATATATATATATATATATACACACACACACACACACACACACACACACACACACACACACACACACACAATGTGTGTTTGGTACCTTCACAGTCAGCCTCTCTGTCAGTAATTCACTTTTACAGCTCTGGCTAGTTACATGCGACAGTGATAGTTTTTCTAATACAAGTATAAAACTAAAACTTCATCTTAATATCATATTTAAAAAAGGCAGCTTTTTTTTTTTATTTTATATATATATATATATATATATATATATATATATATATATATATATATATATATATATATATATATATATATATATATAAAGTGAAATAATTAAATAAACTTTTTGATTTACCAATTTTAGGTTAGTAATACGTGTGTGCATATAGGACAATCGATTTTGAAAACCATATGTTCTACTTTTAGTCTTAGACAGCTGGGTCTGAGGAGAATCTTTTAAACACAAAAATTGTGCAATATAAATATTCTAGTAAATAATTTCCACCGTAATTTTACCTCATTCTTTGAGAGCAGACTATTTTGGCCTTGGTAGCGTGCCACTGCTTGAAAGAAATTGGGATCAAGGATAACATAGTGTGCAGAGATAAAAAAAAAAAAAAAAAAGGGGGATTTTTTAAGTGTCAGTGTTTTATGGCGGGACCACCCCACTGTGTCAGGGTCTCGTGTCTCTTTCTTTTTTTTCTTCCTCTGTCAAGAATTCTTTCTCAGGCGAATGAAGTGCAAACGTCAGGGTGGAGCCAGACAGGTGGTTGAAGAGCAAAATGAGAGATGGTGAAGGCATCTAGGGAACAAGGCTTCCTATACCCTATAATTACGTAGGAAGCCGTCAGATCACTATTTCCCCCTGTATATTTTTGCAGGTGTGTAAAGATGTGTGTATGTAACGCTTTGTGTGTCGGGCAGCGTGTGCTCATGTCTGTAAGTGTTTGTGTGAAAGATGAACATCTGCTGTTTGAAGTTCTTTTTTTCCTGCCTGCGTGTGCTTGCGTGCATGCTAGGACTTATATTAATGTGAATATTGTGTGTGTGTGTGTTTGTGTGTGTAGGTGTGTGTGGAGTATGTGGCGAGTGTGTGTGTTTATACTCCTGAGCTACTGTAACAAGAGACGCCTAATTGTCTGACAAAATAAACGGAGCTTGAGTGAAACAGCGAGCACCAAGAGCAGCTCAATTATGGCTTTTTTGTTCCCCTTTTCTGTGTTTTTAAGCCACAGCTGCAATCAGAGTGGATTTAGTACATGATTTCTGCTCACAATCTTGAATGAGAAAGGGAAAAAATATGCTATTAGCTATCAGTAGCTCGAAATGACTATATATAGTACAGGGTCTCATCACGAGCATCAAAATGTTTCACACACACACTAATTGAAAATCCATTTACGCTAGCTTGATCTTTTTAAATTGGAAAACTATTTTGAATTGAAAACCAAGCAACGCAAATCTTGAACAAGAGGGGAAAAAATATGCTATTAGCTATCAGTAGACTCAAAACGACTATATATAGTACAGGGTCTTATCATAAGCATCAAAATGCTTCACTCAATCTAATTGCAAATCCATTTGCGCTAGTTTGAGTTTCTTTTTTTTTTTATTAAAAAAAAAAGTTTAATTAATACCAAGCAACGCAAAACTTCCATTTTCTACTTTGTCTCGTTTCATTTGCACTTTGATTAGAAAATGCATATGTAATCAATTTATTCCTAGTTTCTTTTCCAAAGGCATAAAAAAAAACAAATGACCAGGAAAGTTATCCACCTTGATTGTGTTTTACACCTATAATCATATTTTACCTGCTGCATCTCAACCACTGTTGATGAAATCTTACAGACGTGTTAGCAAATCCGACTCTAATAATTAGAGATAAGGGTATGAACCATTGAGTGCATCTAAAAACCGAAATAGCTCGATTTCTTCAGCTATCAAGTTTTCTAGCAAGCTAGCATTAGTATAGCCTGAACAGCTAGAATTTTACCGAAATCCTTATGTGGAACATGTGTTAACATCACTATAGAAAACTAGTTATTTACCAATAATATAAGCCTGTTATTTTAATGTGACCATTTATGTAATATATAGTTATAAATATTTAATAACTTAAAAAAAAAAAGTTAATAGCCAATTGGATGATGTCTTTTGACTTGGTAGCTGTTACTCACTGTCCGATTGCACATAGCAAAATAATGCATTTAAACCGTAAGTAATTTGTCCTAATAATGTTTTCGAGCTTCTCCCTTGTTTTTGGTTTGAAGACTTTTTTAATCCTCCCCTGTTTCCCCGACCTCCGTCCACTGCTCTCTTTTTCCCTCCTGAGGTTCACCATCACATCATGGAACACTAATGTCAGTGGCTTTAGTCCTCTCTCGCTCTCTCTCTCTCTCTCTCTCTCTCTCTCTCTCTCTCTCTCTCTCTCTCTCGTCACATCACACTCCATTCGTCTTTTCTGTTCTAGCTGCCACAGCGTGACACACATATAATCTGGGTGGCTGAGTTGAAAACGCAACACTGACATTTCCAGCCAGCGTTTTCATCTATTTCTGTTTTCTGTGATTGAGAAATGTTTTTCATTGGCGCAGAAATCATTCGTAAGTGGCGGGCCACTCCCTTCCTACGTGGGTGAAAGCGGATACAGTGTGCAAATTGCTTGTTGTGACACCTATTGGCATTCAGAAGAGGCAGACAGAAACAGAATCTCCCACGAAGGGGTGTGATTACAGGACAATTAATTTGATTCTTTAGATACTTCGCTTCAGGACGAGTGATTCTCAAGTGACGGGTTCTGCATGGCAGGTTCTGGGTTACTGCTTGGTCAAAGTTTTTTTTTGTTTGTTTATTTTTTTCCTAGGTGTTAAAGATATGTCCCGGGTGCCAAGAGAGACTGGTTCAGTCTGCTTTTATCTCCTGAGACATGCCAATCTAAGAGCATGCTGGTTTACTGTTTATTGTATATGATAGTGAGTTGTGATGGCTTAGTCCTTTGTGAAATAATATTTTTAGCAGCCCAGAAATATACATTGAGGGGGAAAAGTTGGAAAAAGGAAAAAAAGAAAGGCAGAAATTACTAGGAGAAAAGGAAAATAAATGCTTTTAGAAGGAAAGAAGAAAAGAAAACACAAACTTAGTGTGTTTGTGTGTGTGTGTGTGTGTGTGTGTGTGTGTGTGTGTGTGTGTGTGTGTGTGCATCTTGTCTGGCTCCTGCTCCTGCTTCATACTTTGTTGTGATGTGCACTCGTTGCCCAAGCTCGTGACCACTCGAACCCCTCTTCGCCTGGGGGCATCTCATCAGCAGCCCAAATGTTTTGCACAACACACTTCGCATTCAGACATCTTTATTCAATTGGATCCACATGCACTTTTTTTATAGGCAGCCATGGCACACAAGGCCGGCATGATTTCACCACGGATTTTCTGCAAACATCTCCCCGGCAAAACACAGAGACAGATAGTTTCCCCAAGAAATGCTCCAGGTTGAGCATTGACTTGCGTGCATATGTACGCCATTTTATACACAGGATATAAATCTCTCCAAAAATATTACAATTCCTCAACAACACGTTTGTTTTCTGCAAATAATTTCTGCTCAACACGTTTTGTTTTGGGGGAATTAGTTTGGATCTTGTGCAATATGTATTCGAGGCATGTGTTAGCACACAAAGAACAGGAGTGGGCAAGTCTTTCTTTGAAGCGTCAGAGAAGAACGTGAAGTGTGCCAGTCACCGAAAGCAATTTGACCACATTACAAAGAAGTACATTTTATTTCTTTAGTGCTGAGTAGAAAGTTCTTTCCCATTTGATTTCTTGTCATAAAAAAGCTTTAAAGCTCCAAACTTCCCCAGTATACACCCTCTCCTGTTTTTCCCGCTTCTTATTAACCCAGACGAATCCAAGACTCCAGGCTGTGGTTAGACCTTCTCACAAGAATGTCCCTTTGATGAAAAGCAAATGTGGAAATTTAAAGCTGAGTATATGATCCATATATTTAAGACTATAGAGTGGAAATATTTAGAGAGAACTCGAGGAGGCAGGAAGTGACCCCCAAAAACCATGAGTCCTATCACCAGGGCAAGAAGGGTTCATATGGAGAAAAGCCCTATTCACCTGAATCTTTTTGTAATGACATATTGTGGCGTCTTATTTTTCTCTCCTTTTCTCTCTCTTTGCTCTTGGCGGTGGCCCCTATGGTCACTTTGGTGCTTAAGTCTCGAGTGGTTGTTTTATCGAAGAAAGAGTGTGAGAATGACGGTGCATGAGCGACACCCGATCCCCAACAGCAAAGGGGACACTCGACTCTGGAAAACTCGACCCTCCAAAACCCTCTTTCACAGTGTTTTCAGCACCTCCGGCAAGGGCCAACCCTGACCATCAATCATGTGCCTGTGACATTACTATAGACCCAAAATGCATCATCAACCATGCTCAGAGCTTCTGTCTGTTTCCCTGTCTTTTTCTGTCTCTCTGGGACTAATAAGCCTCTGCATGCTCAGCTAATGATGTGTCGAAAAAAGTTTGGTCAAAGCCCGAGTCAGCAGTGAAAGCAGAGGTTGGTGGAAAGTCCCAGCTTGGGCTTTTAATCCCTGCAAACACTGCGGGCCTGCTGCGTGCCCCCCGAGTCCACTAGAGTTGCCAGACACGGTGAACGACTTTGTGTGTGTATGTGTGTGTGTGTGTGTGTGTGTGTGTGTGTGTGTGTGTGAGTGAGTCTGCCAGAATATAGCCGTAATAAGAGACCATATGTGTATGTACTTATGTGTGCTTGTGGTGTGTGTATATATATATATATATATATATATATATATATATATATATATAATATGTATATGTGTGTGTGCCTCAGGGCTTTGGGGGCTGTGCCAGATACTGGGCTAAGGGTGTTGGGGGAATGAGCTCACTCCATGCTGTCTGTGCTCCATAAACCCAGCGCAGTCCGCGTAAAAAAGCCAATGTGACTCATTAAAACACGCTGGCGCCAGCTTGTTTTTATTAATTCATTACTGTGTTTTGGGGAAAATTCTAGGAACATGGCTCCCTTTTCAATACCCTTTTTAAGATGCCTGGTTGAAACCTTTACTCAGGGACACACCAGAGTTGTGCTCACTGAAAAACTTTTTTTGTTGTTGTTAAAAGTATATAAAAAAGACTGGAATACGAAACAAATATTGGACATAAATGTAAATGTTTTTTTACTCAACGATTTCCTGCAAGAGTCATCGTTGATTCATTTCCTGAGCTGTTTTGATTTATGAGTGGTGACACTCTCAGCCTTTGTAGAGGCGTCACGATCAAGTAATAGCAAGTTTTTTTTATTCAGCTTTTTTGTTTTGAACTTTTTTGTTTTTGTGTTTAAATAATTGAGGTAACATACCAAACAGTATTTCACCTTATAGCTATGAATAATCTTTTTGCTTTGCACCGTGTTTGTTTTTTTTTTCAATTCACATTTGATTCTGATTAGCTGAAAAAAAAAGCTCTAATAGTGAAATATAAAAGTTTTGAGTTACTTTTTCACATCGCTTTGAACTTCTAAGGCAGACAAACATTTAGCAGAAGTCAGAAAAAAAAAAGAAGAAAAAAAAGGTCTGTATTCAATCTGAAGCAGGCATTTCCTGGCTTTGATTAAAAACGTGAAGAAAACACATCTCTTATTGTCTGTTCGTAATGATTGTGTAATTTTTGTGGATGGGACCCCGCGACTGGCTTTCTTCTCCACGTATTTGAGAACCGTCCAGAAAAATGCATTTGTTCTGTCACAGCAGCCGAGTGGAGTCTCTGAGGCACCTGCGTGGAACTTCGGGCCATGTGCACTTTCATCGAGCGCCGACTTCCAAATGATATCTGTTACATATGGAAAAGTTCTGTGGGGTCATGCGAGGCGTTGTATAAGCAGTCGGGGATAAGGGTGGGGTGGGGGGAGCATAGGGTGAAAAAAATAGGGGGTGAGGCCACAGAACTTAAAAAAAAAAAATTGGGGAGCCCTTAGGAGACGAGAGGATGAAAAACAGACTCAGAAAGACAGAAAAAGAAAGAAGAGGGGGGCCTAGGAGAAAAAAGGGAGACAGGGTGAAGGGAGAGAGAGGGATGGCAAGGCCCTGTGGCGGTAGCTGGCTGGCTGGCTGGCTGGCTGGCTGGCTGGCTGGGGGCGGGTGCCTCTCCGCCTTGCTCCTTCCTGAGACGTGGCCACTCGAGGCCGCCTGAGCCGCGGATGCACATGTGGAACAGTTTACGGTAATGGAACTCTAAATTAGTGGCGGTTTCAAGCTGCCTGCAGCAGTAGGCTGTAATTAACTGGCTCTGTTGAAAGAGAAAGAGCCAGAAAGACATGCAGGGAGGGTCTGTGCGTGTGTGTGTGTGTGTGTGTGTGTGTGTGTGTGTGCGTGTGTGCGTGTGTGCGCGTGTGTGCGGGCGTGCGTGCGTGCTTTAAGAAGACGAATATTTAGAGACCATGAGAAGAAAGCACTCAGTGAGAAAAGTTAGAAGCCTGATGCTTTTAAGTTTTAGGATGGCACACATTTCAGCAGCTAGTGCACCTTACATCATTTTGTGTGAGTGAACGATGTACCACTTTTAAATTCATGCGACTGATTTTCTATGTGCTTGTGATTTGAAAGAAAGGACAGCAGTATTCTGTGTGTCATGGAAGTGCTTATGGAGCATTATTCGGTCTCCACTGGTGCCCTCCAGTGCTCAGAGGTTGAGCTGCTCGTTTCCAGACAATCCGTATTTCCAGTTGCCTATCCCCCTTTAGACTTGTTTATTTCCAGTTATTTGTTGTTGTTTTTTTCTTTCCCTCCACTGCTGCATAAGCCACAGCACTTCCAGAAAGCTTGGCTCGGTGTGTTCACAGGGGGATGAAAGTCACCTGTAAAGAATAGGCCGCTGGCCCCCACCCACTTATAAAATCACTGTGGCAAGCGAAAAGTTGATAAGACGGCACAAAGTTTGTGAGAGAATAGTAGAGCTAGAGAGCTGTAGAGCAAAAAAAATTACAAGCTCAACAAAGTTCAGTGTAGCACATGCAAATTTATCTCCTTTTTTTGCCCTTCAACTTTCCTGCTTCTCTCTCTCTCTGTCTCTCTCTCTCTCTCTCTCTCTCTCTCTCTCTTTCTCTCCATTGGGGTGAGTGGGGCAGTTCAGGGCCCGGAGCCTGGCTGGGGCTAAGCTGGCCTGGCAGCACAAACAGAGAGGTTCTTTCTTGTGGAGTTCTGGTGATTTAAATCATATGGCAATGCCTGGAAGAACTGCAAAAGTCTGGACGCTTTTCAAAAGTTCAGGAACAAGAGCTCTCTCTCTCTCTCTCTCTCTCTCTCTCTCTCTCTCTCTCTCTCTCTCTCTCGCTCCTTCTTTTTCCTAACCACTTTCTTATTTTCCCCTCCCTCTACCCCCTTTTTTTGCTTTGCCTTTTCATTTTTATTGCTCTCTGCTTTCTCTGGTACTTTTTGTACTTCAAACCCTCTCCATGCATGCATACACCCACAGTCATCCGAACACGCTTTTGGCAGGTATCTAAGCAGCTGTCATTCACCGCTTTTGATTTATTGTGCAATTTTATTGAGTCTCACGCTCGACTTCGTGGTGTTCTTCTAATCAAAAGCTTATGGGGTTTTTTGTTTTGTTTTGTTTTCTCTTGTGTAGATCCTCCGAGTTTGAGTAACTGCAACACTGAGTACGCCAGGTGAAGTAACCCTCCATCACCCTGGCAGCTTGGCCGGGATCACAGGGCCAGCCAATCAGAGCCTCGGCCTGCCGTGTCGCCATGGCCACCAATCGTAGTCACATGCCCGGCTTCCCACCCTCTGTCTACCCATTTGCCTTCAACTCCATGCGAAGCCACTCCCCCTTTGACCTGATGGCCAATGGCAGTCTGTTTGGCCGCTTTGGGGCGGACCTTCCGAAAGAGATGGCAGCCTTGTGTGAGTACATCTCTGTCTTTTTATCTCTCTCTCTCTCTCTCTCTCTCTCTCTCTCTCTCTCTCTCTCTCTCTCTCTCTCTCTCTCTCTCTTTGTCAAACTGCACATAGCACAGCATGATTAAAACAGTATGTCCAGATCATTAACCTTTTTGTGGTTGTCAGGAGCTAGATTAGCCTTAATAGGGTGCCTGAAATTTCATATTAAAGACCAATGAAAAAAAGAGGATATAAACACAGCCATGTGTAAAAAGAAAGAAAATAGATGAAGAAAGAAGAAAAGAAAAGAATGATTGTTTTTTTTGCAACTTAAGTTAGATCCTAGAGGGCGCTGTTGAACACTAAATGGCCAAACCAGAAGTTAAGCATTAAATAAAAACTACTTTTTTGTACAAAACCTTTGTTCCTTCAGAACTGATTATCTTGGCCATGTAAAAGAAGTGAACCTATAAAGTTATTTTTGAGTCAGAGTGTGTCATTAGCGGTCTGTGTGTTTCTGGCAAGTAAAAATAAATGGAGGTGGGTGAATGGGATGGGGTGGGGGGGGGGTCTTGTCAGTAAGGTAGTGGTTAAGGGTGAAAAGTTAAAACAGTGATTTGAAATCTTATCTGGCTGCTGGGGGAGTTTATGGGTGGCAACAAGTAAGT